>NC_064627.1:569795388-570110075 GCF_023864275.1 Schistocerca cancellata
TGCGAGAAAGGAAGGTGATCTAGATACTACACACACGAGTCGCTGCGTTGGATTAACGATGGCTCCTCAGTACACCAGCGATCCAAGGCTTCCCAGTGGTTTTCTATAAGCTTCTAACTGTATTACGAGTCTATTCTTCCTCTCCTACTCTGATGCTGCACAGAGAAGCTTTTATACACGAAAATAGTTACACTGCTAGCAATACAGGGGAACCGTCCCCTTACACTCAGGAGAATATTCTGGGCACAGATATAATTACAAAATCTGAGATCTCAAGCGCAGATCTTGTAAACAAGGATTACGTCACGACGAAAACAAAGGGAAACAGAAGAAAAGATGAAAATTTATGCTGCTAAGAAGCGAATGGCAGTGCAGTCACCGGGAATTGGATGCGCATGTTTAAATTACGGCGGAAAACCTCATAAAGTAGTCTCATAGCAGCAGTACTTTTAATTATATTTAATGGATGGGAATTCCATGTTAAGAGTACCGCTGATATGAGAATGCTTGACGCAGGTACTGCATCAACTACATAAAAAAGTTCTAATGTGATTTAGTTGTGGCGAAAGCGATTAAAAATGATGCAGCTTGGACCATTTTAATGAAATATTTTATTGATCGATCCTTTAAAGTTGAATTACTGCTGCTTGTTAGATTCATCAGAATAAAGTCTTATGAAACATTAGATCACCGTGAACTTTAAAGCAGCATTCATGCTGCATTAGGGGAAAATGGGACGTCATGATTTCCGTTCACAGGGTTCCTGTTTCTTTCTTTTTTGTCTTCTATCTTCTTTGATGTGGCCCGTCACGATTCCTGTCCTATGCCAATCTCTTAATCTTAGAGTAGGGCTTACATTCAACGTTCTCATTTGTTGTAAATATATTACAGTCTCTATTTTTTCCTATAGTTTCTGCCTTCTAGGCTCCCTTAGTACCATGATGTCTTAACACATCTTCTACGACCTTTCCCTTCGTCTAGTTGGTGTTTTCCTAGCATTTCTTTCCCCGCCTTTTTTGCGAAGAAGCTCCTCTTTTCTTATGCTATCAGTTTATTTCATTATCAGTATCCTCCTGTAACACTTCATCTCTATTGCTTCGAACCTCTTGTCACTATCCGTGCATACCGCGAAGCAAACCTGCTTACCCTAGCGACTATGCAACGCTCTTGCCTAAGATGTAGAGAGTGCTGCCTATGTTGTAGGCAAGAACCACAGTTTCCCTAGCATGTTTTCTTTGGTGCCGTACAGTGATACAAAATACTACAAGTCGTTCAGATACTAGACAACCGAGTGCTAGGGGAGAGAATAGGGGCAGACGTGGGATACGAGGACATCCGGTTGAGATTGGGGAGGTATTTTGATCCAGGCCAATTCGGGTTAGTTAAGTGGAAACTGTCAACGTTCGTCAATTTCAATACGTCCAAACACTGCTCGAAATATGTATTGTTCCTGTAATGATGCATTGGTTGGTTCTGAACTGCCTTTATATATTCATAACTTGTGTAGAAGGTGCTGAGTACAAAATGATTTTGTTCAGAAAGTAAAAATTCTACATTGTTTGCCTTCCTCTGTCGTCCCTCCAACCCATAAAAACCTATGGCGTCCTTCTAAACTTTTACCGATGCACTCAGTGATAGGACATGGAAATTTCTTAGAGCTACGAGAAGATGTGGCGATCGTGACCTAATTAGACAAAGTCGATTGAGCTACCCATCCTCAATTTGTAATGGTATTTATATACATTTGGATTTAAATTCTCAAATCAGTGTGACAGGAGGTACTTTCTACTCCAGTACGCCATTTGTGGTTACGTGTTCTCTACGGGAGTCTTATGTTAAGCACTGAAGAATATTTGAAGATTTCTCCAAGAAAACTGTTCCTGCAACTTGATAACTAGGTTTTTTTTTTACACGTCTTTTGAGCCACGGATGATTCAAATACTTTATCATACCTGGTATGCTCCGGCGACTTAAAGAAGCCTTCGACCTATCCTGCTGCCCTTACGTCGTATGCTTTATGTTAGATATCCTCTGGCACTACAGTTTGAAATAGGTGGCACACACCTAAGCATTTTTCCAGTGTATTGTGTAAATAAACTGCATGCTGTTGTTCATTTAACTTGTTTTTCCATTTGGAGAAACTTTAATCTTTCGGAGTAGTCTTTGTAGTTTCAGAAAAAGACTGCTGCACATGAAAAGTGAATGGAATAATTTAATAATGGAATTAGAAAATAAATTCTATTAGAGCGTTGGCTGTACGGATGCTGGCTATCGTTGAAACAGCCAGTTTTCAGGCACATAGTATTTTTACGACACCAGTTTAACCTGACCGTTACAACCGCTCAAAATATTCGGTTTCCGGAATATCTCATTTTCGGTTTTTTTATTCCTACTGTATCTCGTAAAAAACGCATAAATCGAAGAAAGACTGAAGAATTTTGACTCTTATCAATTTCAACATAATAGGATCAAAGTATTAAATTAAAACGGCAATTAAAAGAAAACTTACTCCGTCCGCCATTCGCTGTTTTTCTCGGCAAGTGAGAAGTGGTTGAATACTACAGAAAATCAGCAGCAGTATTCTCCTACTGGTGGCCGTTTTCGAGGGCTACAAACACATAAAAGCACATTACGTAGACACAGGCAGCAGATCAGCTACTCTCTATGTTTATCTTAAACTATGAATGAATTGTTAAGTTTTAAGATTTTTTCCTCATATGATGTCTCAGATTTGTTGTGCCTCTTTCCGTTTTTAATCTTGTAAAACAATTGGAGCATTGTACTTCATTGATACTGCACTTTGTAAAATACTTTCAGACTAGGGATGGTGCCACTCTGTAATACAACTGATGTCCGACGAAGACAGTGAGAAACTACCATATGGACCAGATGGAGCGAGTCTTGCAAATTTCATGTAGACACGTACCCTCTAGCAGGTCACACGATAGGTACATTATTGTCTCAGCAGCGCTTATGCCATGTGTTATGCCACTGTTATTAAAATAGCACTGATCAGTTTTCCCATTTTCTATTATAACGCAATTTTTCAAAGCATTGGAAATTTTATGAATAAAAATTACTCGCTTTTTAAAAAAGGTTCAATTAAAAACCAAATTTTAGCATTGCTACTACAGCTGATTGATATTTCGGTTTTTTACCCAGTTATTAGTAAAAAATAAAAAAAACACCTGTCATTACCGACACCAAACAAATACCGAAAAACACCAGTTATTCAGGGCTAAAATACTGGTATCGCTTTTAACCGTTTGGATTTTCCCATCCCTAGCAGGCTGTAGGTTGCACCAAGGTAGAACGTTCGCCCCTTGGTACTGAAAGGACACAATATTCTAACATTCCGCTTAGGTTGTCAACGTATCTTCTTACATTTACTTCTCCGAGATAGTTTTCATTAATAATTGAAGTAAGTGTCAGTTAAGCTGCGGCGCTCGGTATTATCAAGATTATAGTTGGACAGCGTTGAAATGTGACTTAAATGAAACCTAATCATATTAAACGTCGAAGTATCCTAGTAAAAATGTAAAAATATTTCTTCTTTTTTTTTTTTTTTTTAGATAGAGCCATTATTGTGAGATGCATTGAGAATATTTTACCTTATATTCTTAACTTCGCTAACAATATTACAATATCTTAAAAATTACTGATAATGTTCGTCTTTAACTCTTAACTCCAAGTAGCAAGCCACCTTTCTTATGTGTCAATTGTGTACGCTTGGAAATCTAATTAAGTTTTACGTTACATATAGTGTCTTATATATTCTTCATTTTTCTTGTGCCTTTGCCCTGGATCCGCGCGTAAGGTCGGCATGGTTATAACGGAAATATTTGTACGCCAACTGTCTGCGTGTGTAGCCATGCAAATCGAGCGGAAGTTTTCTAAATGTTTGCGACTCACGTAAGTAAGACGGGAACTGGGTACCAGCCCGGTATTCATCTATTGGGATGTAGGAAACCGCCTAAAAACCACATTCACGATGGGCGGCATAGCGACGACCCTCGTCGTTAATCTGTCGGGTGGATTCGATACGATGCCCGCATCTTTCCCCGACCCGGAAACTGTACTTTAATACGCATTGCCATCCGCGCGGATACATACGAGTATTGTGTCTTATATTATAACGGTGTAATCACACATATACACTGTTTTAACCTCACGAAATTACGTAATTGTACACAGTTTCAAATGGTTCAAACCGCTCTGAGCACTGTGGGACCTAACATCTGAGGTCATCAGTCTCCTAGAACTTAGAACTTCTTAAACCTAACTAACCTAAGGATATCACACACATCCATGGCCGAGGTAGGATTCGAACCTGCGACTGCAGCGGTCGTGCGGTGTGAGACTGAATCGCGTAGAACCGCTCGGCGGCCCCTGCCGGCTGTATACAGTTTCTGCAACAAAACCTTTTATCAAACTTTGGAATTGCACTTGTAGAAATCGGATTTGCCCGAAGCCGATAGTTAAAAAGTAAACCGAAAAATTGTATTGTCTTCATGGGAGTGTTTAGTGTTTCGGAACTCACTCCAGATGTTGCTGATTGTCGGGAAATTGCTTATGCTACGTTTTCACCTCGCTCGTGTTGCGAGAGAAGCTGATAATACCTCTGTTTTTTTCCGAATAATCTACTGTGTACTCTCACGGGATGTGATAGAAGCTCTATTTCTCGAAAATTTCACGGGAAATCCTAAGCTGTGTTTCTGGGGAACATGTTAATGAAATGGACTTCCCGCGTGCGTGATGTTAGGTATGAGGTGTGATAAAAGAAAAATTATAAGCGGAAACGGAAGAGCTACTTAAGTTGTCGTGACGCCTGTTCCAGACACCATCTCAGACAATGAAGTTACTCGTTCTTGACCTTTGCGAACCGGTCGTGCATCAGCGTCGTGACGAAGCTGCAACGCAAATGACCCGACACGAAGGACATGCAGGGTCTTTCCGTAGACACATCCTACCATTTGATATTAGATCAGAAATGACTTATACAGTATCCACGTGTATAAAAAGCTACGGACATATCGGAAGGTAATCGTCAACTTCCTGTTTAACTAAGGTTTTGGGCTATACCTGAAAATTTGATTCATTTGTCCTTATAGTCAGTTATGTGAGCATTCGGTAAATGGAAATTAAATTAATTTTTGAGCACCCTCTATTGCAGCAACCTTTTTTGTTTTGGCTATTTTGTTGCCATCCTTTAAATCTTTCTATCGGCATCTAGTGTTTATATATCTCTGCATGAAGTATCTACTACACTCAATGCCATCGATAATACTTCCACAATTTTAATCTTTGTGTTTCCTTGTAATTTTATGAATGCATTTTATCCCAGTATAAAGTTATTTGTAAATATCGTGAGAGATTCGTATTAATTTATTTTGTTTTCAAATAAAAAATTTACAAATACTTGATCTCTTTCACTAATATTTGATTTTATACTGTCTCTCCACCTAATGCTTGACATTTCCTTGTAGCAAAAGATATCAGGGATTTCCAAATTCTTTTTCGTGTAGTTTCAGAAACGTATTTCACAATTATCAGTCATTAATTATGATGCCTTTACAATTCCCTTACTTTAAGTTGGCATTAGCTGAGTACACCCCTGTGTACCTCCAGTCACCTTATGCCTTAAATACTCATAGTATTCATTCACTTCTTCTGTTGTGTCTTTCCCATTTGTCGTCTGTATTAATTATAAATAATTAATTGTTGAAGTTAGCTAAAGCACTGAAAATAATTTTGATTGTATTCGAATAATAGCAAACTCTTGAAGATTTTCAGCTGTTTTCGAACGTTGTTCCGGCTCTAGCCGAAATTACAATAAAATTTAATTAACTGACTCTTCAACCAATAACGATTTTCCTCAGTTCTTCAATACTATCAGAGAACTTTGTGTTCTGTCAGTAAGAACAAATAATTATAAAAACATTTATTAACCAAAAATAGCAAAATCATGTGATTCCCCCAAATGCAATTAGAAAACTAGATAAACCATAAACCACAGTGTCAAAGTCGTCTTCGCAGCGAGTGAATTATGCAAAGAAATTAAAATCAGTAGAAACAACAGCCACGCCATTAAATCATATATGTGTCTCATATCATGAGAGGGATCTGATGGTGACACTTTTTAAGAGTATATGTACTTAAAGCTGTACCTTCAACAAAACTCCCAGCCATGACTCCCAAGAAAATAAAAGAGTATGAAGAAAGGAACATCAGCTAAAATGTGCCTTCTATACTTCGATGGATATGTAATTTGATGTAAGACGGCGAAAGAGAACTATCAGCTGTAAATGGACTTCCATACTTCAGTGGAACGTCAGCTGTTTCCGTATTTTAATGGGTCTTTCTCCGCAAGACATTTCTCGACATGTTTTTCGGAGTTAATTGATAATGAAGGTAATTTACGTGCTACTAACCACTGACCGGTCTGGTTACATCAAGCACTCCCCAACAAGATGGCATCAACATAGTTGCTCAACATAGGTAGCTGGAAATTGTCTTGACAACTGTTTGCATGTGAACATTGTTACAGAATCCACGAATGGATGAATCAAATAATAAACGTGATCCTCGAAGCAGGTGACGCATCCATTCTACAGTCTTTCCTCCTATGAAGACCGACTGTTTCTTGAAGAAGTGTGTGTGTGTGTGTGTGTGTGTGTGTGTGTGTGTGTGTGTGTGTTGTGTGATGAGAATGATGAATTTGATTGGATATACCTCGTAATTTGGAACATATTGAAACCAATTAAAAATCGTAAAAAGCACATTGTCGTAATTTTCATACAGCGAAATAGCTGAGTTTTACTGTTCGCCGTTCAAAAACTTACACCAGACACGGGAGCTTGTGAAAAAAAGAAAACAATGAAAAAGAACAAGAGTAAAAAAATTGTGTTAATACTAATCGTGAGTGCATATTCTGTAAACCGACTTGTCCACATGATCTATGGAACATGCTAACTAACGTGGGAGGACTACAATGATTTTCGATTTAATCATTTAGCTTTAGTTTTCGTTTGAAAACTATATATTTAATCTGAATCTCTGTTGGTTCATTACGACCAGGAGACATCGGATGGTACGTACTTTTCAATGTCAATAAACTTTAAGATTTTTTTACTTTATTTTGAAAACAACCAGTTTCGGCAAATCGTTTTGCCATCTTCAGGCCCCATACGCCTTTTTCAAATCAGCGAACTTATCGTATAGCGCACACAACTGATATCGTGAATTCCAGTTGTTGTGAAGATGCTTCACACGAAGACGTGACGTTTGAATTTCTAGTAGCATTGAGGGCAGACCACTGTTTTAGAATAATGCCCTATTGTTACTAGGCCATTCTGTTTAACCATTTCACAGTAAACTGAATAAGGAGTTCAACCCATGGGTCAAACCATACATTCAATTAATTTCTACAGAATACTTACTGATACGAGCTGCACTTTGTAAACTGGAAGAAATAACAATTTGCAAATGAAACTAATGATTCCTAGTAAGTGGCACGTAGTATGCCAGTTGCAATGAAGTAGACATGGGTGATCTAAATGATACAAGACGTGCAACTGCTTTCATTATTGCTGAGTGAGCGTGGCTGTTGTACGGCATATCTTGTTGCTTCGTTGACAAACTTTGAGTGCTATAATATTACAGATGTAATAAATATATTAAGATTAGTATGTATGCTATCAAACTAATAGTCATGTGTGTTATGCAGTGTCTATATTTCTTTCATGTGTTCTGAAATATCTCGTGATTGGTAGTTTCCTCTATGTTCTATGTAGGTAGGAAAATAAAGGCCATGACTGAAAATGTCACGAAAAACTATATGTCGATTTAACCTATTTACTCATTTGTTGATACCATATTTTAAAACATACGTCAATATTCACTTGCTCTTAAAGCCAGGTTAACATACAAAATAATCGAAAATCTGAATGTCTTATTTCATTCTTTGAAAGGTGTATGTATCTAGAATTTTGGAACAAAAAGGTTTTTTTAATCTATTTGTTACAAAAGTTTCTACAACCCATTGTCCGAAGCAGTGTTACGGCCGCCATGGGACGCTCTCAGGAGACGCCCGGCTCAGGTGGAAAGCTTGTCGTGCCGTGACGAACGTTCACAAAATGATTTATATTCCACTCTGCATGCAAACATATTCGCCGAAAAATCTGGCGAACACCGTGTGCAGGCTGCCGAACGCAGCATATCCAGCTCAGCCTGATCGATTGATCGGTTTTTCTCGCCTGGAAGAACGAGAGAATTGCTCTCCTGGAACTGTTCGAGTTAGAGGAAGGGTTAATATCCGGTTCTGGTGTTGCAGAATAAACGTAAGCAGCGAAAACTCTTTTCTTTGTCAAATTTTGATCAAGACTGGTCAAAACATAATTTTTGATCCGCCATATTGGATTATCCATCTTGAATTTTGAAAATCTAACTTCAAATTTGTGTTCATCGAGATCAAAAATATATAATAATATGAAGTTTTTATGCAAATTGAACTAATAACACATATAAAGATTTTCCCTACAGTTTAAAAAGGTTTTCTTCGAGAAACGATTTGTCGAAACAGAGTGCAGCATAAAATAACATCTATCTTCGACCCTCGAAATGTAACCACATTTCTTGAGAGCTTATACCTGTAACGTATATGATTTGTTAATACTAGCGATTTTTTAAAGGCGTAAAAATTAACAACCCCCCCCCCCCCCTCAAAATCGAACTCAGAGTTCCCGTTAGCACCATATCGTTAAACTTACGGTTATTTCACAGTGGTAATGCGTAAGTGCCCATAAATGTAATGTAGTATCGACTGATGTTATCCATTTTTGATTTCAGTAAACTCCTAGAGCTGCACGCCGTCGACGTACTTCAAACTCGCATATCCTTGATCAAACCATAATTACGGGGGCCACATTTTTTTTAGTATTGAAAATCTAAAGTAAAGTGCAAAGTACAAGCAATCATAATCCCTAAAATTGGAGAGCATCAACTGAATGAAAACTGTAACACCACATTGGACGAATCTGTGAATTAATGGGTCTACAATAAACACTGAAAACTTTCTGAAAATCAGGTAAGTCATTCAAAACATTCAAATAAAAATTTTCACTTCAATCACAATTTGGTAATTTACTGAGGTGACGTCAATACATCCTTTGTACAAGATACTTAAGTTTCAAGAAATGAGAGGCATTGAAAAATAAAAAGAGGAAATCAGTTTTGTAACTATTTATTAACACGACTGTGCTATTATACTGAGAAAATTAATGTTTTTTTGTAATGATTGGCACAAAACAGAAATTCTCTTATAATGTACATCGCTTCTATGGTGGATCAGATTAACGAAGCTCCTCCATTTCTCTACCGTTGACTATTTATTCATTCACATCTATGTACACAGTGTCATTATTGCTTGGCCTTTCTTCGCCTAATTCTGGATCGTTATTACCTGATGCATTCGTATATTATAAACAAACAGAGGAATAACTTCAAGCTCTCTTTGCTCTTGACATTTCCGGAGTATCCGTTGGAGTAATCAAGCCACAGATAACAGATTCGCTCCTTTCCTTGTCCCCTATTTATCAAGCAATGTTATTATATAATTAGAACAATTTTCCACGTCTCCACCTATATTTTTGTAAAAATATGTACTTCGGCCTGTTGACATGTTTGTCACATATATCAGCTATGCTAGGTACTTCTTTTATCGGTACGTCATATGCTTTCCGCCTGAATTTTACTTCGTCAAAACCGCTTTCATTAATGCTCTTCGTGTTTGCATTTCTGATCTAATATACAAAGTTCTATTTTATTTTCCATCATACACTGTGAGTGTAGAACAAGAGAGCAACTAAGCTGTGAACTTCGCATAGTCATTGCTATCCCGGATTATTCTGATAAACAATATGCTCTGCTGTACAACACGAAAGCCAGCAGGACTCTCCCACTTTCTCAGAAGCATCCATGTTTTGACTTCCAAATGGATTTCTACATTGACGTCAGTAATAAGACGGTAAGAACAAACAGTCCCTGAAGTACTACTGAATAAACATTTTCTTCAGGCGGTCATCAACAGCAGTAGTATGTTTTGAAAAGTGCATGACGTAGAGCTATATGGTATTCATTTATTATTACTATATGGTTCAGTTATAAACCGTCATCTGTGACCTGGGAGTAATATTGTTCATTCTTTCACACCAGGGTGATGTATTATGTTCGAAATTGGTGGTAATAATAAATGAATAGAATACAACTCTGTCTCACGCATTTTTTAAATAACACTGAATACATTTCCCGACAACTGCGCCGAACAACTAGTCCAGCGGCTGAAAAATCGAAGAACTATTTTAATTTTCTGTCTACAGACACATCCAATCTTTTAAAGAGTGTGACGAATGTGTGAGGTATTTGCGACCTACATGCTGTTACAGGAACGATGGCCACCAAAGCCACAAAGGTAATCTATAAAGCTGGGAGAGCGCATGTGTTTCGTTGACCAGACGACTTAAAAGACGAAATGAGAACATTTACTTCAAATCCGCCAAATGCAAAATAGTTGAGGTTAAGGTAGAAACGCATTGTAAAAATATGCCTAGATAAATACGTAACAAGTGATAAACGACGACAAAGACCAATCTTCGGTTAATGCTTCCATTACAAAATTTTGCAAAAACACGGACTGCTACACTGTCAATAGAAATGAGCCAGCACCGGAACTGATAAACCTAACTGCAGCTCATGCACCAGTAAGAAGGGCTATCGGGGAAGCCTACAGTAATTTTCACCGTCGGATCATGGCGAAAGAACTGTCAGAAAATCCTGAGAAGTGTTGGTCAAATGTAAAGTTATTAAACGTATCCAAACCTACCATTCGGCATCTCGAGGACACGTGTGGTGTTAAAAGTGAGGACAGCATACAGAGAGCAGAAATATTTGATTCTGCGCCTAAAAGTTAACGCACACACGCATTTGGATAATACCATAAGAATGTTCGACCATTGCACAAACTCACATGTGAAAGTTGCTGATGTAGGTATCCACGATACTAAAAACCAAGAAAGCGAACAGGAAACCAGGCCCTGACGGAATGGCAGTTTTTTCTTTACTTTCAATACGTTACGTAGTTTTATTAGGTCTTACTCAGAAAGGATTTCTTGCACACCGATTAGTAACATGTGACAGGAAAAGAGCACAAACCATACTTATTCACAGAAATGTTTGTGGCTCGAATACACAGAATTACAGCCGGCCGCGGTGGTCTCGCGGTTCTAGGCGCTCAGTCCGGAGCCGCGCGACTGCTACGGTCGCAGGTTCGAATCCTACCTCGGGCATTGGTGTGTGTGATGTCCTTAGGTTAGTTAGGTTTAAGTAGTTCTAAGTTCTAGGGGACTGATGATCACAGATGTTAAGTCCCATAGTGCTCAGAGCCATTTGGTTGGTTGTGTTTGGGAAGGAGACCAGACAGCGAGGTCATCGGTCTCATCGGATTAGGGAAGGACGGGGAAGGACGTCGGCCGCGCCCTTTGAAAGGAACCATCCCGGCATTTGCCTTGAGCGATTTAGGGAAATCACAAAGAGCCATTTGGACACAGAATTACAGACTAGTATCTCTGACATCCGTCTATTGCAGACCCTCTGAGCATGTCCTAAATTCCAACATTTCGACTTTCCAGGAGGAAAAGAAGCTTGTCCCAAGCAAAACAACTCGTGTCAGACACAGCTTGCTTATTCATTCACAGTATCTTGCACAATAGGCGTAGTTGAGCATGTAAATTACGACTTCCTAGTTTCCAGAGGACATGCAGCTCTACTGTATGATTAAATGATGATGGCATCCTCTTGGGTAAAATATTCCGGAGGTAAAATAGTTCCCCATTCGGATCTCCGGGCGGGGACTACTCAGGAGGACGTCGTTATCAGGAGAAAGAAAACTGGCGTTCTACGGATTGGAGCGTGGAATGTCAGATCCCTTAATCGGGCAGGTAGGTTAGAAAACTTAAAAAGGGAAATGGATAGGTTGAAGTTAGATATAGTGGGAAATAGTGAAGTTCGGTGGCAGGAGGAACAAGACTTTTGGTCAGGTGATTACAGGGTTATAAATACAAAATCAAATAGGGGTAGTGCAGGAGTAGGTTTAATAATGAATAAAAAAATAGGAGTGCGGGTTAGCTACTACAAACAGCATAGTGAACGCGTTATTGTGGCCAAGATAGACACGAAGCCCATGCCTACTACAGTAGTACAAGTTTATATGCCAACTACCTCTGCAGATGATGAAGAAATAGATGAAGAGTATGACGAGATAAAAGAAATTATTCAGGTAGTGAAGGGAGACGAAAATTTAACAGTCATGGGTGACTGGAATTCGTCAGTAGGAAAAGGGAGAGAAGGAAACATAGTAGGTGAATATGGATTCGGGGGAAGGAATGAAAGAGGAAGCCGCCTTGTAGAATTTTGCGCAGAGCATAACTTAATCATAGCCAACACTTGGTTCAAGAATCATAAAAGAAGGTTGTATGCCTGGAAGAATCCTGGAGATACTAAAAGGTATCAGATAGATTATATAATGGTAAGACAGAGATTTAGGAACCAGGTTTTAAATTGTAAGACTTTTCCTGGGGCAGATGTGGATTCTGTCCACAATCTATTGGTTATGAACTGCAGATTGAAACTGAAGAAACTGCAAAAAGGTGGGAATTTAAGGAGATGGGACCTGGATAAACTGAAAGAACCAGAGGTTGTAGAGAGTTTCAGGGAGAGCATAAGGGAACAATTGACAGGAATGGGGGAAAGAAATACAGCAGAAGAAGAATGGGTAGCTCTGAGGGATGAAGTAGTGAAGGCAGCAGAGGATCAAGTAGGTAAAAAGACGAGGGCTAATAGAAATCCTTGGGTAACAGAAGAAATATTGAATTTAATTGATGAAAGGAGAAAATATAAAAATGCAGTAAATGAAGCAGGCAAAAAGGAATACAAACGTCTCAAAAATGATATCGACAGGAAGTGCAAAATGGCTAAGCAGGGATGGCTAGAGGACAAATGTAAGGATGTAGAGGCTTGTCTCACTAGGGGTAAGATAGATACTGCCTACAGGAAAATTAAAGAGACCTTTGGAGAGAAGAGAACCAATTGTATGAATATCAAGAGCTCAGATGGCAACCCAGTTCTAAGCAAAGAAGGGAAGGCAGAAAGGTGGAAGGAGTATATAGAGGGTTTATACAAGGGCGATGTACTTGAGGACAATATTATGGAAATGGAAGAGGATGTAGATGAAGACGAAATGGGAGATAAGATACTGCGTGAAGAGTTTGACAGAGCACTGAAAGACCTGAGTCGAAACAAGGCCCCGGGAGTAGACAACATTCCATTTGAACTACTGATGGCCTCGGGAGAGCCAGTCATGACAAAACTCTACCATCTGGTGAGCACGATGTATGAGACAGGCGAAATACCCTCAAACTTCAGGAAGAATATAATAATTCCAATCCCAAAGAAAGCAGGTGTTGACAGATGTGAAAATTACCGAACTATCAGATTAATAAGTCACAGCTGCAAAATACTAACGCGAATTCTTTACAGACGAATGGAAAAACTGGTAGAAACCGACCTCGGGGAAGATCAGTTTGGATTCCGTAGAAATGTTGGAACACGTGAGGCAATACTGACCTTACGACTTATCTTAGAAGAAAGATTAAGAAAAGGCAAACCTACGTTTCTAGCATTTGTAGACTTAGAGAAAGCTTTTGACAATGTTAACTGGATACTCTCTTTCAAATTCTGAAGGTGGCAGGGGTAAAATACAGGGAGCGAAAGGCTATTTACAGTTTGTACAGAAACCAGATGGCTGTTATAAGAGTCGAGGGGCATGAAAGGGAAGCAGTGGTTGGGAAAGGAGTAAGACAGGGTTGTAGCCTCTCCCCGATGTTATTCAATCTGTATATTGAGCAAGCAGTAAAGGAAACAAAAGAAAAATTCGGAATAGGTATTAAAATTCATGGAGAAGAAGTAAAAACTTTGAGGTTCGCCGATGACATTGTAATTCTGTCAGAGACAGCAAAGGACTTGGAAGAGCAGTTGAACAGAATGGACAGTGTCTTGAATGGAGGATATAAGATGAACATCAACAAAAGCAAAACGAGGATAATGGAATGTAGTCAAAGTAAGTCGGGTGATGCTGAGGGAATTAGATTAGGAAATGAGACACTTAAAGTAGTAAAGGAGTTTTGCTATTTAGGGAGTAAAATAACCGATGATGGTCGAAGTAGAGAGGATATAAAATGTAGACTGGCAATGGCAAGGAAAGCATTTCACAAGAAGAGGACTTTGTTAACATCGAGTATAGATTTAAGTGTCAGGAAGTCGTTCCTGAAAGTATTTGTATGGAGTGTAGCCATGTATGGAAGTGAAACATGGACGATAACTAGTTTGGACAAGAAGAGAATAGAAGCTTTCGAAATGTGGTGCTACAGAAGAATGCTGAAGATAAGGTGGGTAGATCACGTAACTAATGAGGAGGTATTGAATAGGATTGGGGAGAAGAGAAGTTTGTGGCACAACTTGACTAGAAGAAGGGATCGGTTGGTAGGACATGTTTTGAGGCATCAAGGGATCACAAATTTAGCATTGGAGGGCAGTGTGGAGGGTAAAAATCGTAGAGGGAGACCAAGAGATGCATACACTAAGCAGATTCAGAAGGATGTAGGTTGCAGTAGATACTGGGAGATGAAGAAGCTTGCACAGGATAGAGTAGCATGGAGAGCTGCATCAAACCAGTCTCAGGACTGAAGACCACAACAAGAACAGTTTTCAGAAAGGCTTTCGACATTGTACCTTACCACCTACCAGATGGCTTACCTGGCGCATGGCTCACTTTCGACAGCCTATGTAACAACTTCCAGGGGGTACCAAAAATTTAGTTTTCAATATTTCATATAATTACTGGCCGAATTTAAATATTTAAAATGCTGCCACAACCGTATCGTTAAGAGCTATATTCCTAAGTTCAAGGTTTTACACTATAAGTCATGTGTTACGGTTACAAACTGCTTATACTGAATTGCTAGGAACTGTCTGGAGAGTTTGTAAGGTTATTGCAATGTAGGTTATGCTGAGAACTAACAGTAAAGAAAAGAATCCGATATAATGAGCCGTTTCCGTGTTAATTTGCACTGAAGTTAGCCAAACAGTCCGTTGCGCTCGCAAGTTCAAGTGGCCCGTCACAGATGGTGTTGTAAATGCGTTCTTCTTTCGTCAATATGAATTAAATTCACCAACAGCCGTGTAACTGAGATGTTGTTTTATTTTATTTTAACTACCAGGTTCGGCGTTCCACTATGCCATCTTCAGGCGCCACATGCGTCTCTGAAAATAAAAGATATTATCATACAGTACCATATATTCCTGGATATCATGAATTCAAAAAGTTTCACAAGTGCTTCACTCGAAGAGTTGAGTTGCTATCAAGTCTTCGAATGAAGCACTTGTGAAACGGTTTGAATTCACGACATTCAGGAATATGTGGCACTGTATGACAATATCGTTTATTTTGAGAGACGCATATGGGGCCTTAGATAGCATGGTGGAATGCCGTACCTGGTAGTCAAAATGCGAGGGTAATCCCAAAAGTGAGGTATCCTATTTTTTATAAGTACAGAACTCTGTTTTTGTTGCAGTTGGTCACACTGTTATGAAGAGTGCGTCACGCGCTGTGTGTATACATGCGCACGCCGCTCTGAGGCGCTCAGTCTTGGCTTGGCGGCCGTTGAGAATGGAGCTCCCGTTGGATGTTACCGCCAAGTGCGAATTGCGCGCAGTTATTCGGTTTTTGAACGCAAAGGGCAATGCGCCGATTGAAATCCATGCCAATTGACGGAAGTGCATGGATGTCAAAAATGTTCGTAAGTGGTGTAGAGAGTTTGCAGCTGGTCCGACCGAAATTCATTACGAACAAAGGAGCGGGAGATCGTCAGTTTCTGAGGAGACAGTGTTGAAGGTTGAGCAAAGCAAACGTGAAGATCGACGGATCACCCTGTTTCCTGAGGTTTCCCGAAGCACCGCTCACAGAATTTTAACGGAAACATTGAACTACCGGAAGGTGTGCTCGAGATGGGTGCCACGTACGCTGACTGAGGACCACATGTGGCAACGAGTTGATGCTTCCTGCGCATTTCTCCTCCGCCTTGCAGCCGAACAGGACAGCTTTCTGCACTCAGTCGTCACGGTTGACGAAACCTGGGCATACAACTTAACACCTGAGACCAAGCAACAATCACGCCAGTGGTGGCATCCTTCTTCGCTAAAGCCGCGGAAATTTAAACAAACACAGTCTGCCGGTAAAGTCATGACAACCGTTTTTTGGATTCGGAAAGGGGTATTGTTCATCGACTGTATGCCCACTGGGACCACAACTAACGCTGACAGGTACCGTGAGACTCTGAAAAAACTCAAACGGACATTTCAGAATCGGAGAAGAGGAATGTTGAGCAAGGGCATACACATTCTCCATGACAACGCTCGCCCACACATCTCTCGGCAAACCGTTGCTCTCCTGCAACAGTTTCAGTGGAACATAATCACCCTACAGTCCTGACTTGGAGCCCAGTGACTATCACTTGCTCCCTAGGTTAAAAAACATTTGGCCGGAAAGCGATTCAGCTCCGACGACGAGGTGAAAGAAGAGGTTCGTAGCTTTCTGAACAGCATGATGGCGAGCTGGTTTGACATGGGCATACAAAAACTGCCACAGCGTCTACAAAAATGCATGGACAGAAATGGTGATTATGTCGAAAAATAGCTAAATGTTCAATCTGTAAACTGATCTAAACCATTGTAAAAATAAACAGGTTTATGTACTTATAAAAATAGGAGACCTTACTTTTGGGATTACCCTCGTAAAATAAAATAAAATAACATCTCAATAACACGGCTGTTGGCAAATTTAATTGATATTGACAATTATATGACTAGCTGATGTCTCCTGTCCATGATGGATTGTTCTTCGTATGGTTTCCAAAAATTGAATAAGAGCAACACATATACTGGACGTGGGACGGTGGTAAGGATTGAACCCGAGCCAAAGGCTGAGGCAATCTCGTGAGAACAAATGACAGTGCTTGTTTCTGGCGGGCCACTAGCTTAAATGCTAATTAACTCGGAAATGGCGCCACGTATTGAATTTTTTTCTTAACAATTATTTCTCAGCATAGCCAACCGTAAAAACCATCCTTACAAGCGTTTTCGACAGTTTCTGCCTACCCTGTATGTCTTAAGGCAGCGTTACTGAAGGCGCGCAAATATTTCCCCAGGCTATCTTCATCCAGTATTGAGAATGAGGGCATTTAGCGACTAACAACAAGCTTTACATATAACTTCTAACTTAACAAAAATTTTTCTCGCTAAGATCCCCCCCTCCCACAAATTGATGAAAATAAAAATGTTTGTCGCCTTCTATATTTTTGCTGTTCATCCCCAAATCTCAAACTGTGAGATTTCTCGCTATGGGGCCATCTCAAAAGTATCGTATATGCTGAGCCCATTCCAGATACGAAGACACTCATGCTCCCTTTGACACTGGTCGGATGCAGCGTGGCCGATCTGAAAGTGCGAGACAGAACATGCGACAGAGCATTGACGCATGCGCTGAGCCAGACGAAAATCCTTTGCAGTACGTACTGTAATTGTGGTTACATGGTACAGCGCATATTAGACCGCAGTCTATCTAACAATATGTGATTGAATAATGGTCTCTAGCATGGGAATCACGTATTTTGCCGTAAAATTGCAGCCTAACGCACGATGTTTATTATTTCTTTACTATTAAAGGTATTCTCAACATATGTTGTAGACAGTATCCACATATACCACTGAGTGTACATGGAAAATTTATGCTGTAGTACAATATTTCTGGAGCTATGAAGTTTTGTACATGGGAGTTCGATTCTGTAAAGAATTAGGGGTGGAGATGTAATGGAACGAGGGTTACATTTTTTTCCGTCTCCGACCCGTACACGAAATGGAAACTACAGTAGAATTCAAATTAGTTTTATTTGCAACATTAGGCTAAGCCCTCCAGCCACTTCACTGCATAGTCACAACTCCGAATTAGGCAATGGTGAAAACGTGGTACGAATTTTTCTACATCCTCGTCAAAGAAAGCAGCCGCCTGTGATGTCGTGATTGGTGGGAGACGCTGTTTGTCAAGTGCCTTTACGTGCTCACTGCTCACTCAGAACTGAAAACTGTCTTCGTTGCAGCTGCAATATGCGACAGAAAGCCGTCATGAAGAAGTAAACGCTTGTGGGCTGCTTTAAATCAGACGAAACCTCTCAACAGATCTTCACATTTAGCGGGGCACACTATTTTCTGGGCTTCTCTACTGTGCACTCGGAGCTGATACGTGGACAGACGGGCATACTAGAGACACTATGCAACACACCTGCGCGAAACTTCAGCGGATTTATGTTATACCGGACAGCAAATATTTTACAGAAACGAAAGGTCATGAAAGCACTGCAATAGGACCTCTAATGTTCTCAATACACAAGTGACTTATCAGATAAGATTAGTAGCACTACTAGCTTGATCGCTGCCGATGCTAAAGTCTACAGGAACGTATCGCCTTTGGACGCTTGTAACGAAATGGAGAAAGACTTGGAAATAAATTCCCGTCATACGCAATGAACGACAGTTCTCTTTCTGTTGTTGTTGTGGTCTTCAGACCTGAGACTGGTTTGATGCAGCTCTCCATGCTACTCAATCCTGTGCAAGTTGCTTCATCTCCCAGTACGTACTGCAGCCTACATCATTCTGAATCTGCTTAGTGTATTCATCTCCTGGTCTCACTCTACGATTTTTACCCTCCACGCTGCCCTCAAATAATGAATTGGTGATCCCTTGATGCTTCAGAACATGCCCTACCAACGGATCCCTTCTTATAGTCAAGTTGTGCCACAAACTCATCTTCTCCCCAATTCTGTTCAATACCTTCTCATTAGTTATGTGATCTACCCATCTAATCTTCAGCATTCTTCTGTAGCACCACATTTAGAATGCTTCTATTCTCTTCTTGTCCAAACTATGTATCGGCCATGTTTCACTTTCATACATGGCTAAACTCTATGCAAATACTTTCCTCCATACAAATACTTCCTAACACTTAAATCTATACTCGATGTAAACAAATTTCTCTTCTTAAGAAACGCTTTCCTTGCCATTGCCAGTCTACATTTTTTATCCTCGACCATCATCAGTTATTTTGCTCCCCAAATAGCAAAACTCCTTTACTACTTCAAGTGTCTCATTTCCTAATCTACTACTCCCAGCATCGCTCGATTTAATTCGACTACATTCCGTTATCCTCGTTTTGCTTTTGTTGATGTTCATGTTATATCCTCCTTTCAAGACACCGTCTATTCCGTTCAACTGCTCTTCCAAGTACTTTGTTGTCTCTGACAGAATTGCAATGACATCGGCGAACCTTAAAGTTTTTATTTCTCCTCCATGAATTTAAATACCTACTCCGAATTTTTCTTTTGTTTCCTTTACTGCTTGCTCAATATAGAGATTCAATAACATCGGGGAGAAGCTACAACCGTGTCTCACTCCCTTCCCAACCATTGTTTCCCTTTCATGTCCCACGACTCTTATAACTGCCATCTGGTTTCTGTACAAATTGTAAATAGCCTTTCGCTCCCTGTGTTTTATCCCTGCCACCTTCAGAATTTGAAAGAGAGTATTCCAGTCACCATTGTCAAAAGCTTTCTCTAAGTCTACAAATGCTAGAAACGTAGGTTTGCCTTTGCTTAATCTATCTCCTAAGATAAGTCATAGGGTCAGTATTGCCTCACGTATTCCAATATTTCTACGGAATCAAAACTGATCTTCCCCGAGGTCGGCTTCTACCAGTTTTTCTATTCGTCTGTAAAGAATTCGCGTTAGTATTTCGCAGCCGTGACTTACTACACTGATAGTTCAGTAATTTTCACATCTGCCAACGCCCGCTTTCCTTGGGTTTGGAATTATTATATTCTTCTTGAGGTCTGAGGGTATTTCGCCTGTCTCATACATCTTGCTCACCAGGCTGTCAGTAGTTCTAATGGAATGTTGTCTACTCCCAGCGCCTTGTTTCGACTTAGGTTTTTCAGTCCTCTGTCAAACTCTTCACGCAGTATCATATCTCCCATTTCATCTTCATCTACCTCCTCTTCCATTTCCATAATATTGTCCTCAAGTACATCGCTCTTGTATAGACCCTCTATGTACTCTTTCCACCTTTCTGCTTTCCCTTCTTTGCTTAGAACTGGGTTTCCATCTGAGCTCTTGATATTGATACAAGTGGTTCTCTTTTCTCCAAAGGTCTCTTTAATTTTCCTGTAGGCAGTATCTATCTTACCCCTAGTGAGATAAGCCTCTCCATCCTTACATTTGTCCTCTAGCCATCCCTGCTTAGCCATTTTGCACTTCCTGTCGATCTCATTTTTGAGACGTTTGAATTCCTTTTTGCCTGCTTCATTTACTGCATTTTTATATTTTCTCCTTTCATCAATTAAATTCAATATTTCTTCTGTTACCCAAGGATTTCTACTAGCCCTCATCATTTTACCTACTTGATCCTCTGCTGCCTTCACTACATCATCCCTCAAAGCTACCCATTCTTCTTCTACTTATTTCTTTCCCCCAATCCTGTCAATTGTTCCACTATGCTCTCCCTGAAACTCCATACAACCTCTGGTTTAGTCAGATTATCCAGGTCCCATCTCCTTAAATTCCCACCTTTTTGCAGTTTCTTCAGTTTTAATCTACAGTTCATAACCAATAGATTGTGGCCAGAGTCCACATATGCCCCTGGATATGTCATACAGTTTAAAACCTGGTTTCTAAATCTCTTTCGTACCATTATATAATCTATCTGGTACCTTCTAGTACCTCCAGGCTTCTTCCATGTATATTAAGTTATGCTCTGTGCAAAATTCTACCAGGCGGCTTCCTCTTTCATTTCTTATTCTCAATCCTCATTTACCTACTGTGTTTCCTTCTTTTTCCTACTATCGAATTCCAGTCACCCATGACTGTTAAATTTTCGTCTACCTTCACTATCTGAATAATTTCTTTTATTTCATCATACATGTCTTCAATTTCTTCGTCATCTGCAGAGCTAGTTGGCATATAAACTTGTACTACTGTTGTAGGCGTGGACTTCGTATCTATATTGGCCACAGTAATGCTGTTGTAGTAGCTCATCCGCATTCCTATTTTTCTATTCATTATTAAACCTACTCCTGCATTACCCCTATCTGATTTTGTATTTATAACCCTGTATTCACCTGACCAGAAGTCTTGTTCCTCGTACCACCGGACTTCACTAATTCCCACTATATCTAACTTTAACCTATCTATTTCCCTTTTTAAATTTTCTAACCTACCTGCCCGATTAAGGGATCTGACATTCCACGCTCCGATCCGTAGAACACCAGTTTTCTTTCTCCTGATAACAACGTTCTCCTGAGTAGTCCCTGCACGGCGATCCGAATGGGGGACTGTTTTACCTCCGGAATATTTTACCTAAGAGGACGCGATCATCATTTAACCATACAGTAAAGCTGCATGCCCTCGGGAAAAATTACGGCTGTAGTTTCCCCTTGCTTTCAGCCGTTCGCCGTACCAGCACAGCAAGGCCGTTTTGGTTAGTGTTACAAGGTCAGATCAGTCAATCATCCAGATTGTTGCCCCTGCAACTACTGAAAAGGCTGCTGTCCCTCTTCAAAAACCACACGTTTGTCTGGCCTCTCAACAGATACCCCTCCATTGTGGTTGCACCTACGGTACGGCTATCTGTATCGCTGTGGCACGCAAGCCTCCCCACCAACGGCAAGGTCCATGGTTCTTTGGGTTGGGGGGGGGGGGGGGGAGGGGACTCTCTTTAAACACACATCAAAAAAAGTTTTGCATCACCCCGGTTACCAGAACTCCTGAAGATAGACGTTGAATGTAGATATTGTGTCACATACACAGTCCCTTTGACTGTTCAGAGATGTCACTACAATAGCCCAAGGATGTAAACAACCATTCATAGGCAGCGCCTATTAGACGGAGGGGTCCGACAGCCGATCAGTTGCAGTCATTCCACCAGGAAGGAGATACACGGCTCTTGTTGTCTGTAGTTCAACCATGCCTAGACGGTCAATACCGCGGTTCGATCGCGTCCGCCGGCCGGGATGGCCGAGCGGTTCTAGGCGCTACAGTCTGGAACCGCGCAACCGCTACTGTCGCAGATTCGAATCCTGCCCCGGGCATGGATGTGTGTGATGTCCTTAGAATATTTAGGTTTAAGTAGTTCTAAGTTCTAGGGAATAGTTAGGTTTAAGTAGTTCTAAGTTCTAGGGAACTTAAAACTACTTAAACCTAACTAACCTTAGGACATCACACACATCCATGCCCGAGGCAGGATTCGAACCTGCGACCGTAGCTGTCTCGCGGCTCCAGACTGCAGCGCCTAGAACCGCACGGTCACTTCGGCCGGCGGAACAGATGACCTCAGAAGTTAAGTCCCATAGTGCTCAGAGCCATTTCAACCATTTTTTTTTTTTTGATCGCGTCCGCATTGTTACTTTGTGCCAGAAAGGGCTCTCAACAAGGGAAGTGTCCAGGCGTCTCGGAGTGAACCAAAGCGATGTAGTTGGACATGGAGGATATACAGAGAGACAGGATCTGTCGAAGGCATGCCTCGTTCAGGCCGCCAAAGGGCTACTAATGCAGTGGATTACCGCTACCTTCGGATTAAGGCTCGGAGGAACCCTGATACAACGCCACCATGTCAAATAATGCTTTTCGTGTAGCCACAGGACGTCATGTTACGACTCAAACTGTGAGCAACAGGCTGCATGATGCGCAACTTCACTCCCGACCTCAACGGCGAGGTCCATACTTGCAACCACGCCACCATGCAGCGTGGTACAGATGGGCCCAACAGCATGCCAAATGGACCGCTCAGGATCGACATCACATTCTCTACACCGATGAGTGTCGCATGTGCCTTCAACCAGACAATCGTCGGAGATGTGTTTGGAGGCAACCCGGTCAGGCTGAACGCCTTAGGCACACTGTCCAGTGAGCGCAGCAAGGTGAAGGTTCCCTGCTGTTTTGGGGTGGTATTATGTGGGGCCGACGTACGCCGCTGATGGTCATGGAAAGCGCCATAACGGCGATACGTGAATGCCATCCTCCGACCGATAGTGCAACCGTATCGGCAACATATTGGCGAAGCATTCGTCTTCATGGACGACAATTCGCGTCCCCATCGTGCACATCTTGTTAATTACTTCCTTCGGGATAACGACATCGCTCGACTGGATTGGCCAACATGTTCTCCAGACATGAACCCTAACGAACATACTTGGGATAGACTGAAAAGGGCTGCTTATGGACGACGTGACCTACCAAGCACTCTGAGGGATGTACGCCGAATCGCAGTTGAGGAGTGGGACAATCTGGACCAACAGTGTCCTGAAGAACTTGTGGATAGTATGCCACGAGAATGCAAGAGGACGTGCTACTGGGTATTAGAGGTACCAGTCTGCAGTCTGGACCACCAACCCTGAAGATCTCGCTGTATGGTGGTACAACATGCAATGTGTGGTTTACATTAGGATAAAAAGGGTGGAAATGATGTTTATGTTGATTTCTATTCCAATGTTCTGTACAGGTTCCAGAACTCTCGGAATGTGATGCAAAACTTTTTTGATGTGTGTTTGTGGATACATGCCTCTAATAAGGAGAAAGGATCCCATGGTAACAAAATTAATGCAATGCATATCTTTTGACTAGACTACAGGCCATTAAAACTGCAACACCATGATAGCGGCATACAAACAAACATTCCATCGACAGCGAGGTCGACACAGACAGAGCACTAACACGGATTACGAAACAATGAGGAAAGAAATGGATCGTCCCATTTTCAAAGTAACCATCCCTGCATTTACCTGGAACAGGGAAATCACGGAAAACCACCGTCCGCCCGAATGGCAGTCCCGTGTGCTAACCACTGCGCCACAACAAACGTCTAACGGGCAGCTCTGTGCTGAAGTACTCTAAGGGCGCTCTATATATATATATATATATATATATATATATATATATATATATATATATATATATATATATATATATGGAATCACACTTTCAAAACAAAAACATGTAAATGAGCAGAAATTTAAAAGATGTCGGATGAGAAAGTAGGACAGTCTGTGATACATGTCAGCAGCACGGTAGTCATTTTGGAAGCCACCATCTGGCATCAGCTCGTAATTTTCTTATCAGAAAGGGATCACGTGACATATGAAACAGATGATTACACAAGAAAAACAATGGCGCTTTTCGTTTGAGCATAACTTTATTCATTCTTGAGTAATAATTGACGTTTCTTTCTTGCAGGTGAAGTGTTAATCAAACAGCTGAGGTCATCGGTCCCTAGACTTACGTACTACTTAAACTAACTTACGCTAAGAACAACATACACACACACAAACACACACACACACACACACACACACACACACACACACACACACACATGCATGAGGGAGGACTCGAACCCCGGCGGGAGGGGAGGCGCGACCCGTGACATGGCGCCTCAAACCGCGCGGCCACTGCGCGTGGTACAGGTGAAATGAAAGCTGATGGTGTTAACACTAGCCAAAGGCACTGGGATCGTACTGACATCAGCGGAAAGAAGCACTCGAGTTATCGCGGTCATCTCAACTGACACATAATGATCTGGAACTGAAAAAAGGTGGCCAAAAATCGAAAAAATAATAGTCACTGAATAAGCTGATTACTATGGAATCTTATGGAGGAAGCTCTACCTCATGTTACTCCGAAAGGAAAGTGGGACATTTATGATACATGAGACACATCGGTAGTTCAAAGTTACTGTTTTCTACATAGTGTTAACGACGTGTACATATCACCGTTATGGAAAGTGCATGTAACTTTTTACTGGAATGTCCTAGTTACGTTTTGTTTGATGAAATGCGCTATGAAGGGACTAGGATATTAGCGTATACCGGGTGATTTTTTTCCACCATTTACAAACTCTAGCGCCGGCCGGGGTGGCCGAGCGGTTCTAGGCGCTTCAGTCTGGAACCGCGCGACCACTACGGTCGCAGGTTCGAATCCTGCCTCGGGCATGGGTGTGTGTGATGTCTTTAGGTTAGGTTAGATTTAAGTAGTTCTAAGTTCTAGGGGACTGATGACCTCAGACGTTAAGTCCCATAGTGCTCAGAGCCATTTTTTTTAACAAACTCTAGCGATTGATCGATGAGAGGATACGGAACAAAAGAGGTCTAATGAATTTATGTCCGGAAATGCGTGGTTTCCATGCTAGAGACCATCAATTATACATTCTTACAGAGACTGCGGTCTAATACCCGCTGTACCATGCAACCACAGGTATATCATGTGTTGAAAAGGATTTCCATCTGCCTCAGCCTAAGCGTGTACACGCTGTAGCATGTTACACGTTCACAGCGGCCAGGCTACATCCGAACAGTGTCAAAGGCAGCATGAATACACTGCTCTAGTGTCTTCAAATGTGGAATGGGCTCCGCATACATGTTTTGAGAACATCCCATAACGAGAAATCGCACGTTCGAGATCCGGTGAACGAGCAGAGTATGCAACTGGACCCCATCATCCGATCCATCGAACAGGTAGGACATGATTGAGATCTGATGTTAACGGCGAAGTGGGCTGGAGCACCATCACGTAGCAGGCACACAACCCTTCGAATCATCAACGTCACTTCCTCCAGCAGAGGACATAAACTCACATGCAAGAAACGCCGATAGTTCCGGCCTGTTAGGCGACGTGGAAAGAAGACTGGTTCCAAAATACGGTCGCCAATTATACCGGCCCTCAACTCCGGCTGCTGATGATTCACTGTGGGGGTTGTGCATACTATCTCACACATAACTGATACGAAAGCTGAAGATATCATTTCGCGTAAAGGTGGCCTTGTCTGTGAATACGATGGATGGCGAAAATCCTGGTATCGTCGTCGCCTGGTGACAAAAGTGTTCCCGATGTGGAAAGTCTGTCGCTAGTATGCACTGCATACGCTGTAAGTGATAATGGGAGTAACAACTGTCATAGAGAAAATTACACGAGATCGTCTGGGTTACCCTGTACTGGTGGGCCAACTGCCTTGTACTGACACGGCGGTCGCTTTCCACAGTGTTAATCACATTTTCCTTCAAATCTGGTGTCCGAACATGTCGGGTACGTCCTTTATCATTTCCTGCTTCCTGAAACGACCCTGTCTCAGACAAACGGCGAAACACTGTTTCAAACATTGTGTGCTGTGGTTGTTGTCTGTGGGGATAGGTCTCCTTATACCTTGATGCCCGCCAGTCGTTGCCTTTCCGTAAGTAAACACCATGCAGAACCATAGCGTACAACGCTGTGTCACATCCACTACAAGGTAAGATTGCGAGAAAAATGGTTCAAATGGCTCTGAGCACTATGAGATTTAACTTCTGAGGTCATCAGTCCCCTAGAACTTAGAACTACTTAAACCTAAGTAACCTAAGGACATCACACACATCCATGCCCGAGGCAGGATTCGAACTTACGACCGTAGAGGTCGCGCGGTTCCAGACTGTAGCGCCTAGAACCGCCCTCTGGCTGGCCAAGAAAAGTGATTCGGACACAGTTACCAATTACTATGGCAGGAGAGGGAGCTAGGGCATGACGTATGAGAAACAGTACCACCCTCTAGGAGGAAACTGTGCGTGCTGTTAACTGTGGCTGCATGGTGCAGCGCTCGTTAGGTCGCAGTCTCTGTAACAAAAGTGTGATTGAATGAATGGTCTCTAGAATGGAAACCATGCATTCTTGGACATAAATTCATTAGACCGTTTTTGTTCCTTATCCTCTCGTCGATCAATCCCTAGAGTTTGTGCACGGTGGAAAAAAATCACCCTGTACAACGTTTACATTAATTTATACTGCTGTGTGTTCTAAACTAATGTCAAAGATGTGTCTAAAAATTGTTTCACTAGTAAAACTTTTTACCGAAACCTAGCAAAATATTCAGCGTTATTCACGAATTTCCGACTTGGAGCATATAGCTTATGGTGTTTTGTAACATAATTTGAAAGAAAATTCTGCCGATCTCTGCCATCGTACTTTTGAGGTTGTTGTTGTTGTTGTTGTGGTCTTCAGTCCTGAGACTGGTTTGATGCAGCTCTCCATGCTACTCTATCCTGTGCAAGCTTCTTCATCTCCCAGTACCTACTGCAACCTACATCCTTCTGAATCTGCTTAGTGTATTCATCTCTTGGTCTCCCTCTACGATTTTTACCCTCCACGCTGCCCTCCAATACTAAATTGGTGATCCCTTGATGCCTCAGAATATGTCCTACCAACCGATCCCTTCTTCTGGTCAAGTTGTGCCACAAACTCCTCTTCTCCCCAATCCTATTCAGTACCTCCTCATTAGTTATGTGATCTACCCATCTAATCTTCAGCATTCTTCTGTAGCACCACATTTCGAAAGCTTCTATTCTCTTCTTGTCCAAACTATTTACCGTCCATGTTTCACTTCCATACATGGCTACACTCCATACAAATACTTTCAGAAATGACTTCCTGACACTTAAATCTATACTTGATGTTAACAAATTTCTCTTCTTCAAAAACGCTTTCCTTGCCATTGCCAGTCTGCATTTTATATCCTCTCTGCTTCGACCATCATCAGTTATTTTGCTCCCCAAATAACAAAACTCCTTTACTACTTTAAGTGTCTCATTTCCTAATCTAATTCCCTCAGCATCACCCGACTTAATTCGACTACATTCCATTATCCTCGTTTTGCTTTTGTTGATGTTCATCTTATATCCTCCCTTCAAGACACCATCCATTCCGTTCAACTGCTCTTCCAAGTCCTTTGCTGTCTCCGACAGAATTACAATGTCATCGGCGAACCTCAACGTTTTTATTTCTTCTCCATGGATTTTAATACCCACTCCGAATTTATCTTTTGTTTCCTTTACTGCTTGCTCAATATACAGATTGAATAACATCGGGGAGAGGCTACAACCCTGTCTTACACCCTTCCCAACCACTGCTTCCCTTTCATGTCCCTCGACTCTTATAACTGCCATCTGGTTTCTGTACAAATTGTAAATAGCCTTTCGCTCCCTGTATTTTACCCCTGCCACCTTTAGAATTTGAAAGAGAGTATTCCAGTCAACATTGTCAAAAGCTTTCTCTAAGTCTACAAATGCTAGAAACGTAGGTTTGCCTTTCCTTAATCTTTCTTCTAAGATAAGTCGTAAGGTTAGTATTGCCTCACGTGTTCCAGTATTTCTACGGAATCCAAACTGATCTTCCCCGAGGTCGGCTTCTACTAGTTTTTCCATTCGTCTGTAAAGAATTCGTGTTAGTATTTTGCAGCTGTGGCTTATTAAACTGATTGTTCGGTAATTCTCACATCTGTCAACACCTGCTTTCTTTGGGATTGGAATTATTATATTCTTCTTGAAGTCTGAGGGTATTTCGCCTGTTTCATACATCTTGCTCACCAGATGGTAGAGTTTTGTCAGGACTGGCTCTCCCAAGGCCGTCAGTAGTTCCAATGGAATGTTGTCTACTCCGGGGGCCTTGTTTCGACTCAGGTCTTTCAGTGCTCTGTCAAACTCTTCACGCAGTATCGCATCTCCCATTTCATCTTCCTCTACATCCTCTTCCATTTCCATAATATTGTCCTCAAGTACATCGCCCTTGTATAGACCCTCTATATACTCCTTCCACCTTTCTGCTTTCCCTTCGTTGTTTAGAACTGGGTTTCCATCTGAGCTCTTGATGTTCATGCAAGTGGTTCTCTTTTCTCCAAAGGTCTCTTTAATTTTCCTGTAGGCAGTATCTATCTTACCCCTAGTGAGATAAGCCTCTACATCCTTACATTTGTCCTCTAGCCATCCCTGCTTAGCCATTTTGCACTTCCTGTCGATCTCATTTTTGAGACGTTTGTATTCCTTTTTGCCTGCTTCATTTACTGCATTTTTATATTTTCTCCTTTCATCAATTAAATTCAATATGTCTTCTGTTACCCAAGGATTTCTATTAGCCCTCGTCTTTTTACCTACTTGATCCTCTGCTGCCTTCACTACTTCATCCCTTAAAGCTACCCATTCTTCTTCTACTGTATTTCTTTCCCCCATTCCTGTCAATTGTTCCTTTATACTCTCCCTGAAACTCTGTACAACCTCTGGTTCTTTCAGTTTATCCAGGTCCCATCTCCTTAAATTCCCACCTTTTTGCAGTTTCTTCAGTTTTAATCTACAGGTCATAACCAATAGATTGTGATCAGAGTCCACATCTGCCCCTGGAAATGTCTTACAATTTAAAACCTGGTTCCTAAATCTCTGTCTTACCATTATATAATCTATCTGATACCTTTTAGTATCTCCAGGATTCTTCCATGTATACAACCTTCTTTTATGATTCTTGAACCAAGTGTTGGCTATGATTAAGTTATGCTCTGTGCAAAATTCTATCAGGCGGCTTCCTCTTTCATTTCTTAGCCCCAATCCATACTCACCTACTACGTTTCCTCGTTTCCTTCTCTCCCTTTTCCTACACTCGAATTCCAGTCACCCATGACTATTAAATTTTCGTCTCCCTTCACTATCTGAATAATTTCTTTTATTTCATCATACATTTCTTCAATTTCTTCGTCATCTGCAGAGCTAGTTGGCATATAAACTTGAACTACTGTAGTAGGTGTGGGCTTCGCATCTATCTTGGCCACAACAATGCGTTCACTATGCTGTTTGTAGTAGCTTACCCGCGTTCCTATTTTCCTATTCATTATTAAACCTACTCCTGCATTACCCCTATTTGACTTTGTGTTTATAACCCTATAGTCACCTGACCAGAAGTCTTGTTCCTCCTGCCACCGAACTTCACTAATTCCCACTATATCTAACTTTAACCTATCCATTTCCCTTTTCAAATTTTCTAACCTACCTGCCCGATTAAGGGATCTGACATTCCACGCTCCGATCCGTAGAACGCCAGTTTTCTTTCTCCTGATAACGACATCCTCTTGAGTAGTCCCCGCCCGGAGATCCGAATGGGGGACTATTTTACCTCCGGAATATTTTACCCAAGAGGACGCCATCATCATTTAATCATACAGTAAAGCTGCATGCCCTCGGGAAAAATTACGGCCGTAGTTTCCCCTTGCTTTCAGCCGTTCGCAGTACCAGCACAGCAAGGCCGTTTTGGTTATTGTTACGAGGCCAGATCAGTCAATCATCCAGACTGTTGCCCTTGCAACTACTGAAAAGGCTGCTGCCCCTCTTCAGGAACCACACGTTTGTCTGGCCTCTCAACAGATACCCCTCCGTTGTGGTTGTACCTACGGTACGGCTATCTGTATCGCTGAGGCACGCAAGCCTCCCCACCAACGGCAAGGTCCATGGTTCATGGGGGGCTTTTGAGGTTAGTAATGAACAACACCGAGCCATGCTGGGCAGCCGTTTTTAAAGACTAGGGTCGACCGCTACGACCACTGTTGCTTTTTTTTAATAATTTTAACATACGTCTTACTGTAATGTATTACGAAATTTTTACCTTTTCTGTAACTAGTAATTCAAATGGAGATTATGTTGCGAACATGGAAGCGTGTTGGTAATGTGCAAACGAGAATTATCTGCCTTCTAGAGTGCTGGAGGATTTGGAGGACATAGTTCCTATTTTGGACGGTAGAGCTCCGTTACTAATATTAAATTGCATTATGTCTGTATTTTAGATTCGCATATTGATGAAATAATCCACACTCGTCGAGAACCTGTTCGAGGTTGTACAGAACAATTTCAACTCGGCCTTACGCAAGCAATTTGAATGTTTAGAACAACATTTTGCGACAAAGACGGAAAATTCTTGTCAAATGCTTCACCAGAACAGAAAGTCGTTGAAGATTTCGTTAGTCACACTTAAATGGAGATGTAAACAGTCTCAAAGAACAGCCGAACGGTTTCTTCAAAACAATAAAGACAGACTTTCTTCTTCCACAAGTATTAACGTACTGAAATTTAATACAGAAATATTTGGATATTTAACAATAAAGAGAGACTTTCTTCTTCCACAAGTATTAACGTACTGAAATTTAATACAGAAATATTGGGATGTTTAACTCTAACTATCACAAAAACCCAAAATAAGATCCAAATTCCGCACAATAATTCGCCTATGTACTCTACAGATTCTTTAGACAACTAACGAAAAATCTGGAGATTCGAGTACAGAGACGACTACTACATCGAAATCAAAATCCACGGAATCGAAGAAGCGTGATGGTCGAAGCATGCAGTCGAGAAGGCAAGTGATCGATGGAAAAAAGGAAAGATCTCTGATTTACGTAGTTCAATAAGGAAACTGGAATTATCGTTGGCTACTCAAATGAGCTTTCGTTCTTATGTTACCTCTACTGCTGCCAGTATCGTCAAAGAAATCATGACAAAGTCAACATAGAGAGCTAATGCATAAGAACAGCTTTAAAACTATCGGCGATTTCAGTTTTGGCAACACTTGGTGACAACAATCAAGATTAGGTATTTTTTGTATGATAAATTTATTAAAAGTCCAAAACTACTTTTCATTTTGACACTGTATTAATTCTGTAAATATTAGCAGTTATAGTTTACTGTAGTGTATTAACGTATTTTGACAATCTCCTGACGAATGATCAAGGAATTGAGTTTTATATTCAGATGTTCTATGTTTGTATGTTATACTTTCTGCCATGTTCCATACCCACTGGAACCATCTAATTTTTGGACCTAAGGACCGAAAACTGAATATAGTCTAATATAATCTAATCGAATGTCATGAAAATCGAAAAATTTCGAAAATATTCTCACGATACTGCGGGAATGCGCATAGACAAGTTTCCCTGGTATTACTTGTCTATTACAGCTCACAAAGTCTTGATGCACGGTGCTCAGATAATAGAATTTTCTTTATTATCAAATGCCAATTATCTGAAGATTCTCCAGAAAGAAAGACATAAAAAAATATCGTGAAGGGTTTTCCACGAAAAGTTCACGTACAAATAGAATGAACGATGTATTTCGTCGGCTCCTACTATCTTCGGACCGACATATTTAGAGCCTCAGAAAAAAGAAACTCAGGAAAAGGAAAAATTTATCAATGGACGGCCTAGAGCATTTACTTTTTACTAATGATGAATCTGAAAATTTTCTAAATATTTCTGATAATCATGATACTGACTTTGATTTGGAACATAAATACTACCCCGACATTGAGAGCGACTGATTTTTACGATGTTTTCTTACTTACATATTTTTTTAACCGTTAGTATCCAGTACGTCAACAAGTTCCAAAATAAAAATCAAAGAAAAACAAACTGTTTTTATGTGGTGATTGTAATAGTAGAATTGTTATTTACCATCTTTAATTTAGAAATTGAAATATGGAATTGATAATTAGCGACCTCAAAAATCATTAAATACTGATTTAAATGAAATTCCATACACTTTGAATGAAGCGGTCGGTCATATTGGATATGCTGTTTTCAATTTTGGAATTGTAATATTAAATTCGTAATCAGCGACCTCGATAAGCCTTGTATATCAATTTACCTTTAACTCTAAAGCCCTTTTCTCTTTTTGGCCTACTTTTCGGAGTTTCAGACCACTGCGCGATGCCACCTAGACAAACCACCTGTTTTCCCAGAGTGCAGCGGTGAAACGTTTCACGAAATTCCGTGAAAATCGCTGAGTCGCAGACAAAAAGGAAACTCGGTGACTGAAAACGCCTACGGACGAAGCAACGTTAACCGTTATTCTGGCATCGTTCTGTAAGAGTCGTGAGCGCAGCATTCACCACATCTCGCTCGATACTGGGGGCAGCCGTACTGTATTTCTTGTTCTTTTTCTAGTCAGTCGCATCCTACTAGTGTTTTTTATTAGAATCTGCGCCACGCAGATGGAAACCTACCTTTCCAGTGGATTTCCGATATTGGTTACACACAACCACATTTTTGTTTTGAAGGACACTTTTCTGTGAGCTTTTTACATTACATCGCTAAATACTTTGCTCACCAAAGAGAAAATGTCATGACGGAATTTAAAAAGAAATTACTCTGAAAATTTTGTTTCTCATTGATTCCATTAAGTTTGCAGATGACGGAACCTACAAAGTGTAAATTTGTAACTGAAACAAATAACGTGAAAAGAACAGAGTCTTCCTCAAGAGACACCCTAGTATCGAACAATACACGGGAACATCGGTACTGTTCTTTTTCCGGAGAACTTATGAATAGGTGTAATGCAGCTCCTTTAGACATGACTTCCCACACGACGATAATGGCAGTTTTCGTGTAGCGATACCCATCATTGAGTTCGAGGAATTGTTTCAGAGTCATTTGCATAAGCCAGTAAATAGCCACGTGTTGCGGTTTTACTTCGTGATCATCCCAGTGTGACTCACAAGACGTTGTGCGTTGCGTGCAGTATGCGGACTGCGGGTGTTGCAAGCGCTCTCTTTTCGAATTATCGTAGCATCTTTGCTGAGAAACTCCAGTGGGGAATTAGCCTTCGGTTATTTTATTATATTTATTGGACTTGTAAACAATTTCGCAACTGTTATTTTGGGTTAAGATAGAATTTAAATTGTGACGCATCTGTTTCAGCAGGCCAAGAGATCTATGTCTGCAGCTGTTCGTAATTACTGCATTTATTGCGGTTAAAAAGACGACATTCCAACTGCAAAAGATACTGGCAGTAGTAATTCTTTGTATTTAATAAAACGATCCAGTTAAGATACACTCCTGGAAATTGAAATAAGAACACCGTGAATTCATTGTCCCAGGAAGGGGAAACTTTATTGACACATTCCTGGGGTCAGATACATCACACGATCACACTGACAGAACCACAGGAACATAGACACAGGCATCAGAGCATGCACAATGTCGGCACTAGTACAGTGTATATCCACCTTTCGCAGCAATGCAGGCTGCTATTCTCCCATGGAGACGATCGTAGAGATGCTGGATGTAGTCCTGTGGAACGGCTTGCCATGCCATTTCCACCTGGCGCCTCAGTTGGACCAGCGTTCGTGCTGGACGTGCAGACCGCGTGAGACGACGCTTCATCCAGTCCCAAACATGCTCAATGGGGGACAGATCCGGAGATCTTGCTGGCCAGGGTAGTTGACTTACACCTTCTAGAGCACGTTGGGTGGCACGGGATACATGCGGACGTGCATTGTCCTGTTGGAACAGCAAGTTCCCTTGCCGGTCTAGGAATGGTAGAACGATGGGTTCGATGACGGTTTGGATGTACCGTGCACTATTCAGTGTCCCCTCGACGATCACCAGTGGTGTACGGCCAGTGTAGGAGATCGCTCCCCACACCATGATGCCGGGTGTTGGCCCTGTGTGCCTCGGTCGTATGCAGTCCTAATTGTGGCGCTCACCTGCACGGCGCCAAACACGCACACGACCATCATTGGCACCAAGGCAGAAGCGACTCTCATCGCTGAAGACGACACGTCTCCATTCGTCCCTCCAGTCACGCCTGTCGCGACACCACTGGAGGCGGGCTGCACGATGTTGGGGCGTGAACGGAAGACGGCCTAACGGTGTGCGGGACCGTAGCCCAGCTTCATGGAGACGGTTGCGAATGGTCCTCGCCGATACCCCAGGAGCAACAGTGTCCCTAATTTGCTGGGAAGTGGCGGTGCGGTCCCCTACGGCACTGCGTAGGATCCTACGGTCTCGGCGTGCATCCGTGCGTCGCTGCGGTCCGGTCCCAGGTCGACGGGCACGTGCACCTTCCGCCGACCACTGGCGACAACATCGATGTACTGTGGAGACCTCACGCCCCACGTGTTGAGCAATTCGGCGGTACGTCCACCCGGCCTCCCGCATGCCCACTATACGCCCTCGCTCAAAGTCCGTCAACTGCACATACGGTTCACGTCCACGCTGTCGCGGCATGCTACCAGTGTTAAAGACTGCGATGGAGCTCTGTATGCCACGGCAAACTGGCTGACACTGACGGCGGCGGTGCACAAATGCTGCGCAGCTAGCGCCATTCGACGGCCAACACCGCGGTTCCTGGTGTGTCCGCTGTGCCGTGCGTGTGATCATTGCTTGTACAGCCCTCTCGCAGTGTCCGGAGCAAGTATGGTGGGTCTGACACACCGGTGTCAATGTGTTCTTTTTTTCCATTTCCAGGAGTGTATTTTTGAAAATAGACAATAGTCAGGCTGTCGACCATGATGATCACGCGCTTATATTACGTACCCATGCGTAAAACCACATTTCCTCGAGCTATGAAAATCATTTGGGTGATGCAGCGCTCATTACATCGGATTCTGGAAAAGCGTCGTCTATACTCCTCCACAGCCATCCTCCACCCTTCTTTTGCTTTACTGTGCTTTCTGTGGATAGGTTGACTTCCTGCAGCCATGCTCAGCCAGTAGAGCTCGTTCTGACCTTGGTGACGATTCACGGATAAATCCCTAATTGCCTTCCATATATTTCTATACGCTATTTGAAGCCACCAATGATCTGACCAGCTTACTACGCTCTTAGGTGACAGAAGTCATGGGATACCTCTTAATACCGTGTCGGACCTCCTTATGTCCAGGGTAGTGCAGCAAGCCGATGTGGCACGGACTCAACAATTCGTTGGAAGTTCCCAGCAGAAATATTGAGCTATGCTGCCTCTATAGCCGTCCATAATTGCGAAGGTACTGCCTCTGCAGGATTTTGTGCACGAACTGACCTGTCAATCATGACCCATAAACGTTCCACGGGATTCATATCGGGCGATCTGGGTGGCCAAATAGTTAACTCGAATTGTCCAGAATGTTCTTCAAAAATGGTTCAAATGGCTCTGAGCTCTATGGGACTTAACATCTGAGGTCACCAGTCCCCTGGACTTAGAACTACTTAAACCTAACTGACCTAAGGACATCACACACATCCATGCCCGTGGCAGGATTCGAACCTACGACCGTAGCAGAATGTTCTTCAAACAAACAGCAATGTGGCCCGCTGACATGGTGCATTGTCATCCATAAAAATTCCGTCAGAAGTCCGTGCGAATGGTCTCGAAGTATCCGAACATAACACCTCCCAGTCAATGATCGGTTCAGTTCCATGTAAACACAGTCCACACCATTATGGAGCCTTGTTGACAACCAGGGTTCGTGGTTTCGTGGGCTCCGCGCCGCACTGGAATCATACCATCGGCTCTTACGAACTGTAATCGGGACTCATTTGATCATGTCACAGTTTACCATTCGCCTAGGGCGACGAGCCCGCCAGAGGCGCTGCCGAGATGTCGTGCTGTTAGGAAAGGCATCCACGTCGGTCGTCTACTTTCAGAGTCTTTTAACACCAAATTTAGACGCACAGTCCTAACAGATACGTTCGTCGTACTTCCCACATTAATTTCTGCCGTCATATCAGGCTGTGTTGCATATCAGTTAGCAGTGACAACTCTACGCAAACACCAATGCTCTCGGTCGTTAAGTGAAGGCCGTCGACCACTGTTAGTCCGTAGTGAGAGTTAATACCCGAAATTTCGTATTCTCGTCACACTTTTGACACAGTGAATCTCGGAATTCTTAAAGATTTCCGAAATGGAAAGTCCCACGTGTGTAGTTCTGTCAATTCCCGTTGTGCGGTCATAATCACGTCGGGTTGATCTTATGAGAATCGACAGCAAACCAACACCGACAACGATAGTTCAGGTACACATGCTGACTCGCAAGCTGAAGATGAAGAGATAGAGAAAGTATATGAGGATATTGAAAGGGTAATACAGTACGTAAAGGGAGGTGAAAATCTAATAGTCATGGTGGACTGGAATGCAGTTGTAGCGAAATGAGTGGAAGAAAAGGTTACAGGAGAATATGGGCTTGGGACAAGGAATGAGAGGGGAGAAGTTCTATAATAAATTTCAGTTAGTAACAGCGATCACTCTTTTCAAGAATGATAATAGGAGAAAGTATACTTGGAAAAGGCCGTGTGATACGGGAAGATTTCAGTTAATTACATCATGATGGATTGCGAAATCAGATACTGTATTGTAATGTGTACCCAGGAGCAGATATAGACACAGATCACAATTGGTAGTAAGGAAGAGTCGGCTGAATTTTAAGACGTTAGTCAGGAAGAATCAATACACAAAGAAGTGGGAACGGTAGTACTAACGGATGACGAGATACGCTTGTCGTTCTCTAAGGCTGTAGATACAGCAATCAGGAATAGCTCAAGTTAAATAGGAAATATCTCTAAAAACGTCCACGAAGAAAAACATAGGTACAAAGAAACCATGGGTAACAGAAGAAAAACTTCAGTTGATCGATGAAAGAAAGAAGTACAAAAATGTACAGTTAAATTCAGGAATACCGAAATACAAGTCAGTTACGAATGAAATTAATAGGAAGTGCAGGGAAGAAAAGGCGAATTAGCTGCATGAAAAATGCGAAGAAATCGGCAAGGAAATGATTTTCGAAAGGACTGACTCATCGCATAGAAAAGTCAGAGTTATCTTCGGTGAAATTAGAAATTTAGGTGATAACATTAAGACTGCAACGGAAATTCTACTGTTACATGCAGAGGACGGAGCAGATAGGTGGAAAGAGTACACTGAAGACCTGTATGTTGGGGAAGACTTGTCTAATGCGATAGAAGAAGAAATAGCAATCGATATAGAAGAGATATGGGATCCAGTATTACATTCAGAATTTAAAAGAACTATGGATGGCTTAAAATCAAATAAGACAGAAGGAATGGATAACATTCCATCGGAGTGGCAACAAAACGACTATGCACATTCGTGCGTAGAACAAATGTGTCTGGCGATATACCATCTGACTTTGGAAAAATGTTGTCACACAATTATGAAGACGGCAACAGCTGACCAGTACGATAATTTCCGCACGAACAGCTTAACAGCTCATGTGTCCAAGTTGCTGACAAGACTAATATACAGAAGAAAGGAAAAGAAAATTGGGGATGTGTTAGATGATGGTCAGTTTGACTTTAGGAAATGTAAGGTCGCCGGAGAGGCACTTCTGATGTTGCATTGGATAATGGAAACAAGAGTAAAGGAAAATCAATACACTTTCATAGAATTTGTCGACCTGGAAAAAGCGTTCGACAGGGTCAAATGGTGCAAGATGTTCGAAATTCTGAGGAAAATAGGGGTAAGCTATAGGGAGAGAAGGATAATGTACAACATGTACAAGAACCAAGAAGGAGTAGTAATTGAAGACGAAGAACGAAGTTCTCGGATTAAAAAGAGTGTAAGACAGGGATGTAGCCTTTCGCCGCTATTGTTCAATGTATACATCGAAGCAACAGTGACTGAAATAAAGGAAAGGTTCAGGAGTGGATTTGAAATTCAGGGTGAAAGGACATCGATGATAAGATTCGCTGATGACATTGCCATCATTAGTGAAGAAATATTATAGGATCTGTTGAATGGAATGAACAGTTTCACGAGTATACAATTTGGATTGATAGTAAATCGAAGAAAGAGAAAGTAATGAAGAGAAGCTGAAATGATAGTAGCGAGGAACTTCACATCAGGATTGATGGTCATGAGGAGGATGAAGTTAAGGAATTATGCTACCGAGACAGCAAAATAACTCATGACCGATGGAGAAAAGAGGACATAAAAAAGAGTATCACAGGCAAGAAGAGCATTCCCGGCCAAGAGAAGTCTACTAGTATCAAAAACAGGCCTTAATTTGAGGAAGAAATTTCTGAGAATGTGCGTTTGGAGCACAGCGTTGTGTGATAGTGAAACATGGACTGTGGGAAAACTGGAACAGAAGACAATCGATGCATTTGAGATGTGGTGCTATAGACGAATGTTGAAAATTAGGTGAACTGAAAAGGTAAGAAATGAGGAGGTTCTGCGCAGAATCGGAGGGGAATCGAATATTTGGGAAACGCTGACAAGGAGAAGGGACAGGATGAAAGGACATCTCTTAAGACATGAGGGTATGACTTCCATGTTACTAGAGCCAGCTGTAGAGGGCAAAAACTGTAGAGGAAGAAAGAGATTGGAATACATTCAGCAAATAATTTAGGATGTATGTTTCAAGTGCTACTCTGAGATGAAGAGTTTGGCACAGGACAGGAATTCATCGCGGGCCGCATCAAACAAGTCAGATGACTGATGACCCCAAAAAAGTTTTATGGTATTCTCCTTCTGCAATAAATGCAGAGTGAACGTTTCCTTTGAAGAACTGGGTTCTGTTTTATAGAATTGCGTCCCTTTAGTTATTAATGTTATAGTTTCCATTAGCATAAAATGATGTGAATGTCTTTTTCCCTGTAAATTCTCACACCTTATATTTAATTTCTCATTTTTGAGTTTGCAAAAAAAAAAAAAAAAAAAAAAAAATCTACTATGGATTTTAAGCGCCGAGTCGACCGCGTATATTCATATCCTTCTTCCAGACTAATGAATCGCATACTTTTAATTGATTGTGTGTCGCAAACTGCCTTAGCTGTTCACCATTGTTATTAACTTCTTGTAGCGCAAAAGTACTTACTACTTCTGTTATCAGTTGGTTACCAACCCTCGCATTTAAATTTGCACATATTATAACATGGTCATTCTTATCTTTTTTGTCTACATCTTCCTTTAGTTTATAGCAAAAGTTTTTGAACTCCTACCACCGTGAGATATCCTCTCTCTATTTTAAATTGAAATTTGACAAGTCTTTCATTTATATGCTTGTAACTTATCATATTTACACATTCATTATTAATTGAAACTGCTGCTTTTGAGCTACTCTTCTATTGTCAGGAACATTACTACATATCATCGAATAGTCTTCTAATTCTCCGTACCATTTAATGACGACCACTGAATAAATTTTGGTTTCTTTTAGCATTTTGTTCAGTTCGGCTCATTTATCCCCCAGACTATTACATTGCAGATTGCTACTTTTGCTCGATCTAGAATTCCGAGTTGTTTTTCCTCATTTTCCCGCTTTGGTCGTTCATCCACTGATCCATCCTATTTTCTTATCGTGAAGACTTCGAGTGTTATATTTTCACCCTCGAACACGGTTCCTTCCAGCCAGTAGAATATCCAACTGAGTGGCTGCTTCCTCACATCCTTCAGACCTGTTGCCGATTATCTTATCCTTGATAGGACGGCTGCCTACTCCGGTCATACAATGTTCTTCTGATCGTCGGTTGGGATCTCCACCATGTTACCTTGGATGAGCGCTATGGACAGAGGGTTTTGGAGTATTATCAGGCCCTCAGAAACAGGGCTCCTTGTTGTTCCACTGCTCCTCATTGACTATTCAGACCACCCCATCATATTTGATAGGATACCTCTTCCGTCTCCCGCGGAATATTGCCTTTCTTGTTGTACATAAATCATATGGCACTAAAAACTGGCAGATTATTAAAAAGATTTTCTTCACAGATTTTATTGTGAGACACGTGCAATGTAATGTAAATGACGGAGCTGGCAGGATAATTGGTAATATCAGTGTGTGACTTTCATAGAACAAATAATGTTCAAGTACTACAAGGAAGCAATACATAGAATTTATGACCCAGTTCTCATGTAAAAGTGATAACAGTGATAACAGTCAGTGATGCTGAGCTTTTGATATTAACTGGGTGGGGAGTTAGATGAAAATATTTCTTGGAAGCAAAACGTTCAAGATCTTGTCCAGAAACTGAATGGTGCTGTCTTCAGAGTTTCTGGCAATGAATTGCGAAGACCTTTTTTCCTTATTACTTTCAGTCTATTATCTGCTATGATAGCATAACTTTGGGTCACTCTGCGCACTGACCAAAAACTGGTGGTCAGGCAGGTCTGTGGTGCCAGTTCGTGAACATCATGTAGGTCTTTGTACAGGTGCAAGTGTACCCATACGATAGTTTGTTGGTGGGGGGAAGGGGGTGGAGGGGCCTATACCTGGGAATACGGAGAGTTGTTACTATTTTGGAAGACGAATGTGGACTGGTAAATAGCCATAAACAAGTTTCAGTTCGACCTCAATAAAAATCTGCGTAATATCAACTTTTAAATCATTTTCGTGAAAGAAAAACGCCTGGCTACACCATATTTTTTTCTTTCTCTAAGAGATATGGGGGGGCTGTGGAGGGGGAGAGACTACACCATATTTTTTTCTTTCCCTAAAGAGCTATGGGGGCGAGGGAGGGGGTGAGCGTCGCACTTGTTCAGATGTCTCGAAATTCGAATCTGCCATCCCTGTACATAATACTCCATCATGGAATTTGTTGGTGACTGTGTTCACTCATTCAGAAGAAACTGCATCATTCATTAATTGAATGCTATACGAGAAAAACGATTTGCGCTCTGATAACACAGTCTTAATTATTGTACAGAGAGATGTGCACTATTGTGCAGGTTCATTTTTGATAGGCTACCAGTAGAGATGAAAAAGTAAGCGATAAATGACAACTCTACAGGTATAAGCGGAAAAGTTTCGTTGTGGCAATGTCTTTTTATTTTCTACAAGATTTCCTTGCAATAGCTGAGACTTGTTGCTGTATTGCGCTATCTATTTGTTTTTTTCCATATTTTTTTCTTATTGTATTAATTTCCTTTTTTACAAATTTTCCAAATTTTCTGGTCATCATTCTGTAAAATCGTTTGATGAGCAGGTAGCCCTAACTCGTGTGTTCCCACGGAACATCACAAACAAATAAAAATATCATAAAGGATAGCCAAAAGAGGATCTAAACTCCACTGCTACCGCATATATCTATAGTGCATTAACTAACAGACCATCCAGCTCGCTGAAATCTTTGAAATCTACATCTAAGATCACCACTTCCACGAAAGATCAGTTCAATATTGCGGTAAATGTTCCATCCCATCGGTTCAACTTAGAGCCCTACAAACACAGAGATCAAATCAGTCGCGGGTTTCCCGTAGATTACTGACGCAGATGCAGCCCACCTACGCTCATGCATACGAATGAATGTTTACTAATGCTGGTTCCGTCTCCGTAAAGTTATAATTTGCTGCGCGTGATATCTCCGCCTTGGCTGATCTGGAAAATAACTGAGAAGTACTAGGATTGTTCATGCTGCAGCGACCTAAACTGTTAGTCCGTACCGTGCTACTTTGATTACCGTTGAGAAATAAGAGTAAATCTTTTGGAATGTATGATACCACCTTCTGTATGGCTCTCTCGAACGAAAGAAAAGGTGAGATAACTTTTCATCGTAATTAACTCACTGCGTCGCTACTGGGTCTCACAACAGGCAAAACTGTCCCTCTTTAATCGTCAGGATAGTAAACTCTTAAAATATTGTAACAAGGAAATGAAATTCAAGACGTCGTGTCGTCTTTTTCCTAATAGCATACTAAACAGAAAATAGTTCTCTAACAAAACAAATACTAGAAGAACAGTCTTAACTCACATCGTTTTCAAGCTTAAATATGTAGATTTTCTGCCACGAAACAACAAAAGGCTTCAATAACAAAGTCAGAATCGGAGTGGCGTGCAAACTAAATGGCAATAGTTGAAGAGATACATAAGCGAAACTTTCCTTTAGGGCACTCGGTATTCCAAATTCAACAGTGCAGCAGTTTAACCTAAAACTTTATTTCTGTTCTTAATTAGTCTTTAAACGTGTCCCTCATTTGCAGTCGACAAAAGACACCTACCATATTGCTTTTTGCTATTCAATTGTTTTCTTAGGCCTTAAAAACGTGTTGAAAGTAACGTCATAATTAAGAAGACTTTTGTTAATTTTGAGGGATGCAGGTAACTATTCGGTTACGACCAATCAAAGATAAATTATATTTGTATAGGAAAGTTACGAACACCAAAATCGAGAATGGCCACACAAAGGAGTCTATCCTGCTCCATATGTCATCGGTGTTTCATAGATGACACTAGACACTACTAGACTCACCGGTAAGGTTTTTCAGTGAGAAGGAGTGATTATACTGGCAGGATTGGAAAATATTAGAGAAGTTCAGACAGCGCAGTACGGATGATACATAGCGGAAGGAACACCGAAACAGGTGAGCACTACTCATCCTCTTGTCCCGCCATAAAGCATGCCCAGCCTGAGTGGAAGCAGTCCCTCATACACACCGGCTATAAACGAGAACTGCAATGATCTTGCGTGGCTGTTAGCTGAATTTCTGTGTTTCTCTCTCGCTCTTATGGTAAATCTAATCTAAGATCCGTTTCGTGTTAGTTAAGCTGGGTTTACACCAGCAAGTTATCGGAGCATTTTACTTGCGCGGAGGAACTTGCCGCGCGAGTTGCGAGTGTAAACATATCGCCAAGTCGACTTGCGACCGTAGCAATTTATTGCGGAAGTGACTTGCTGCACGTTTTCCGCTTCCAGAGTGAACACTACGCAAGAAGTACCTGCAAGTAACTTGCAACTTTTAGGATTTATTTGAATTTCCTGCAAGTAGGAAGCGCAAGCTATAGTGAGTATGTCTTCTGTATAACATTCATATTTAACATTTTACTTTATGTGGTGACTTAATTTTATGCAACCATCCCACATATTATATGCTAACAAATTTCAGAAATGGAGGAGAACGAGAATGGACGAAGCAGGATACAGAAAATTTTATTGAAGCCTTTGAGAGCTACCCCGGAATATGGGACGTGCATAACCGGGACTTTATGGATAGAGTGAAGAAGATGAGCGCATTAAATGAAATCTCGTTGATATTCGACACATCTGTGAAAGAAGTACAGAGAAAGTGGCATAAGTTGAAGGCACAATTTTCTCACGAAGTTGGGAAACTGCAGAAACTCGGTGGCCGTATTTAACTGCAATGAAATTTCTCGAAAGTAGTGTTGCCACAACCTCTAACAGAATATCTTCGCTATCAACAAAGGTAGGTAGCTTTAAAGTTAAGCTGGAATTCCTTGTTAGTTTACTGTAGCTCCTTGTTGGGTCGTAAAAGTGGGGTAGGCTACTCTTCATTGTGAGATTTCAGTTTCATGACTTTTACCACCTGTCTGTATTATGTAAAAGAATTAACTGCTAAATACTATGACAATGTACTCTCCTACTAATTTATTTATTCATATTGAAATATCTGAGAATCTACAAATATAAGAATTATGTTTTGACACCACTGTCTGCTGCCTCTGTATTTGTGGAAATTATGATTTTTAAAGGCTTCTTATAACACTTAATAGTGATTGTCTATCTGTTGTTCATAATTTCACTGTTCAGAGCCCAATAATTAAGTATCTGTGTAGTATTTCTCAACTGAATGCTTTAGCACAACACTTATCTCCTTCCAGGATTATTGTTCCTCATATACGCAAATGACCTTCCAGCTAATATACAAGAAGCAGAATCAGTTCTTTTTGTTGATGACACTAGTATTGTAACCAATCCAAGCATTCTTCAACAGAAGATTTGGTAAACAGCGTTCTGAAAAGTATCATTGCCTGGTTTTCTGCCAATGGTCCCACCCTCAACTTAAAAAAATATAAACATATTCAGTCCCACACATCCAGGTGTACTGCACCTGTGATAAGTTAACATATGGTGAGGAAATAATAAATAGGGTGGAAACTTCAAAATTCTTAGGTGTCCATGTTGATGAAAATTTAAACTGGAAAAAGCACATTTTGGAATCCTAAAACAACTTAGTTCAGCCACATTTGCACTTAGAATGGTTGGGGAGAGAAAAATTAGTAAGTTGATATATTTCCATAGAATGTCATATGGAATAATGTTCTGGGGGCAACTCATCTCTATATAAGAAAGTCTTCATTGTCCAAAAGTGTGTTGTAAGAATAATATGTGATGCTCACCCACGATCATCCTGTAGACACCTGTTTAAGGTGTTGGGCATTCTGACTACTGCTTCACAGTATATTTATGCCTTTATGAAGTTTGTTGCAAATAATACATTTCAGTTCAAAAGGAATGATGCTCATAATTACAATACCAGAAGGAAAAGTTACATTCATTATTCGATATTAAGGTTGTGTTCAGCACAAAAAGGAGTTCTCTATGCTGCAACTAAAAGTTTTGATTACTTACACGGTGATATAAAGTGTCTGACTGATAGAAAAGTAAAACATTGAAAACAAACTGAAAAAGTTTCTCCTTGACAACTCCTATTCCATAGAAGAATTTCTTTTACTGTGAAGTGTAATAGGTGGTGGGTACTAACTTGTCTGTATGTTATAGACTGTTATGGATATTAAAATATATACACCTTATAAATGTTCGCATGCAGACATGTTCATAAATTAATTTGCTACGTAAAATGACTCCTTCCACATCATTACAATTTATCATGCAAAATGATCCCCACAACATGTAACTAACTAACTATATCAGTCTCTGCAAATATGATTGCCATGTGGAAATATACATTTGCAGTAAGATCACTAGGCATAGTATTGAGTAGATCCAGTTTTAGGAAATGTAAACAAATTATTTTCATAATACCGCCTCCAACAGGACCATGCCTTGTAAAGCTCTGTGGTGTTCAAAACAATCTTTGGATTGCTGACTGTTTCACTTAATACAGGGTAGTTGTTCTCTCTCCGCTCCAGTTTCGGCAGTGAGAGAGACCAGTGCTGCCAATCGAAGCATAATTAATGTTACAGATTTTATAAACATAGAATAATGATAATGGAATATCTGTATGATACCGAATTAAAACACATTAATTAATGTGAATTAGTCACACTTTAGATTGTGAACTTTAATTTTCATTCACCAGTGAGAGTGGTAAAGTGCTGAGACAATTTTAAATTCTAATAATCATTACTATCTTCTGGTTCTAGTATGAGCAATACGCTTCCCATGAAGTCTATCAAAACTGTATGGAAACTTAGTTATATTCCATTTCTTTGCCTCTTGTATTCCTTCATCTGCTGTTATATTCAATTTTGTTACTTTTTGCAGGAAGAAGAAATAGTAACAGGAGATGATACGCCTGTTACTGATGAGGGGAAAAAACGAAAAAGAAAGGAGTGTAATGGAAGTGGTAATGTGCTCATTGAAAAGGCAGAAAAAATTCTTGGGCAGGAAACTGATGCTTTCCAAAGCTTTGGAGATTATGTGGCTAGAGAGCTGCGGTCACTAAAGAATAAAAAATATAAACAAACTAAAAATAATGATTCTGAAAAGCATCATTGAAATAAGCGAGATCGACAGTGCAGAAATATCATCCACTCCAGTTTCGGCAGTGAGAGAGACCAGTGCTGCCAATCGAAGCATAATTAATGTTACAGATTTTATAAACATAGAATAATGATAATGGAATATCTGTATGATACCGAATTAAAACATTATTTTATTTTCAGAACGTAGTGTTTATTGAGTAACCTTTCCACCCTTACAAAAACAAAAAAAAAAAAAAAACAAAAAAATGGCTCGGTAAACCTGTAATGTTTGGTGAATTTAAGGTCACTGGAATATGTACATTGTGGGCTTTTGTTGGAACAGTAAATGCTAAATAATTAAATATGTATCATTATTAGCTAGAATCTTAAATATGGTTCACTAACATTGATTGTGTGAGAAGTTGCCTTGTTCCAATTCTGTGCCAAAATAAATAGCCACAAATTCGGTCAGATATATCTATTAATAACAAATGAAAGACAATTCATAAAGAAACCGAATGGTAGGTTGTGGTGAGATTCTTGTCCTACACAAGTCTTTGTGGAAGCTTTAATTGTACTGTGCAAAATAATTCAAAATTGCAACAAAGGAAAGATTTTTGTAAAGAAACTGAAAGTTGGTTTCAGTTCCTTACCTGACCTGGATCTCCTTGTGGGAGTTGTATGCAGAATACAGTTATTTTCAAAATTGCAATGAAGGAAAGAATTTTTGTAAAGAAACTCAAAGGTAGGTTGTGATGCTTTCTTGGCTCCTTGTGTAAACTGTGTTGAGCACACTATAGTTTATTTCAAAATTGAAATGTTTTGTTGCATGTCAAATATAGTCTATCGGCGCTATTAACGTCAACGGATCATTTGAGGACATTCTGTAAAAGTTTTCAAAAATATCCATGCTCTCGATTCCAAGCCCTTGCAAAAGGTTTATAGGCAACGTTTTGCGATCTTCTCATTATCCAATCTCTAACCCAAATACCTTTCTTTTCCTTTTTCACGTTATTCATTACAATTACAAGAGCTGCAACATACTCACCGGCCTAATTGTCATTTTATATTTCGGCTCACACTCGTAGTGGTACTGAAAGCTTATGTAAACAGTATCAGCAAGTTGTTGACGCAAGTTTCTTACCAGAGTACTTGCGGAAGAATCTGGCTTAATTCTTGCGCTGCTGTGTAAACACAGCTGCAAGCGTTTCGTAATAACTTCTGCAAGCGACTTGCTAGTGTAAATGCAGCAGTATTCTGACTTCCATGTACCCTAATCGATTTCAGTAGTACCAGAGAAACAGCAGTTAACTGTGTAAGAAATCTTTTTGATCATGCTGATGAATGAGATATCTTTTAGTACAGTTTACATCAGTCATTTTGATGCTATCTATCCACCGAGGGAAAAAAATTACACTTATGTACGCAAGTACAGTGAGCAGATATAAATGTGCTTACTCAAATGATTACATATCAGTTACATATCAGGTTTACCTATATTGCCTCCCAAACTCCCCAGGCCCGCCCCTACCCACCTTAGATACCACGTAGGTTCCAAGCGGAATGCTCTGAGTCAATAATACCCCTCTGTGACTGTCGTTCCGCTTGCCTCATGTTCGAAGGTTTATGCTACACAATGCAATATGTCCTATATCTAGTATCATTTTTTGACAAATGATTATGTTTCTAGGTAAATATGATGTATTAAATTTTTAACTTCTTGGTCAATTTTCAATGCGCATATAAGCGTTGCCTGCAGTAACCATAGATAAGCCGAAATTTTATCGTCGGGTTTTTGTTTGTAGAATTGTTTAGTCAATAATTAACATTAAATTCGTTTCAAAGTAGGAACTTTCTGAGACCCGAATGAGCTACTGCGTGCTGACGGCCAAACCAGAATCCGTGCGGGAGACATACAGGTTCATGTTGACTACACGCAATACTAGGAAAAGTATGCCACATTCGCTCACCAACATGCACCCAGCAACCGTGTCAGCCGATCGCGGAAAGGAATGGAATGTTTCCGAAGACATTAATCTCTATCAGTTGCTGTGCTAAACGTTTACACACTTTTCACAATCGAACTGCTTCGTTTGGAGGAATCAGATCCACGAAGCCTTTTTTGACGTGTAATCTTTTCAGTGTGATTTGTTTACGTATGAATTAGCTTCATATGATTTTGACTTCTTGTTAGTGAACTGTAATGTTATGTGGCAGCATGACCTGGTGTAAGTCTCTCAATTGGACGCCACTTCGGTGGCTTGCGTGTCTGTAGTACCAACGCCACCCAGTGTTCCCCGGATGGTCACCCATCCAAGTACTAGTCGGGCTCAGCGTTGCTTAACTTCGGTGATCGGGCGGGAACCAGTGTTACCAACGTGACAAGGCCGCTTGCAGTGAGCTATAGAAAAGTAACACGACCTCCATAAATATTCACCTGTATGAAAATGTTATATAGCTTAAGGGCTACTTTCAGTATTACTTGTACGCCATTTGATTTTCCGCGCACATTGGAAAGTTTCCCTATATAGACAAAGCATCTAAGACAACAACTTGTAACACCTCCGATTTATTATCCCGACCAGATCTGATCGAACAGCAGTCCAATATTTATTATTAACACGACCGTGAACCTAATGAGGCTGGTAATCGGAATTGACTGCTACGGAAGTTGTTACTTTCCAGTTCGTTCTGCTCAATACTATAATGCTGAATGTCTGGTAATGAGGAACACCAACACAGTTTTACTAATTACGAACTTATATTCTTCTCATAACACAAAAAAGGAGATAGCACTGTCATACATATCTAATTACGGCTAATCTCAGCACAGGCTTTCTTCGTTTTCCATTATCGTCACACGCTAATCCATCACTGCATCCAACACTGCAATCCAAGGTTAGGCCGGCGCGGTAGACGTGAAACCAAATATCGGCACTAGTAACGTCACTGATCACTTTCGTAATGATACTTCTTCACTTTCCCGGTATTAATCTATTACATAGGGGTCTAACCACGGCGATGGCGACACCCTTCACCGTTAAAGTCCCGTATTTCAACAAAGGCCTTCACTCACATATACCCGCCAACCAACTGGCGCATCTCGACTCTCGCTCTCTCAACACGTCACAATCGATTGTTCGTCCTATCGACCTGTGCTAAGTGCAAAGTTATAGTAAGGGCCTATGGACCTCTTACACACTCCAAATACACTCCTGAGAAAAAAAGTGAAACATTCAGAAGACATGGACTGATGTCAATGTAACTTCATACAGATACACACCATCAACGTTTATATATATGATTAGAGCTGCAATTCTGTGTGGTTGGTAGAACGGCCACCAGAGTGCATTAGCTTCGTTCGTGTTACCAGGCCTGGTAGGGTATAAAGGGCCGTGTGGATCATCAGAGTTTCAAAGGGCTCTCATTGTGGTATTACATTTGGCCGACTGGTCAAACTGTGTGATATCCAGATTTGTGGGGCATCCAGGTGTTGGACTGCATAGGAACGTGGGGGCAGGCATAATCGTCAAGGTTCCAGTCGACGATGTTTGATTACCACAAAACAGTAACACCATGTTGTGCACCACGCACGTCTGAATTCCTTCATATCTGCGTCTGCCATCCTCGACCAATTACTGGAATCTCTGGATTCTATGTCATTCTTCTCCATTGGTGAGAGACAAGCAGCTGCCGAACTTGGAATTACTGCTCCACGAATAGGACTCCGTTAACACTACGACACAAACGGCTACGTTTGGAATGGTGCCGAGACCAGGAAGCATCGACTGCTGATGGACGGTGTCGCACTGCGTTCAGTAATGACTCGCCTTTCTGCTCTGCCCCGCACGACCTCCGTCGGCGAGTGCGGCGGTGACCTTGGGAAGGATCCAGTGCTTTCAATGTTTTAGAGAAGCACAGCGGTGTTACGTTTGGCGTCATGATGTGGTGAGTCATCGGGTATGACTTCAGGTCACGGCTGGTAGTGATCGAGGGCGTCAAGGACAGCTTACGTCTTTATGTATTACCTATCACGCAACAGTATCGTGTTACCATTTTTCAACCGGTTGGTTGGTTGATTTGGGGAGGGGACCAAACGGCGAGGTAATCGGTCGCATCGGATTAGGGACCTTTTCAAAGGTACCATCGCGACATTTGCCTGAAGCGATTTTGAGAAATCACGGAAAACGTAAATCAGGATGGCCGGATGCGGGTTTGAACCGTCGTCCTCCTGAAATCGAGTTTAGTGTGCTAACCACTGCGCCACATCACTCTGTTTCCAACAGAACAATGCTCATCCTCAAATGGAACGCGTGGTCCAAGTGCCGAAGTGGTACGCCAGTGGCAAGCAAGATAGGCACATCTGTCTCCGACAGAACATGTGAAGGACCGGCTCGGAAGTCAACTCCATCTGAATGGCAGTAACCAGTATATCAAGGGCCAGTTACAAAAGCTGTTGCGCTCAGAAGTAGATATTGCGGAGACTTAGCGTAGACACAGCCTGAGGGATGGTTTCCGGAATGAGTTTTCGTTCAGCAGTGGCAAACAGTTTTTTTGTCTGTTGCAGAGAGAAAATTCATTCTGCAGTGGGACACAGTTTTAATCTGCCAGGAAATTTCATTTCAGCGATGTCTCCAATGTAGAGCGAAAATTTCATATGGAAAATATATGACGATGTTTGCCTCTTCTGCAGAAGTGAATTAATTTGTTTGATTCATTGGTTGAGAATCTGATGGAGGAATCGCCAAGCCATCATCCCTGATGATAAAAGATATCAGGTGATGATGTGAGACTGGCAAACAGGTGGAAGAAAAAGGAGGAACGGAGAAAAATTGGGCCACCAGTCCCCCCCCCCCCCCTCCCAGAAACAACTGTTCACTACTGACCACTAAAATTGCAACACCACGAAGATGACGTGCTACAGACGCGAAATTTAACCGACAGTACGAAGATGCTGTGATATGCAAATGATTAGTTTTTCAGAGCATTCACACAAGGCGACACCTACAACGTGCTGACATGAGGAAAGTTTCCAACAGATTTCTCATACGCAAACAGCAGTTGCCCGGCGTTGCCTGGTGAAACGTTGTTGTGATACCTCGTGTAAGGAAGAGAAATGCGTACCATCACGTTTCCGACTTTGATAAAGGCCGGATTGTAGCCTATCGCGATTGCGGTTTATCGTATCGCAACATTGCTGCTCGCGTGGTCGAGATCCAATGACTGTTAGCAGAATATGGAATCGGTGAGTTCAGAAGGGTAATACGAAACGCCGTGCTGCATCCCAACGGCCTCGTATCACTAACAGTCGAGATGACAGACATTTTATCTGCATGGCTCTAACGGATCGTGCAGCCACGTCCCGATCCCTGAGTCAACAGATGAGGACGTTTGCAAAACAACAACCGTCTGCACGAACCGTTCGATGACGTTTGCAGCAGCATGGACTATCAGCTCGGAGACCATGGCTGCGGTTACTCTTGACGCTGCATCACAGACAGGAGCGCCTGCGATGGTGTACTCAACTACGAACCTGGGTGCACGAATGGCAAAACGTCAATTTTCGGATGAATCCAGGTTCTGTTTACAGCATCGTAATAGTCGCATCCGTGTTTGGCGACATCGCGGTGAATGCACATTGGAAGCGTGTATTCGTCATCGCCATACTGGCGTATCACCCGGCGTGATGGTGTGGGGTGCTATTGGTTACACGTCTCGGTCACCTCTTGTTCGCATTGACGGAAATTTGAACAGTGGACGTTAAATTTCAGATATGTTAAGACCCGTCGCTCTACCCTTCATTCGATCCGTGCAAACCCTACAGTTCAGCAGGATAATGCACGACCGCATGTGGCAGGTCGTGTACGGGCCTTTCTGGATGCAGAAAATGTTCGACTGCTGCCCTGGCCAGCACATTCTCCAGATCTCTCACCAACTGAAAACGTCTGGTCAATGGTGGCCGAGCAACTAGCTCGTCACAATACGTCAGTCACTACTCTTGATGAACTGTGGTATCGTGTTGAAGCTGCATGGTCTGCTGTACCTGTACACGCCATCCAAGCTCTGTTTGACTCAATGCCCAGGCGTATCGAGGCCGTTATTACGGCCAGAGGTGGTTGTTCTGGGTACTGATTTCTCAGGATCTATGCACCCAAATTACGTGAAAATGTAATAACATGTCAGTTCTAGTATAATATATTTGTCCAGTGAATACCCGTTTCTCATGTGTATTTCTTCTTGGTGTAGCAATTTTAATGGCTAGTAGTGTAGAATGAAAAATGAGTATGTATGAATATTGAGGTAAGAAAGATACATGTATGTAAATTCGTTGTTAGATATATGTATTGAGAGATTGCAGTAATTGTGCTACCTTTGTTTGAACAGGGAAATTGTAAAGAAATACGAGACCGTTTGATACAAATTATACCACTTTTGTAGCTTACTCCGGTAAAACTGAGGACGCTGTTCTTGTGCTTGTGAGGCTATTCGCTGCAAGACGGGCAGACAGCACACGGTCCGCAGCTCAGGAGTGGCCAATGCTCCTATCGACATTGACTTGCTCCGTTAAGGCGACACCGCCTGGGCGGGACGAGTCTCTCTCAAACCCAGCTGCGCCCGGCTCTCCTTGAATGTCGCTGACGAGCCGATCTCAGTTGACAGCTGACCTCAGGGTGCGCTGCCCCTGCCTTTCGGCCTGTCTGAATGCAGAGGCACGCGAGCTGATTAGCCACCAGGGGCACGTTCCTGGTGTCACGCATGCCGTCCCCAGGTGCGACTGGGGACGGTTCTTGCCCTGACGTCATCCGGGGTCGGCTGGCTGCACGCTCCATTGACAAGAGGCTGTGGGAAAGGTCACGCACGGAAGAGCCACGAAATCAGGTCTGCCATGACTGGATATTGAGAAGAAAACTGTTCCTGGAGATTTACTACGACCGTGAATTTGGAACCAGAAAATGCTTAAAGAAAAACTGCATCAAGTAAATTAATATTGTATAAACCCGAAGAATCTGTTTTAACTCCGGAAACTTCAAAAGAAAACCTCCGTATGAGAAGTTTCCCAATCATGTTAAAATTCTGATAATAAAATCCTTTGATAGTGAAAAACAGTAAATCACTCTGAAACTAATTTGATAAATAATGACACAGTATACTGTAATTTTGCATACCAGTAACCGTTAAACCCAGATAAATTTGCATCTAAACGTGAATGAATGGAAGTATGACGTTAAGTGACATAGCCGGCTGTTGTGGCCGAGCGGTTCTAGGCGCTTCAGTCCGGAACCGCGCTGCTGCTACGGTCGCAGGTTCGAATCCTGCCTCGGGCATGGATGTGTGTGATGTCCTTAGGTTAGTTAGGTTTAAGTAGAATGATATTTTCACTCTGCAGCGGAGTGTGCGCTGATATGAAACTTCCTGGCAGATTAAAACTGTGTGCCGGACCGAGATTCGAACTCGGGACCTTTGCCTTTCGCGGGCAAGTGCCTTACCATCTGAGCTATCCAAGCACGACTCACGCCCCGTCCTCACAGCTTTACTCCTGCCAGATTGATTTACTGTTTTCCACTATCAAAGGATATTATTATCAGAATGTTAGGTTTAAGTAGTTCCAAGTCTAGGGGATTGATGACCTCAGATGTTAAGTTCCATAGTGCTCAGAGCCATTTGAACCATTTAAGTGGCAAGTAAACAAAGATCACGTAATTTCACAGCTGTTACATTCAAAGTTCCCTCTAATACACTAACTTGAACCAAAGGCGAATGAGCTACTTATTTGTAATTGGTCTGTCTAAATAACTGCAATGGCAGATGACTTAACTCACCGTCTAGCCGCATTTCACAGTACAACACATTTCACCTAAACAACTGCATATACACATCGAAGCACACCCTTCCAAAGGACACACACAACACATGAAACGACTAGTACAAATACAATGAAAAGCAAAAACAAATAAACAACGGCAATAACTACTGTTAGTGGTGGGGTCAACAATCACTGAAGGTGAACGGTCTTTACGATACACTATTATCCTTTTATTTACAGTGAGAAACATTAAGAGATAGTCTATTACATAGCAAAAAGAAATTAAATTGTTTATAGTTGTGAGTTCCTCGAAGAGAGGAATGATTTTGAGTCTTATCTGTTCTGGGTCGGCGCGATGTGGCGACGGTGGAGAAGCAGTTTGAAGTTGCTGATATGAATCCTGTAAGTTCATCCAGTCGTGTCCCTGGCATTAATATATCCTGTTTCGGCTGGCGGTGGTAAAAAGTTGCGTAGCTTCCATTTCTTGTAGGCCGGAACAAAGTAATTGTTTATGCAGTACCTGAAGGTCGTATTAGTTCAACTTTCTCACACGATAGCTTGGCACAGCCCACATGAAGTGTTTAAATTAACATTCCATTTGCTATAATTTTCCAATTTCGAAGTGAGACAGTCCATCTGCTGTTAATATTCGTGATTTACGATAGCAATGATCCCGCGAAAACAGTCACTTACGTAGCAATACAGTTCACAGTTTCCACAATGGCGGTTAGTGTTTTAGCATACGTCGTATTTCTTAGTCAAGAAAAATGAGCAATATTAAATTCACAGTTTATGTAATGCAGTTCACTTCTAAACCGACGATAATACTGTCTGTTCACTAGTGCATTTTTCCTGCCACAAGCATCATTCTGAAAAAACCAACAGCGTTCGAGTAATACAACGTCCGTTTAGAATGTCCACGTCACATTTCAAACAGTGTCTAACACACGAAAGCCCGGCATTATATCGCCGTAAACACTAACCATTACTACACACATTCCGGCCGCTTTGACCGAGCGATTCTAGGTTCTTCAGTCCGGAACCGCGCTGCTGCTACGCTCGCAGGTTCGAATCCTGTGTGTGATGTCCTTAGGTTAATTAGGTTTAAGTAGTTCTAAGTCTAGGGGACTGATGACCTCAGATGTTAAGTTCCATAGTGCTCAGAGCCATTTGAACCATTTTATTCAGCCCAGACGTAAATCAACATCACAATGTTGCAAATACTACGAAACGAGTCATTTCAGATGTAAACTCAATTTTACTACAGTAAGTGACATTTCAAAATCACTAACACACTCATTAGTATTTGAGCCATTTTTTACTACACACAGTACTTGTACAATTTTGGTAAACATTTTTGGAATACAGTGATCAATAGATTGACATAACATTGAGACATAAATGTTGTGATCAAGACTGAACTTTAGTTAAAATATAACACAGTACTTGCTTTCGTATCGCCACGCTCACGCGCCATCCGCGACTCGGCGACTGTCTGCCACACACTGTTCGACCCGGCAACTATCGATATCTCTCTCGCTTCACAGTTCCTACAACACTTCTGCCTATTGTATTCCGTTTCAGACAATACATTTAATAAAACTGTTTGAAAGATAATCAGAAAAAATCCAAGTCTTTACATAAGGAACTCGTATAAAAAGCAGCAAATTAAAGATAGTCACACTTCATGTTGTACACTATTTAACCAAATGACAAAATATCCTACGTCACCAGAAATGCATCTATGAAGTACAAGGTCGTCAAAGAAAAGAAAAAAATTATATCTAGTTGTTAGTCATGGCATCACACTATGACTGCAGAAGGTACAGGAAGACTTACTCGCTGTCCTTTGGGACGAGATTATGAGTTCAGAAGACATTTTGCCTGTCTGTGGCGTTTACACAGCCGCACAGATTTTAGTACGCTAATAGTGCAGCACTAAGAACACTGATGTCTGCCATTACCAGGTGCCTCACGTTGATTCTTAATGGTTTGAAATAAACTTTTCGTTTGTAAAGAAAGCAGAGGATACTTGCCGGAGCCGAGTAATCATTAGGTAAGTATGAAATCTTTCCTTTATTAGGTGCCATAAACCTTGCTGATAGAAACTGTTTTTAAAATGAGTCGTAAAGGGAACAGTCATGTTGTCCTGTAAAAAAAAATGGCTATCAATGACGCTAGTATCAGATTACTGATAATAACAAAATGTGTACAGTTTGGTGGAGACAAACAGGTACTGAAGGGAATTGATAAGTATAAGGCGGAAGTCATTGGCGTGGCTGTTTTACCAGTATGTGGGAGTGGTTTTTGGTTGAACTGGTGTATGATGACTCCAAGTGAACTGCGTCAGTCAAAAATTTCCTCAAGTCGCTTATAGGGAAGGCCCCCTCCTCGGCGAACATCCGCACATTAGCCACCCTTCCTTTTGGGCCCTGTTGTGCTCGTCTCAAGCGTAGTGATAAAGAGTACTCGCGATATGCCTCAACTGTGGTGACATCTATGCTTTGCACATTGCTTGTTGTAGGTGAAGGATGCTTTATAATAACATGTTTGATTTCGTTTCTTTTTGGTATGTCACTGTTGTTGTCCAAGTGACTACACTTTCCTCTGTTAATTTGTATTCCTTGATTATGAAATCTTGCAATAGTTTGTTTGTTCTTTCTCTCATTATGAGCATATACCTTAATGCTCGTCTTAACCTCATTAGTTATATTCGTATATGAAAATTCCAAATGTGACTTGAACACGTAATTACAATTATGTATCTGTAAGTGATTGTGTATATGCGTATTTATGCTCTATACTAGTAACATAAGTCATACCTACCTGATCTGCTACTTAGAAAGTATGTATTTCTTTTAAGGTACGACATGAAGTCGCACAGGAGGCCTGCGACCACGACGTAACCCTGAGGAGACTGCTCAGCTGTGGCACATGTCTCCTCAAGCATATGTATTTCAGTGACGCAAATTCAGTTCTTTGTAGGTACACAAATATGCACAACTTCAATCGTCAGCAGAAGCAATTTCCTTCGTTTGTTTCATAACTTGTATAACAATCTGTTTTAAAATGGATTATCATCATCATCTTCTTCATCTTTTGCACTTCAAGGTTTAGGCAATACGCCTGTTCCGACCACACGTAATTAACTCCATCTCTTTCTCGTCCGTCCTACAGCTCTTCTTCCTGAGGAATTGTGCTTGTTTACAACGACTCGAATTCAGTTTTCATCCACCCACGTGAGGGGCTGTCTTCATTCTACCCTCTGTTCTACATACTTCTCATACAACTTATGAATTCTCAGTTCCGCCTAGATGTCGCCATTTTTTATGTTGGCCGCCCTTGTGCAAATTTTGACAGTTCTTTAGAATCTCGTTTCTGTTGACTTTATGTTATCTTTTTTTCTGTCAGTCCAGGATTCGCTGCCATAATGTAATACAGGCACTACCATTGTGTTATACGGTTCCAACTTTCTCTTCTAACTTTATTTTTTAGAGTTTTTTTTATAGGGCCACATATACGTTGAAATTTATTGGCTGTCTATGTCCTTGTCTATGTCCAGACTTATGGACAACATGAAGATTTGCTCACATACCTTGTTTTGCATACCGGTCTTAGATAAAACTGGGAATTTTCCATAGGGAGTCATAACTTTTGTTTTAATAGCAATCATTTTTAGTTTGTACTGTTTGCTTCCTGTCTCAAATAACTTATACACAGAGTGTTCTAAGAATATCTCTGTCTTTTTTAATAAAATTTCATCTTCTGCACACAGCATAGCATTTAGATGGTAGTTAGTTTCCAACTGTATACCTTCATGGACTTCCTTCTTCCAGTTTCCTACGAGTTCTTCAACATAAATATTAGCTAGAGTCGGTGACATGCTACGCCCCTATCTACATCTTGATTTATTATTGTATTATCTATTTCCCAACGCCTGTATTTATGATTATTTTGTTGTCTTTATATATGCGTTTGATTATCTGTACAAGATGCATGGGTTATCCTCGCTTGTCCCTTATTGTCTATAATCTTTTTTCTAATGTTTGAATCAGATCCTTTTTCGAAATCAATGAAAGCAACATCTGTTTCTAAATTGAATTCTCGTTGTTTTTTTAAAATATTCTTTTGATACTAAAAATATTCTCGGTGCACGAGAGTCCTGTCCTGAACAGAATTTGCTCTTCTCCAAAACATGCATTTGTTGTAACTTTCAAGCGACTTTAGTGTAAACTTTACAAACTGGATTCGTTAAGCTTATGAATCTGAAATTGTCAAATGCATTTCTTTGGTCAGTTTTCCAATCATCGATTTTTATAACTTCGCCACCATGCGTTAAGTAAATGTAACAGTCTTAATGCACACAACGCCCTCTGTACTTAATAAGTTCAGCATTTATTCTATCTGAGTCACAATGCTTGTGATTTTTCAGACTTTCCAGAACGTGTTCAACCTCATGCAAGACTGCTGACTGTACTGCATATTGTTAAAATAGGGTGCTAAGTATTCTATGTTTAGTGCAGCAGTTTCACTTCCATAACTTCTTATAATGTTGTACCCACAGTCATTCATTAGTTATAGAATTATCTCTTTCTGCTTGATTAAAAGTTATTTCATATGCAAGGTTCTGCTTTTCACGTACATTTTGGTCGGTATTTATGATTAATTTATCGCAAGAGACTTGATGTGCTATTTTTATTATCTGGTTAGCATGGCTCCGCTTCTCCCAATACTGCTACTTTCTTCATTGGGCTCTCTTTTGTAGCAGGAGTTGATATGCCTTTTGTTTTTCCTTCGTAGCCTCTTGAATTTCTGTATTCCATATTTTTAACTCTCTTCTCCTTCTGACCTTTTTCTTCTTATATACTGCTTCATAAGCTGCTCTTTGTATACATCCCTTCATATTGCTCTACTCTGCCTCCACATCATATGCTGTTGGAGATTTTACTAGATATTCCCGTAGTGTCTCTTTATATGATGAACTGTAAATATTCCTTTTGGGTTTTACCGTTTTCACAGTTAATGTGTGGCCCAACTGGTATTAAAGCTGTTTGTTCGAATTTCTCTTTGATATACCTGTAAAATGTGAATGTCTTTGGTTGCCAGAATAGAGGCGATTTACCTCATAATATGTTTTTGTTACTTAATATGATTGACCTGTGATTCTCCCCAGGAGTTAGAGTTCCATTTTGTGGTCGTATCTTTAGAATATGTAAGAAAAAATTACCTGTTTCTAATTCTTAGGATAAAAAGAAACTTCTACAGAATTTTTTCCTAAACAACAGTGTAATGAAAGAGATCTGTTCTGGCTCTGCCGGCCGCGGTGGTCTAGCGGTTCTGGCGCTGCAGTCCGGAACCGCGGGACTGCTACGGTCGCAGGTTCGAATCCTGCCTCGGGTATGGGTGTGTGTGATGTCCTTAGGTTAGTTAGGTTTAAGTAGTTCTAAGTTCTAGGGGACTTATGACCTAAGATGTTGAGTCCCATAGTGCTCAGAGCCATCCATTCTGGCTCCCTTTTCACATTATTTCTAGTTTCATGCAGTGTTATTTCTTGTTTAAAGCCTGGCAGATGACGCTTCTTCTGTCTAGTCGAACACTTATGAAAGGAACTTTCAGGAAAAGAACGCGACGCAGCGATCTCGTTTTATTTCTTTTCAAATCAGCAACGTCTTCGTTTTCCCCGCCACGTATTGAATAATTTCTATGATATGTGAATGCGTGGGTGAGTGATTTCAAATGTACCCATATACTTCAACGAAGTTCAATTTTCTCAGAGTAAAGACGTATCAATCTCACTAGTTCCTATCCACAAACATCCAGTAATACAGTGTTCTGTAGACTCCAAGCTTTCCCACTTTTTGGTTCATTGGATTGGCTAGGTCGATGAAATCGGAGTCCTCATCTTCCTTGAAAAAAGAAAAAAAGGCCCCAATCCAACAGCCGTGCACTCGCTAGTTTATTAAGACAAACCGGTTCCGTTTACCGAAACATGAGTATCCTTGTTCTTGAGTCAGTGTAGGTTCAGACTGCTTTGTGTAGTTTAAAACGTGGCTTGCTCAGAGGGAACAAACACGTTTACATCGTTTTAGCTATTAATATTGTCTTTGGTGAAGATCGCATTTTATTCCAATAAAATTTCCGTATAATGCATGAACTTGTGATTGAGCTTTTTCATACTGTAGATTTAGACCACATGCTTTCAGCATGTCCGTTTTGGCTCAGTTCATAATTAATTCATAATTAATGTATGTTAGTTTGCAAAGCGTGGCTTTTGTTCAAAAATGGTTCAAATGGCTCTGAGCACTATGGGACTGAACATCTATGGTCATCAGTCCCCTAGAACTTAGAACTACTTAAACCTAACTAACCTAAGGACATCACACAACACCCAGCCATCACGAGGCAGAGAAAATCCCTGACCCCACCGGGAATCGAACCCGGGAACCCGGGCGTGGGAAGCGAGAACGCTACCGCACGACCACGAGCTGCGGGCTCGTGGCTTTTGTCAGAGTGGTATTTCTTGGACGTGACAGGACTAGTGTACCATTAATACTTGGTCAGTACTGGTTTCCACTAGTGCAACTTCGCCTAACCGTGCTCTTAACTAATCACCTTCAACGATTTAACCGCAACATTTGCAAACCCACCTGTTTATGATGTTTTCACTATCTTATGTCCTCAGAGTTTAAGTGATCCTTTACATGATGTCGACCACCACGTGTCACCCTATACATGATATGCCATTAGGGAACATTCCAATAAGACTGAGCTAAATTTACGAGATAAAGTGAACCCCTATAGATGTAGTAGGGGAGAAGGCCCAAGTATGGGCTAGCTAAGATTACTATACAGCAAAATTTTGCTGTTAATGATTAAATTATAAAAGAAATACTGGGATGGTACAATAATACGTGCCCTTCAGAGCTATAGAGGATTCAACAATTAAAAAGCGTTCTTCTTGTTTTAAATACTTTATTTAAAAAACCAATACAAAAAGTCAAATTCACCTTGTAGGTTGAGAGTGAGGTCGGTCTCCCGTTCCTAGATGTGTTGGTATACAGAAGATCTAATAACACTCTAGTTCACAGAGTGTACAGAAAGCCAACTAACACAAACAGGTATTTAGATGCCACTTCACACCACCACCCCGCCCAGAAGCAAGCAGTACTCAACACTCTGTCTTCACGTGCCTTCCGTATCAGCGATGACGACAACTTAGAATCGGAGTTGATTTTTTTAAAGAGGACATTGAAGGCAAATGGGTATGATAGTTACTCAATCGACAGAGCTTTTAGGCGGCATATTTATACCGCTAACAAGAATGACGAGGAACCGCCTTCTCACTCCGTCAGGTTACCATTCGTTTCTGGGGTCACTTACCGCATAAGAAGAATTTTAAAGAAAAATGGTATTCAGACATTTTTCTTTAGTCAAAACAAAATAAAAGACTTTTTCCGACGGAAAACGGATGCACCTGATTACGTCCACAATGCAGGCGTCTATTAAGTGTCATGTGGCTGCGGCAAAGTGTATATAGGCGAAACGGGAAGAACTGTCAAAGAACGCATTAAGGAACATGAACGGCACATGCGGCTAAAACGGAGTGCAAAATCGGTAGTAGCGGGACATCACGAGAACTGTGGCTCTGACATCGATCTTAATAACGTACGTGTACTGGCTAAAGAAACAAACATGTATAGAAGAAAGGTCCGAGAAGCGGTTGAAATTTCTAAGAATGCTTCTAATTTCAATAGAGAGGACGGCTATAGGCTTCCTGCATCGTGGCTCCCCGCCATCAAATAAGTAAATACGCGGCCGCAGTGTGTGAGCGGCATAAACATTGCGCTGCAAGTCACCTCGGCGAACAATAATATTTTGGGTAAACGTTCCCCCTCTCTCGCTTTGTCTGTTTCGACTCTAGCCACTGATGACGACCAAACAATAGCGGTAGCAGGTATTTCAACCAATAACCCTTCTCCAGCATAAGTGTAGAATGGTGCCTTTCCATCCAATGACGATGATCGCCAATGGTATCAAAAAAATGGTTCAAATGGCTCTGAGCACTATGGGACTTAACATCTGTGGTCATCAGTCTCCTAGAACTTAGAACTACTTAAAACTAACTAACTAACCTAAGGACATCACACACATCCATGCCCGAGGCAGGATTCGTACCTGCAACCGTAGCGGTCACGCCGTTCCAGACTGAAGCGCCTAGAACCGCACGGCCACTCCGGCCGGCGCCAGTGGTATCCACAGGAGATGAGCTACCAACGCCCCTTCTTCTGCATTAGCCTATGACCATGGCCCACCAATGGTAGCCATGAATTTTAACCAATACTATCACTTCTCCAGCACGAACATCATAAAACTCCCCCTTTATAATTGGACGCGACACTCGTCTCTGACACCTACCGGGACTCCATTCACACCCAGGTTGACGGCCACGACCTTACCCTCCAATCTCCTGATGACATCTCTCGCACTGCTGCCTTCCTGCACCAGACCTTGTCTGACGCCGTCGCCACCATATCCCCACCAAAGCCATCCACCTTCACCGTCCCGCCCTGCCTCCATAGGCCATCCTTCTCCTTAGAGAGTCCCGCCGCCTCTACCGCTCTTTTCTCCGCACTCGTGACCGGGACACACTTACCCGCCACCGGCAATTACAACGACACATCCGCAACCTGCTTACTGCGAAGAAACGACGTGTCTGGCGCCAGACATGTACACAACTCAACACTACGCTCTCCATAAATTCTTCCAAGTATTGGTCTGCTTTCCACCACCTTACTGTGAACCGCCCCACCCCCTAGTATCCTCTCCTACTTGATGACCGTCCCTTTCCTGACAACCTCAGTAAGGCCAACCACTTTGCCTCAACCTCTCCGATGTTTTTTCCATCCCAGATGATCCCCACTTTGATTATTCCCTCCTCCCTGATGTCATGGTTCGTACCAATACCTCTGTTCCTCCCCTTGCTCCTAGCTTCCAGTACTTGGGTCACTCACCCCCATCTGAACTTAACATTCCCATCACTCCACATGACATCAGCCTCACACTCCGCACTAAACGCAACACTGCTCCTGGCCACGACTGCATTACCTACCGCTACCTCAAACACTGCCCTCCCTCCTTCCTTTCAGTCCTTGCCACCCTCTACAATGTCATCCTTGCCACTGGCTTCTATCTCGACCTGTGGAAAACCTTCCGTATCCTGATGTTCTCCAAACCCAACAAGCCTCCATCTGATGCCTCTTCCTATCGTCCTATCTGTCTCACATCGGTGTTCAGCAAGCTCTTGGAATCCATCCTTACCCGGCGCATCCATCACCACCTCCACCGAAACCACCTCCTCTCCGACACCCAATGTGGCTTTCGACCTTCCTTCTCTGCCGATGACCAACTCCTCCGCCTCACTCATCTCCTCTCCCTCCAGCTTAACTCCTGTCGCTCCTTCTTTTTTGTCTCCCTCGACCTCGAAAAGGCCTAAGACCGTGTCTGGCATCCTGGTCTCCTGTTTAAACTACAAACCTACGCCCTTCCTGTCAACTACATCCGTCTGATGGCCTCCTTCCTCTCCCGCCGCCCCTCCTATGTTACCATCCATAATGCCAATTCCCACACCTTCTACCCCTCTACACTGTGCCCAGAGCTCTGTCCTCTCCCCTCTCCTCTACCTCCTGTACACGGGAGATATGCCCCAACCCCCTCCCCCTCCAGTACACCTCTTGCAATATGCCGATGACACTGCATTCCTCGCCCTCGCTCCTACCCTCCAACGGTCCCAACGCCTTCTCCAGAATCACCTTGACCTTTTTGCCGCATGGTGTAACCAGTGGCTCCTGAAAATCAATTCTTCCAAGACCCAGGCAATCATCGTAGGTCGTACCACTCGCTCCTTCCGGCTCCTGGATTTCTCCCTTACCGCCTGTGCCCGTCCAGTCCGCCTCACCCCCACCCTCATCTACGTTGGCCTCACCATTGACCGTCACCTCACCTGGACCCCTTATCTCCGCTCCATCCAATCCAAAGCCCACAACCGCCTCCAACTTCTCAAACTCCTCTCTGGCCGCACATGGGGGGTGCACCCCTCTACCATCCTCCACACCTACAAATCTTTAATCTGTCCCATCCTCTGTTATGCCAGTCCCACCTGGATATCTGCCCCCCCCCCAAATTCTATAAGTCCCTCCAGATCCTTGAGCGTCATGCACTCCGCCTCGCCTTCCGTATACGCAAAGAACCTCCCCCTCCCTCCCGTCCCCCTTACCATCGCTGTCTACTGGACATTGGGATGCGGAATGTAACTGTAGATGAAAGTGGGTCGGTCACTTTTGTCATTAAATTTAATCAACAAATACAGCGTATAATGTTAAAGGATTCTTTCGTTGTTACTTGGTAGAGCGATTTCATATGATGGATTTCATCACCTATGGAGTTTCTAAAACATTAATATATTTCTTTTTCAGCTTACTATTCGATCATCATATAAGGTGTGGTCAGTCAGCTGTCCCCTACATAGCCATCACCGCTAGCTAAACAACAGTGTCGGTAGGTTCGTGCGTCCCCTAGTTAATATCGGTCTAAAATCAGTTTGTTCTCCTGCCACTTTCGTTCGCTATTAACGAAAATACACCTTTCACTCAAATATCATTCATTCTGTTTTCAGTCATACCCCCTCTGACAAAGCTGTCCGCCTCGAGAGCTTGTGACTCACTGTCTCAATCATACCAATCACACAATAATTACGATTAGTTTTTCCGTTTATGGGTCCAGAGCCTCAACTTCTAAATGATAAAACCATTTTATCAACCACCGTAGGTTGTCAGGTTTATTATACAACGCGCCTTTATTTCACCATATACAGGTATTTCATATTACTAGCCAGTGTCGGCCTTTGGCCAGTTTCAAATGTATAGTGTTGGTGATTTAAATGTTACATACATATCGTTTTCTTGGAAAAGGGTTTCATCATTTAGAAATAGCTATCACAAAAAGAATAGAATACAAGCAAGCACGATTTATTTTAACTCGTTTTGTTTTCTTTACACTTACCTACCGTTTAGCTTATTCATATTCAATTATGTTGCAACTGTACTCTCAAAGATGATGTTTATTTGGTAACACACTCTCCATGACTAAGTTCATTGAAGTTGTTCCAATGATGACGTTAGTCAGTTACTGTCTGGTAAGTCTTGTAAGCTGAACACTTTTTCACGAAATAAATGAGTACTGAGAAACAGCCCCAGTTTGTGCTTTTCATTTATAAAAAGATGACGTCTTGTGTTTATTTCGTTAATTAACTTCATTGCGACTACGTACCAAGAGATAAACAATGCTCGTATTTAGGAGGCAATATAAATTATATCAAACAGGCTCCGTAGAAAAACTGTGTCAGATAGATTAAACAAGGTGTATCATAATTAGTAGCGAAAACTGAGACTAGTAAAACATTCAATAATTGAAGTAAAGCCGCTCAAATAAATCATACGTCTACAGCAGAACCGTTTGCGAGATAATTGTGAATGTCTGGTTCCGAGCCAACACTAACTTCAGTATGAAATATTGTCCAAGTTGGTGAAAATATAACAGAAATTTAAGCCTTTCGATCAAGGTCCAATACAATTCGGCTCAAATTTCAGCCATGATCTACTTCAACGAGAAACATGATATTACTGCAGCACGTTACCTATTACAATATACCGTACATTCATACCTCGAACTCATGCCGTTCTGACATTTAGAGGCAATAAGGCATTAGTCCCTGCAGTGGTGCATGAATTCTTCCAGACACTCTCAGTGTAGCAGTACTTCAATCACAACGCATTTTACTCTTGGTGTGGCCCCATAGAGAATGCTCCAGAGGACTAAGGTGATCATGGAGGCCGTGTTACTGATCCTGCTCGATCTTCACGTCTTTAGTCAGATTTACCCGTCCAGTATCATCAGCAAAATTTTCCGGTGCCCCATCATGATTGTACCACATAGCCATACCATGGACCACCTGAGAAAATCAAGCTCAGTTAGGTGGGGCCTTAATCGGACTATTTACATTTCTAATACATTTATACAACCTAGGAAAATATTTCATACTGAGGTCAGTGGCGCATCAAACAGTCGCAACTGTCACGCAAACAGTTTTTTTGTGGACCCATAGTTAGTGGAACTTTTTTGTTTCTTTTATCGTATATTCTTGTCTGTGTCAGTTTTTTTAACGCATATTTCTGTCCGAGTCAATTCTCGCTATTAATTACGATACACTTGGCATAGTCTTGAAGAAGTGATGCTGCTGCTCCTTTATCCTTCAGATATCTGTGGCAACACAGGTGAGGCTGTTAATCGCATGTAAACGTGATTCACCGTAACCTGGGAAGAGCGTTCTGCGTACCGCTGAGTCTCGGACGCGGCGTCATCGCAGCCTTGTGGTCGGCCGCGCCCTCTATTGTCCACCCACGCGTGCAGGCAGCACGAGCCCACGGCACGCACGCAGGCAGAGCCAGCCAGTGCCCTGACCAGACGTGCTCGATGCGAAAGGCGCGGAGCCGAAAGTAGCTGTGAGGCACGCCATAAACTCAGTGTAGTGTAAGATGAACAGTGATACAGGCAGTGGAATGACTTTACACTGAGGCGACAGAAGTCACGAGATACCGCCTAATATCATGTCGGACCTCGTTTAGCTCTGCGTACTGCAGTAAGTCGACGCTGCCTGAACTTAAGAAGTCGTGGGGAGTCTCCTGCAGAAATGTTAAGTGATGTTCCCCCTATAGCCGTCCGTAATTGAAAAAGTGTTGTCAGTGCAGGATTTTGTCTAAGAACTGACCTCTTAATTATATTCCATAAATGTTCAATGGGATTCATGTCGAGCGATCTGGGTGTCCAGATTATTCGCCCGCACTGTCCAGAATGTTCGGCAAACCAATCACGAACAATTGTGGTCGAGTGACATGAAGCGTTGTCACCCTTGAAAATTCCTTCGTTTTTTGGGACCGTAACGTCCACGAATGGCTGCAAATAGTCTCCTAGTAGCCGAATGTATCCATTTCTTGTCAATGGACCAGAGGATGGAGTCCATTCCATGTTAGCACAGCCCACACCATTATGGAGACACCACTACCTTGCACGGTGCCTTATTGGCAACTTGAGACCGCGGCTTCGTGGGGTCTGCGCATCACTCTAACGCTACCATCAGCTCTTGCAAAACTGAAATCATGACTCATCCGACCAGCCCACGATTTTTCAGTCCTCTAGGGTCCAACCAATATGGTCACGAGCGCTGGAGAGGTAGTGCATGCGATGTCGTTATGTTAGCAAAGGTATTCACGTCGGTCGTCTGTTGCCATAGCCCATTCACGCCAGATTTCGCCGCATTGTCCTAACGGATACGTTCTTGGTAGTCCCATATTGATTTCTGCAGTTATTTCACGCAGTGTTGCTTGTCTGTTAGCACTGACACCTCTACGTAAACGTCACTCCTCTCGGTCGACCGAGCGGAGTGGCGCAGTGGTTGGACACTGGACTCGCATTCGGGAGGACGACGGTTCAATCCCGCGTCCGGCCATCCTGATTTAGGTTTTCTGTGATTTCCCTAAACCACTCCAGGCAAATGCCGGGATGGTTCCTCTGAAAGGGCACGGCCGACTTCCTTCCCAATCATTCCCTAATCCGATGAGACCGATGACCACGCTGTCTGGTCTCCTTCCCCAAACCAACCAACCAACCTCTCGGTCGTTAAGTAAAGGCCGATGGCCACTGCATTGTGCTTGGTGAGAGTTAATGACTGGAATTTGGTATTCTCGGCACACTCTTCACACTGTGGATCTCTGAATACTGAATTCGACAACCATTTCCCAAATGCAATGTCTCATGCTTCTAGCTCCAACCACTGCTCCGCGTTCAGAGGCTGTTAGTGCAGCTGTGCAGCCATGATCACATCGGAAATTATTCAAATGACTCACCTGAGCACGAATGTCAGCTCCGTCAATGCAATGCCCTTTTATACCTCGTGTAAGCCATACTGCACCCATCTTTATATGCGCAAACCGCTACCCCATGATTTTTGTCACCTCGGTGTATTTCAGCAACGAATTGTATACATTATCAGATCGGAAGTGTCTCGACACCTATTAGTGGACATTAATACACGGTGTGTCCACCATTTGTCTTTAAGACGCCATAACTCTGTTGGGACTCTTTCCCTGAAGTGTCTAAATTTTTTTGGAGCAATGGTAGCCCATTCTTTCACGAGAGCCAAAACCAGAAAAGATAGTGATGCTAGACGCTGGTGTCTAGAGGGAAGCTGACGGTCTAAATAAACCCAAAGGCGTTATGATTTGTTCAGGTCGGCAGTCTGACCAGACTGGTCCATTTCAGGAAAGTTGCAGTCCACAAACCGTTGACTCACTGATGTTGCTATATAACCGAGCGCACTATCATGCTGGTACAGTCATCATCTCTAGATTCTTCCTCTACTGTACGTAGTACACAGAGGGGCCACTCCCTAACCACAGTAACACCCCTATATTATAACACCACTTCCTCCGTACTTCATTGTTGACACTACACAAGAGGGCAGGTGAAGTTTTCCAGACATTCGCCAAACGCCGGCCGAAGTGGCCGTGCGGTTAAAGGCGCTTCAGTCTGGAACCGCAAGACCGCTACGGTCGCAGGTTCGAATCCTGCCTCGGGCATGGATGTCTGTGATGTCCTTAGGTTAGTTAGGTTTAAGTAGTTCTAAGTTCTAGGGGACTAATGACCTCAGCAGTTGAGTCCCATAGTGCTCAGAGCCATTTGAACCATTTTGAACCATTCGCCAAACCGAAACCCTTCAATCGTATTGCAACAGATTTCATGAACCACTGTCCAGTGGTGTCGCTCTTTACACCATTTCAAGTGTTATGAGGTATAATAGTCGAGCAGCTCGTCATAAGCTATACATTTCTGACTACAGTAAAGTGTGGCTTATGGTGAGCTCTTCGACTGTTATACCCCATTTTCTTTTAACTCACACTCATAGCACTTTGGAACTCGTGAATGATTCCCTCGCCTGATCTCATGAGATTTCTTACACAAAACTCCGCCGGCCGCTGTGGTCGAGCGGTTCTAGGCGCTTCAGTCCGGAACCACGCAGCTGCTACGGTCGTATGTTTGAATCCTCCCTCGGGCATGGATGTGTGTGATATCCTTAGGTTAGTTAGGTTTAAGTAGTTCTAAGTCTAGGGGAATGAGGACCTCAGATATTAAGTCCCATTTGGTTCACCTGTGGTGGTTCCTTCGTGTTTCCACTTCACAGTCACTAAAGGTCGACTTCGGCGGCTATAGAAGAGTTGTAGTGTTCCTGATGGATCTGTTTCTCAGGCGAGATCCAATGTCTAGTATTCGTTCGAAGTCGCTCAGTTCTCCTTACCGACCCATTCCTCTGTTTCTGTTTCTCTACTGACAACACAGTACTGCCCGCCTCCTTTTATACTGGTGGGTCCGTCTCTTCGTGGTAGCACTAAATTAGGCATTGCTTACGGATGTCTAGATAATTCTGATCGGTGTATGTTATATATTAATTATTATACTTGTTTTTAAAGATGAAAATTTTGCCAGTTATGCTTCAGTAACCTTTAACAGCCTTAGGTCATTGACAGTCATAAATATTACAAAATATTTTCACGTAAAATATCTGTATTGCTCTCCTGTGACGCGACAGATGATGTACGAGCAAAATTAATTTACCGCTCTACGTCGCCTGATAAGCATGCGATAATATTATTTGATGTATCAGACCACAGTGATTTCACACTGCAGTTACCTGTTCATCCCTGGATAACTATCCGTTGTACACGAGCTAACATAAATGAGAAAAAGAGAGAAATCGGACAAATACGCAGCGACTGACGTGGGAGTTGAGATATTGTGACCACAGAAGCGCTGAACAAAATTATGGCCTCCAAAATAACGGAACTACAGTACACTTGCGTCATGTCGCTGCAGCAGACAATAGTCTGCTTCGTGAGTAGGCCGTCCGTGGGTGCAGAGAGAATGAGAGAAAACACCCGACTGAACAGCTTCGAGGCATCCGATGGACTGTAATCGATGTCCATTTTCCTACCGTTGTAAGGGCCAACTCGCATAGAAGTGGACAGCTGATTCGTACTGACATAAACTGCAATTTATAACCACAGATCCGGCATCCAGAAGGATGATTAAGGATGGCTGAGGAGGACTTTAATATTATTATTATTATTTTATTACACTAATTCTTACTATACCAAAATCACTAATTCGATATATATATATATATATAAGGGTGAACATTAATAAACACGACAAACTGCAGGAACGGATTCCTTGCTGAAAATGGAGGAAAAAAGGTCCTACGCATCATTGACACTATAGATGGCGCTGACGAATGGAAGGTCCTCTGACAACGTGCCTTGTGTTTCTTGTATGTTGCAGTCTGCGTGACTGACGCAGCGTACTGTTCAACGGGAACAAGCCGAGGTGGTGTTTGTGTACGGCCAAGCAGATGGAAATGGAGGAGAGGCATCACAACTATACCAAATCAATTACCCTCACAGACGCCAATCATATCACACAACATTTCAAGCCTCTTTTCCTCGTTTGGTGATCATGAGTCCTTTCAGACAGACGAACGTGCAACGAGGCGGCGGTCTGTTGAACACCAGATTTGGAGGACGGCGCTCTACAGTATAGTGAGAAGAATCATTGTACAAGCTCCACGAAAGTGGTCCGCCAACGTGGTGTAAACCAAATTACGATTATGAGTATAGTGCATGACAACACATGCAACGAGTGCAAGGATTATCAGCAGCGGATTTCCCTCTGTAGGAAGGATTTTCTGATGGTTTTTGCACCAGACCATCACAATTATGGGATTTCTGTCATGTCCACTTTGCCGGTGAGGCAACTTTTACTAGAACTGGCATTAACAAACTGCATAATCATCATCTGTGAGCAACACACAATCCTCGTGGAATCGCTGAGGTGTCTCATCAGCATCGGTTCAGCATCAATGTGCGGGCAGGGATTCTTGGCGACCAGATACTTGGACCGGTTATTATTCCACAATGCCTTGACGGAAGAACGTACCTGGACTTCCTGCAGAATACTCTGCCTGGGCTGTGTGGGAATGTGCCTTTGGCAGTACGGCAGGTTATGTGGTTTCTGCATGACGGAGCGCCATTCTACTTCCGCATTACAGTTCGCCGACACCTCAATAACGTCTTTCTCGGACGTCGTCTAGGGCGTGAAGGCCCTGTAGCATGGCCTGCTAGATTACCAGACTTAAGCCCTCTGTATATTTAGCTCTAGGGGGATCTGAGAAGCGTTGTGCATGCTGAACCAGTTCCTAATGTTCAGACGCCTCTGACGCTATTCGGAGACAGGCCGAACGTACGGAAGAGTGCTGCAGTCTATGCTGCGACATGTGAAAGCGTGCATTGCATCCCATGGAGGCCACTTTGGACATCTGCTGTGACGTGGATGCGCTGCAGTTCTGCACTGTGTTCCGGGACGTTTTGTTGGCGTTATACGCACACCGTCCATTTCTACCTTTGCTCCTACGTTTCCACTCACGAATCGTGTCTAAAGGTAGCAATAAATAAGTTACCATTCCCTGTAAGAATATTAACATTAAACTAGTGAAAGGTGAAGCATTGCGTTTCCTTGGAAATACGACCATAGTAACTCTATTATTAATTTCTTTTTTTGAGCCATCAGTCTTCTGACTGGTTTGACTTGGTCTGCCACGAATTCCTTTCCTGTGCCAACCTCTTCATCTCAGAGTAGCACTTGCAACCTATGTCCTCAATTATTTGCTAGATATATTCCAGTCTCTGTCTTCCTCTGCAGTTTTTGCCCTGTACAGCCCCCTCTAGCACCGTGGAAGTCATTCCCTGACGTCTTAACAGACATCCTGTGATCCTGTCCCTTCTCCTTGTCAGTGTTTTCCACATATTCCTTTCCTCTCCGATTCTGCGCAGAACCTCATTCCCTACCTTATCAGCCCACGTAATTTTCAACATTCGTCTGTAGCACCACATCTCAAACGCTTTGATTGTCTTCTGTTCCGGTTTTCCCACAGTCCATGTTTCACCACCATACAATGCTGTGCTCCAAGCGTATATTCTCAGAAATTTCTTCCTGAAATTACGGCCGATATTCGATATTAGTAGACTTCTCTTGGCCAGGAATGCCCTTTTTGCCATTTGCTAGTCTGCTTTTGATGTCCTCGTTGCTCCCTCTGTCATTGATTATTTTACTGCCTAGGTAGTAGAATTCCTTAACTTCACCTACTTCGTGACAATCATTTTAAGTTTCTCGCTGTTCACATTTGTGCTACTTCTCGTTACCTTCGTCTTTCATCGGTTTACTCAAGTTCATATTCTGTACTCATTAGACTAATCATTCCATTTATCAGATCATGTAATTCTTCTTCACTGTCACTCAGGATAACAATGTCATCAGCGAATCTTATCACTGATATCCTTTCACATTGAATTTTAATCTCTCTCCTGAACCTTTCTTTTATTTCCGTCCTTGCTTCTTAGATGTATAGATGTAGCAGTAGGGGCGAAAGAGTACATACCTGTCTTTCACCCATTCCAATCCGAGCACTCTTATTATTCCTTCTTGGATCTTGTACATTTTATGTAAAACCCGTCTCTGCCTATAGCTTACACCTATTTTTCACCGAATTTTGAACATTTTACGCTGTCGAAGGCTTTTTACAGGTCGACAAATCCTGTGAAAGTGCCTTGATTTTTCTTTAGCCTTGGTTCCATTATCAACCGCGAAATCAGAATTGCCTCTCTCGTGTCTTTAGCTTTCCTAAAGCCAAACTGGTTGTCATCAAACACATCCTCAATTGTCTTTTCCATTCCTCTGTATATTATTCTTGTCAGAAACTTGGATGCATGAGCTGTTAATCTGATCGTGCGATAATTCTCGACTTGTCAGTTCTTACAGTTTTTGTAATTGTGCGGATGATATTTTTCCGAAAGTGAAATGGTATGTCGCCAGACTCATGCATTCTATACACCAACGTGATTAGTCGTTGTGTTGGCTCTTCCCTTAATGATTTTAGAAATTCTGATGGAATGTTATCTATCCCTTCTGCCTTATTTGTCCTCCAAAGCTCTTTTATATTATGACTCTAATATTGGATCTCCTATCTCTTCTAAATAGTCCCCCGCATTATTAAATATAACAATCTCAAATTTTATAACCGTGTTACGCAAATACCACTGTAGTGATATGGTTGCAGCAGTAAAGTATTAATGGAGTGAAACGTTTTCATTCAGACATTTGAAGCTGCGTGATGTGAACCATAAAGCATAACGGTGTAAGTTCAAGAAGTAAGTGTAGACGTTGCTGAATCCAGTAGATTAACTCAGGTCACTGGATACACTTCGTCAAGGGAACTTCTGTGAACTTACTTCTAACCGCGTCGAAATATGTAAAATACCACCGAAGTGAAGGAACTGCAGTGATCAAGGACGTGTACATGAAACGCTGCCAGCTGGAATTGGAACCCTCATGAATAAAGCGCTGTGTTGAAGAGAAGAATGAAGTGCTCGCCAGAAGGGCACTCGCTTACCATGCAGGCAGGGTGAACAGCGCACAGAATGCTTAACAGTTTCCGACACACTGTTCTGTGCGGTCGGGTACAGGTACTGGAAACATCATCTAATGTCGCCTGTGGAGACTTCACCCTACATTCGAGAAGCATGCAAATAACAGTGACGATACCAGTGGGACTCTGGTTTCAGAAAATGGCTCTGAGCACTATGGGACTTAACTTCTGAGGTCATCAGTCCCCTAGAACTTAGAACTACTCAAACCTAACTAACCTAAGGACATCACAAACATCCATGCCCGAGGCAGGATTCGAACCTGCGAGCGTAGCGGTCGCGCGGTTCCAGGCTGTAGCACCTACAACCGCTCGGCCACTCTGGGCGGCACTCTGGTTTCCGCACAAGGGTGAAACAGATAAAAAATGTCGCCTGTAATTATTTTTCTTCTTAGTGTGTAATTTTTGACAACTGGGAGTACAGGAAGTAGCGCTATGGACAGCTGGTACAGGATTTGCAACGCTCCACTTTGCTTTGTCATCACGAAGTTTTACCGATACGGAGATATACAGGGGTGAACTAAAATGTGGAAATACGGCGATAAATGCATGTTTGTACATAAATGCAAATGTTACTCAAGCCTGCAGGTTGCGTTGTTGTATTTGACCACGAATGGCACCTGTGCAGTGCCCTCAAAACGTTAAAGGTGTCAGCAGATGACAGAACAGTGTTCTGTGTGCTGCATTATGTCGGAGCCAAATGAATTCAGCTTGGTCAAATTGTTGGTGTATGGCAAGTGCTTCTGCAACAAAGGTAGCAGAAGTGTTTGGTGTTTCAAGTTGCATCGTATCTAATATTTGTACCGCATACAGAGAAATCGTAGAAACATACTCCGCTAATTCAAAAAGCGGACGAAAGTATGTTTTGAGTGATCGTCACTGTAGATAACGTAGAAGGGCAACAGCTGCAAAAGTGACTACAGAACTGAATTTCGCACTCGCCAACCCTCGCTACAGTCTTTAACCGCGCGACCGCTACGATCGCAGGTTAGAATCCTGCCTCGGGCATGGATGTGTGTGATGTCCTTAGGTTAGTTAGGTTTAAGTAGTTCTAAGTTCTAGGGGACTAATGACCTCAGAAGATAAGGCATTTTTTTTTCGCTCAGAGGCATTTTTTTTTCGCCAACCCTATCAGGACTAAAAAGAACACAGACCTAGTTCCATAAGCAGAGAAATGGACAGCACAGCCACCAGACCTCAATATAATTGAGCCTCTGTGGTCTGTTTTGTAGAAAAAGGTCAGTGATCACTATCCGCCTCCATCATCCTACCTGGACTTGCCACTACTTTGCAGTGGGAATGGTATGAAATTCCCTTGAAAACCATACAAGACCCGCATTTATCCATTACTAGACGGCTGGAAGGTGTTTTAATGCCAGCAGTTTTCCTACACCATATTAGACACAATAATGTGTTGTGTTTTTGGTGTAGCTCGCGGTGATAATACTGCTGTGATTGTACGGGCTGGCGGCAACCGTTGTCACCTATCTTTGTCCCTATTAAAACTCGGCAATAATTAGCAGGTGTGAATGAGATCGACACAATTCTGTGTGGCTCTATTTCTCATATGACCGATCAGGAAAACCATAGAATGGTAGCGTACGACAGGTGTGAACGTCAATGTGATTTCTATCATTCTTGTACTCACAGAGATACTACATTTATACGCTGATGGTCCAGTAACATTTTATCGTTCAGATTTAAACCTTAACAGTATCGGAATAGCAGTTCACTACCTTTTGTTGTGATGGTTTTCGGCGAAATTAGTACCGCGCACCTTAGTAGCTGCTCGAAGTTGTTACCATGTTTTGTACATAAGCTGTGAAATATCTGAGTAACTACTGTACAGAGTCATGTTAACAATTCATTACAATAGACATGCAGAGCGTGGTATGTATAGGAATAGTCTCAATACGACTATATCATAAGATTTCTTTATTAGATTTCGCGTTTGGGCAAAACGTTTATATTTCCCGTTTCCTACTCGCATGAGCCACAAAAACTCAGCACTGTGACTTATTATTTCTCTTTCTGCCTTGTGTGATAACGGGAATAAAACAAAAATGCTTTTCACATTGCAGGCGTATCTGCTTCAGACATACGCTGCTATCTAGTCCGATACCAATACAGAAAAATGTACCTATCATCCATGTCGCAACCAATATCTGTCGGTACTTGAGATTGTTCGTAACACATAAATAACGATTTCATTTTACCATTAAGTGTCCTCTGCTGTATACAAGCGCGAGAACGCTATTCTCTCTTGAAAACAAAGATTTGTTACATTTTGCCACATCGGATAAGAACGGAACAATCAATCAGTGCTTGAAGATTATTCTCGTTTCAATTGAAGAAGTCGGTGGAAGAAAAGTGCTATCCTTCAGTTTAGGAAGGATTAGTCTGATCAGCCGGCCGGTGTGGCCGTGCGGTTAAAGGCGCTTCAGTCTGGAACCGCGTGACCGCTACGGTCGCAGGTTCGAATCCTGCCTCGGGCATGGATGTGTGTGATGTCCTTAGGTTAGTTAGGTTTAATTAGTTCTAAGTTCTAGGCGACTGGTGACCTCAGAAGTTAAGTCGCATAGTGCTCAGAGCCATTTGAACCATTAGTCTGATCACGTTATCTGTTGTATATTGCAATGCACCACCAGCTGGTAACAAGTAATTCCACACGTACAGCTAGAAATAAAGGTCTTCTATGTCCATTGGTTTGTGTTATTTTATTTACGATATTGTCTTTGAGTTTAACAAAGCTACGAGGGTTGGAACTTTAATAGAGGCAACTATTTATTTACAGCTCGTGCAAAATAGATACGTGTTTCAAAGTTTTGCTGACCTTCAAAGTAGTCACCAGCATTGTGCATAACCCTTTGCCAGCGATGTGAAAGTCGTAGGATACTCTTAGCAGAGTCAATTCTGTTGACAGTCCGAGAGGCACGGTCTACTGCCCGACGAATCTGTAGCAGGTCCGAAGCGAATGCCGTGAAGTGTTTCCTTTAGTTTAGAAATCGAGTTGAACTCACGAGGGCTTAAGTCAGGGGAGTGCAGTATATGGTATAGCACTTAGCAGCCCTATCAGTCAAACAAATCAGTAACAGCTTGCACTGTACGTGCTTGAGCATTGTCCTGCAAAATGATGGTCATATCCTGCCGAAAGTGTCATCACTTCTGTCTCTATGCTGTTCATTTTTAAACACAGCCTACGACCAGCTTAGATTTCTAAACTGAAGGCAGCACTTCACGGCATTCGCTTCAGAACTGCCACAAATTCGTCGGGCAGTAGAGTGCGCCGTTCGAACTGTCAACACAACTGGCACTGCTAAGAGTATCCTGCGACTTGCACATCGCTGGCAACGGGTTATACACAATGCTGGTGACGACTTTGAAGGTCAGTAAAACTTTGAAACACGTATCTATTTTGTACGAGCTGTAAATAAATAGTTGCCACTATTAAAAGTTCCAACCCTTGTATAGCACTCCGTCTTCAGGCCACAAGTGGCCCACCGACCGCCGTATCATCCTCAGATAAGGATGCGGATAGGAGGGGCGTGTGGTCAGCACACCGCTCTCCCGGTCGTTGTGATGGTTTTCTTTGACCGGAGCCGCTACTATTCGGTCGAGTAGCTCCTCAATTGGCATCACGAGGCTGAGTGCACCCCGAAAAATGGCAACAGCGCGTGGCGGCTGGATGGTCACCCACCCAAGTGCCGACCACGTCCGACAGCGCTTAACTTCGGTGATCTCACGGGAACCGGTGTATCCACTGCGGCACGGCCGTTGCCTAACCCTTGTATGACATGCAATAATTTAAATGCACTCTTGTGGGTTAGTATTTTCCTCCCCCGACGCATACAATGGTAGTAGTGGTGGACAGCCAATTTGATGGTCAGCTTTGTTTCGATTTCCTTGGCGATCTGCTTCTGTCTGGAACAGAGCCGAAGAATAATGCTCCGCATCGCGGGTGCGAAGTGGCACCGTCTAGCAACACCGAGGCCAGTGTCTCATAGAGTGTTGTCCTATCGGCGTAGGCATGTAACATTTTAACAAACTACGTATTACACATATGAAATAATGAATATTAAAGATTTTCGACACCTTCCATTTATATCAGTATGCAAGTGGGGCGCTCGCCGAAATTCTATGGAAACCCAAGACCCTCCCTCAAAACTTTACTTCCGCCTGTCACTCATCTTCTATCTGCGAAACATCACAGTAGTTCTGCATATCTCTCGAGACTAGCACGTCTTTAAGAGAGGATATAGCGGAGAAATGACTTAGCCACTGTCTAAGGGATTGTTTCCAGAGTGTAGCTGTGTAGCAGAATGTGCGCTGATTTCGAAGTTCCTGGCAGTTAATAACGGTGTGTCGGATAGGGACTCGAACCGGCCCGACATACAGTTTTAAACTGTCGAGTTCAAATCAGGGAACAGTCCGCTGCAGAGTGAAAAGTCATTCTGGAAACGAGATCGTATTTTTTGCGCAGTTTAATGTGGTTTCTATAAATAAACTAGAGAAATGATGCATAACCTAGGCAAGATGTGGTTCCCCCACGCACCATGTTGCTAAAGTCGTTTCCAGTAAGCTACACATATGAAATAATGAATATTAAAGATATTCGACACCTTCCATTTATATCAGTATGCAAGTGGGGCGCTCGCCGAAATTCTATGGAAACCCAAGACCCTCCCTCAAAACTTTACTTCCGCCTGTCACTCATCTTCTATCTGCGAAACATCACAGTAGTTCTGCATATCTCTCGAGACTAGCACGTCTTTAAGAGAGGATATAGCGGAGAAATGACTTAGCCACTGTCTAAGGGATTGTTTCCAGAGTGTAGCTGTGTAGCAGAATGTGCGCTGATTTCGAAGTTCCTGGCAGTTAATAACGGTGTGTCGGATAGGGACTCGAACCGGCCCGACATACAGTTTTAAACTGTCAAGTTCAAATCAGAGAACAGTCATTCTGGAAACGAGATCGTATTTTTTGCGCAGTTTAATGTGGTTTCTATAAATAAACTAGAGAAATGATGCATAACCTAGGCAAGATGTGGTTCCCCCACGCACCATGTTGCTAAAGTCGTTTCCAGTATGCTACGTAAGTTTCGCTGGGAAGCCATTACACATCCTAATATTTTTGGTACCCTGAAGAAAGACATTCGTGGCCGTCGATTTGTTCTCGACGATGAGGTGCACGCCTGGCTACTACCATGGTTCCGTAGGTAACTGCAAACATCTTTCCTGAGGGCATTGACAGTGGGACATACGTATTGACAGTTACGTTGATTACTTTTAAAATGGTAAGTTTATTTAATGTTTTTTCACCTCTCTCGTTTTGTTTTGACAGCCCTTATATATCGCTGGTTAGCTGCTCCGGAGGGGTAACACGGTCACCTGTTGGTGAAATGTTATAGACGTACTAATTTCAACTATTTTCGTGTTCATTCCTGTGATAAATGAATCCCGCGGTTGGCAATACTGTTCAGATGTCTGAGGTTATATATTGTTTGTTCTTTTTTATTCACTCGGTAACGGACGTGATCGAAACTAGATGCGTGCAGACATCCAGGTGTGTTTGCTAGGCGATTACAGAGGACCACGTTGTCCTTCGTAAGATTCCAGATTCAGGTGAGCGTATCGTGCCGTTTATCACATAAACAGGACATTTTCGACTTTCTGAATCGCTGCCCTATAATTTGTTCATTTAAAGGAGTTCTTTTTCTGTAGAATTCGTGAAAATATACTTGCCAAATATCATCATCATTCCGTCAATTTACATCCGCATCTATGGTAACAATTGTATCAAGATCTGTTCATGAGAGACGAGACTGTGCTGTAACTTCGTCACCTTCAAATATCGTTTTAGGCAGTTTGCAAGCCAGTGGAGGAGTTTACGAGACATCCATTATGTAATACGGGCGTGCATCAGAGTATCATACCCTGCATCATGCGTCAGTATAGCGAAAAACCACTTTCCAGTGTTCAACACTTGCGTCAATTTCTAAGCCACGTCTGACACTGTGTAGTTCTCGTCAGAGCTTCGTAAAACTTATGTGGATCTGTTCTTCCTCTTCACTTACATCCGCACGACGCAAGCCACTCTATGACGTGTGGAAGATGGTGTATATTGTTCCAGATTTATTTTCTGTTTGCTGAGTGCATGAAGGTTGAAGAAAGAAATATGTTTCTCTGCCCTCTCACTTAGGCACGTGATCCTTCGGAAATATGTGTCTAAGTCTAATTAATGCACAACATCTTTTTGTAGATTCTCCCACTGCAGTTTGTTGAGGATATCTAAGACATTTACACATTGACTAAACGAATTAGAGAGGAATCGTGTGTTCTTTGCACCTTCTCTGCCCTTTTCATTAGTCAAACATCGTAATGGTCCGTAATTGTCCAACAATACTCATAAAGTGGTCGATGAGTTAGCATGTGCCTCTTCCTGGCTTGCTGTAGCCATCGATTCAGATAGCGAAAATGTTTACTGCCTCCCTCCCACAAACGACGACGCTAGACACTCGTAGCAGTCAGTGAAAACATCGTAATCTGCTGGAAACGCTCCCTCCTTCGCCTCGTCGGGTCAAGTGGCATGATCCCATGGTCTGCAATGTAAGTAGGCTGTTTATGTTTTCTTTATGTAAGTAGGCTGTTTAGGTTCTTATATTGGTAACGCCGCCGCCACGTAGCGCTCTCGGTATGAAAATCACTGGCTGTGCTGTGTGCAGTCTGTGGCTAGTTTGCATTGTTGTCTGCCATTGTAGTGTTAGGCAGCGGCAGCTGGATGTGAACAGCGCGTAGCGTTGCGCAGTTAGAGGTGAGCCGCCAGCAGTGGTGGATGTGAGGAGAGAGATGGCGGAGTTTTGAAATTACATATATTATGACTTGTGATGATATTAAGGTAAATACAGTGTTTGTTCTCTATTAAAATCTTTCATTTGCTAACTATCCCTATCAGTAGTTAGTGACTTCCGTAGTTTGAATCTTTTATTTAGCTGGCAGTAGTGGCGCTCGCTGTATTGCAGTAGTTCGAGTAACGAAGATTTTTGTGAGGTAAGTGATTTCTGAAAGGTATAGTTTAATGTTACTCAGGGCCATTCTTTTGCTGGGATCTTTGATAGTCAGATTGCGTTGCGCTAAAAACATTGTGTGTCAGTTTAAGCACAGTCTTGTATAATTTGTTCTAAGGGGACGTTTCATAGCAGAAGTGAATGAAGATGCCTGCACAAAGACATATTGATTTCAGAACGAAACTTTAGTCTGTAATGGAGTGTGCGGTGGTATGAAACTTCCTGGCAGATTAAAATTGTGTGCCGGGCTGAGACTCGAACTCGATATCTTTACCTTTAGCTGGCAAGTGCACTACCGATTGAGCTTTTTCGAAGTTTGGAACGTAGGAGACGAGATGGTGGGGAAAAGAACGGTGAAGACTGGTTGTGAGTCGTGGCTGGGTAGCTCAGTCGGCAGTCGCTGATTCGGATGCGCACCGCTTGACATGTGCAGCGATGGGCAGTTGCTGATATCTTATACAATGTTTGCTGCTGCTCCTGTTGGGGCGAAAGCCGTAGTCTGTCACACCGGACGAATTCCTACGCCCAGATACTGTTTACTTTCCCACCCTCAGAAGGAACGCCGTCAACTGGCTTAAGGGCATAATGCTGTATTACGTTTTGCAAGCCGCCCCAAAAGCGCTCTCTACTTGTGGTTACACCTAACGACGATTTACGAGGCTTTCACCGCCATACATTGTACCAGACACGACTAACGAATTATTTAGGTGCTTTATTCGAGGTTTCTCGTACGCATTGGGTCGTTTCAATTACTAGAAGGCACACTTGAAGACTCGCGAAACATGATGTTTCCTCCGAGGAAACAGTTTAGAGGAAGCGCCACTTCCCCCCCCCCCCCCCCCCATTTAATTTGCGAGAAGACGAGTCGGAAGCTCTAAGGCGGTAGTAGGGTCCGGTGGAGAATAAATAAATAAATAAATTCAATAAATTCGTTCACATAAAAATCTCTTGATCCTGTAAGACCCCTTTCCTTCCTTGTCTCCGGGTAGACGTGAACGGGGCATTCTGGCCAGGCCTCGGTGGTCGACCCCTACCCTCTTTGCATCCATTAAAAAAAGGAAGTCGGTAGAGCAATTGCCTCAGAAAGGGAAATGTCTCGAGTTCGTATATCGGTCCGGCACGTTGTTTTCGTCCTTTTCATCCCCCAGAAAGTTTGAGATTGTGTTAGTCCACGAGTACAAGCTTGCGACAGAGGGTCCGATTGCAGTAAAGTGGCCGCCATGGTTAGTGAAAACCCCCGCGCCTTCACTACTGAGTTTCGTTTCGTGTTCTTGCCATAAGCTGGCGTGCCTTACGGTAATGCCCTTTATTTTGGCCACTGCCATGTGACATGGGTCACCATGCCAATAATAAAGACATGCCTGAGGTAAACATTGATTAAATTGTAAGAGGGCTTGCATTTTACCTAATTACGTTTTGTGAGCACTTCACTTAGAAAGATTTGCCTTTATGTGCTGCAAGTATAGCGGATCCGGACCAAAGACGTATCTTGAAACGTCCCAGACAGCAGTGGAATACCATCCTGACTGTCGCTCGCCATATGGCCTGACAAGCAGAAGTGGTGGTCTGGGGTGCCATTCGTTTTCATAGCAGAACTCCTTTGGCTCTCAACCGCAGCATCCTTATAGCAAAGAGGTACTTCGACGATATTCTTTACTCCGTTTTGTTGCCCTTCATGGCAAGCCACCTGACAAGGTTGCCGGATCTCTTGCAAGTTGAAAACGATTGCAGCATTACGGGCAAGACTCTCCAACCAGCTTGGGATTTTGATGATCCAGCACGACAGTTGGACAGAATGTGGCACGATAGCCCTCGGAGGACATCCAACAATTCTATCAACTAACGCCTAGCCGAACGACTGCTTGCATCAGGACCAGAGATGGACTAATGCGTTACTGACTGCTCAATATGTGAAACTCTTTCTCTTTAATAACTCATCCAGTCTTTCTGAAACTGTGATCATCTGTTTGTCTGTTCATGTACTATCATATTCAAAAGTATCCGCCTGACATGAATTATGTTTTGGCTGATTTGCGTGCAGCTCACATAAAGTAGCTGTCTTGCATGTCCTCTAATCTCTTTGCAGTACAGTCATTTGAGTATACAAACTGGATACCGTAAGAGATCATTAGAGAACATTTCTTTAAAGTAACCAGTACAGATATAAATCAACGCCACAATGTTGCAAATACTAGGAAGCGAGTCATTAGAGATGACACAGTCCTTAACGATCGTAAACTCAATTTTATTACAGTAAGTGACATTTCGGCAATACTAGACAAAATTAAATACTTTTATGAACAAGATATTTTGAGACGATATCTGGACTACTAAATTTCTCTGACAATTCTAAGTATTCTTACTCTTTAAAAGGTTTGTTATAAACTGCATGTTGAACTAAGCTGTTAAACGAGATGCGAGTAACAACGGCAAGCGCTCTATGGAACATCAAAATTAACATCGTAAAACGAGTAATTTCTCTGTGCTCATGACTGAACAATTATTTGTCCACATCTCTCAACTTTAAACGACACGACGAACATCTTTTTCTGTGTCTGGATTGAAACCAAGCACCTACAGCCATTGCAAGCAGGTAAAACTTACGAGCCGGACATCATCCTCTGACACACGCGGTCGGCCTCTACTTTTTCCTTTGCACACATTCCCAGTCTGTTTAACTTGCTTAAACCAACGGCTAATGCTTCGGCGAGTTGGTGGTTAAATACCAAACTTCGTACGAAATGCCCTCTACACTACAATCTGCGACTCAATTTTTGCGAACTCAAGAATTCAGAAAATACATTTTTCGAACCCAAGAACGCAGAAAATACATTTCGCGAACTCAAGAACGCACAAAACCTTGTGCTCCACAGACGCCATCTCACTCACAACTGAAAGTGAAACGGAATCACGGCCCTATTGGCGCGCGAACTCTACTGGCCGCTTCTGAGACGAACACCGCCCGCCTTCCGCCGCCATCCAAAAACTTCGAAACTTCCTCCTTTCATTGGTATAAAGCTTGTGCATTTTGAATTTGTACTTGAATGCATACGAATTTTTGATGATAATGGGTCCATCATTTAGAATAAACCTACATTGTGTTTACGAGGAATGAACTTTTTGTCTTCCCTTGATGATGAGGAAAGTTAGATTTTTTCTGTCTTTTTTTTTTAAGGAGAGGAGTAGATTGCATAAAAACTAGGCTGGCTATTTCATTCTTTTTAGCCGTTAAATAGACTCATGATCTTAATTTATTGTACGACCACTGGTCAAATAGTCTGAGCCAAACATGAAACTATTTTTATTTTTTGCCACTTGGCTCATGACATCAATGCCGAAGAATGGAAAATATTTAGTTTCTTTAAGTAGAGAAAAAGCGTCATATTAATTTGTATTCTCTCTATTTAAGTGCAGGCAGGAAGCCAAAACCGGCGAAAGCACAAAGGAGATATCATTTTCTTTTGATGTTAAGCAGAAATCACATCACATAAAAATAAACAGTTATGTAAGACCGGCGACGTAGACGTAGCCGAGCTTTTATGTCCACTACATCCTCAGTTATATACTTATGAATTCTTTAAAATTGTGAATACTTAACAATTCTCGTTGCTCTCCTAGACTAATAACAGTTAGCTTGAATTAAAATTCATGGAAGTGACAGATAAGAAACTGACCGCCTTAACCGCTACGCCATTCTGCCAATCGCGTACGCTATGCTTACGAAATGGTATGATATGGTCTGTGAAAAAGGAGTGATATATCGGGTGAAATCGGTGCAGTGCGTCTGCGATGGAAATGCAGAGTCCATCTGACTGAATTCCCTGAACGGGGTTATGAAGAACATAAGCTAACTGGAACTGACAACAGTAGGTATTCTGCTAAGTTTTATCACATCTGCTTGTTTTAGAGGTATCGTGCTGCGGGAGAGTGTGAGAACTTAATAGCTGGTAACGCAAGTGTCATAAAATTTCGACACAGTGATGGCGAAGTTGCTCATGTGGCAACTGCTCGTGCAGAAAATGGTTTGAGTATCTTTGAAACATATATTCTATACACACTATTTAAATGTATCAGAAAATGCAGTTTAATTACGCACTTGTCATATCCATTTCAAGATGAAAGTTTGATGTAAAGAAAGAAAACTGTTTGTTTCAGTCACAGTTATGGAATGATTTAAATATACTGCACAGTAATCAAAATTTATGTTTACAAGGAAAATGTATCTCTTCTGATGCAGATACACTAAAAAGATATAAAAAAGCGTACAAGTCAACCATTTAGTACTTTTTTCACCTCCAGATTTACCTCAGTATGTTCACTGCCTCCGTAACGTTTGTCTCAGGTGATGATTCCCTAAATGACAAGCAACACACGAATTACTGTCATTAGTGGTCCCTATGAGCCTTTTCTGAGTCTCTTTTGTGAAGTGACTCAGTATTTCCAAAACAAACACTTCTGATCACTCCTGCAGTGTACTGAATGGATTCTGTGAGATGGCTTTTGATGTGGAGCTTATCATACGATTTAGTCACTGAATTTCATTCTAGTCGTCAGAATATCGAGAAAGAAAACGAGATAAAGACTCCCAAAGGGCAATGTTTCTCCAGAGAGATCTGAACCAACTTGCATATCAACTCGCGCATTGGAAATTGATCGTGTTAGTGCTAAACCAACATGACACTGCTGTGGTATACCTTTTTACATTACGCCCATGTTACCTAATGAAGATTACTCTAAACATGACATTAGAGAACAGTCGTACATTAGGTGCCAAGCGTCAACTCTGGGTGCAAACAATGAGTTTTACTTTCTCAGTGTCCCATCTGAAGTGGAAGCCCTTCAGAATACTTCGTTGGGGTGACGGAGAGACGATGTTCGAGTCGTTTACTTAAGGCGAGCAATATTTCCGACCACTTCTCAGAATTCTAAGTCTCACATTATGTACGATCTGGCAACACTGTAAGATGCGGAAGTGTATGTGGGAAGATCTGTCAGTCTTCTCGAGCTGTTATGAAAACGTATCTGCTCGTGGTGGAGTGGTAATCTTTGTGCTCTGTAAATATAAAGTCACGAATTCGAGTCCTATGTTTTCCCCAGTTTCTTATATCGCATATCAGATATCTGCGTAAAAGTTGATGGAACGTCAAAAATTATTTGTTTCATTTTCTAATCCACGTGTAATACCAAAAGTTCCAGAAACATTTCCGTCAAACAGCTCGTGGCTGCGTCAAGGTCAGCACAGTTTACGCTCAAGGGTTCCTTCCCCCCCCCCCCCCCCCCCCCCACAGCAGCTACCGGCTACCAGCCATACTCCTCCCGCTGCCAAAGTCAGACGAGCATGACTATGGGAACGTGGCACGGCGCTATCAGTGTATCTATCAACAGTCATTTTCTTGTTTGAAGTTATCGTATTTATCTCGCATTTACGATTTTGCGTGCCTGAAACTTGTGAACGTTGTTCGTGTGTGGTACAATCTAGACGCAAGTAGAAAAAGGTCTAACGTTTGCGACTTGTTGTTCGCTTTGGATTTAGTAGAGAGGCGGAGACAGCAGAAGTAGCTCTCAATGTTTGTATTGTGTATGGGGTGAGTGTTTTTGGGTAAAACATGCCAGGAAAAGATTTTTTGCTTCAAGAAAGATCGTTCTAGCATGAAGGATTTTGCACGTTCAGGGAGCTTCGATAACAGACGTATGTGATGAAATGCCACATTTTCTTTCAATAGGCAAAGTTCAGAAGTTGGGAGCAATAGTACTGCTAATTTAAAACAACAAAAATAAAACGGGTGACTGTAACGCATTTTTGCTTGGTCATTATCAGTTGACTCATCGAGAAGTCTTATGCAATATTCCTACTAGTGACTAGTTATCATGTCTTGATGTTAACTTCTTCAGATTTATCAATGGCTGGGCTCTGACAAAAGACACACACTCGATCAAAGGGCAGTGTGAACATAATATTTTGCCTCTGGTGGCTCAAAAAGGGTGTTGCGGATGACGACAAACTTCGGGGGAAAATATACCAAAGCTAATATTTTTCACCAACAACTAAGACATGTATCGGTCAAGTGTAAGATAGACGACCTACAAAACTTCATCACGTGTTGATCTACATCTACTACATCTACATCCAAACTCCGCAAGCCACCTGACGCTGTGTGGCGGAGGGTACCTTGAGTACCTCTATCGGTTCTCCCTTCTATTCTAGTCTCGTATTGTTCGTGGAAAGCAGGATTGTCGATATGCCTGTGTGGGCTCTAGTCTCTCTGATTTTATCCTCATGGTCTCTTCGCGAGATATACGTAGGAGGGAGCAATATACTGCTTGACTCTTCGGTGAAGGTATGTTCTCGCATAGATAACGCACTTTACCGATCTCACTAACAAAACTATCCAGGAGTTTGAAAAGTCATATCTCAGGCAGTTATTCATTTGACTTTATGCTCTCAGTTGTTTACTTTTCAAGCTCCTTATCGAAAAACAGTCAAGAAAATTCCTCTCTGAACGAAAATGCACTTTAAACCTGGTTTGACAACATCTTTAACTCAGATCCAGTAGGTTTCTACAGGCATTGAATTAGTAACTAAATGAGCATTGACAGACTGTTTTAGATAATGCAAGAGAATATACTGTAGGTGTATAATTGCTGTCTGGTGTTTACCGCTGTTTTCAAGAAAGTAAAGGACAACACTATTAAAATATGCTCTGTGCTCATTCAAATAAAATTCAGATTACCACAATATCATTATGACGAAAGTCTATTTTAATCAAACATAATGTATCTATAGCAGTAGCGTGCCTATATCAGCACAAATTAATAAGATATTACTCATTCTGGACCTTGAAATTCTCTGTGTTTACTTGCTTTCTTGTGCCACAGTCAAGTAGTATGGAATTGTGGCATTTCATAAATAAAATTTCTTTAGCGGTTTTAGATCCGACTGCTTGTACCTCTGTCACGAAATGGCTTAAAGTCTACCCTTCAGCGAGACTGGGCTCGGGGACCAGAGAAAACCCCACTTGAAAAGCCACCATAGTACCTCACAGCTAGTGGAATACTGCACCATAGTGTTCTCCCTAATTGCTCCACTGCTGGCTAGGATAGATAAGCTTGCAACATGAAAGAACAGATTAACGCTATTTCCGAGTCGACAGGTTTTACTGGACTCAAAACTATAAACTGATAACTTCATTTCACACCTTATGTGAAAATCACTCAGATTGTTTGTTGGAAATTGTATGAATATATTAAGTGATTTTTGTAGGCTAATTCTGTCATCCAGTAAGTAACTTATCGGTCATAGGGTTGCCAGAAATATCGTGCGTTGTTGCCAGGCTTCAGTTATACTTCTAGCAGGAAGAACACCAGTCTTGAGGGGTCTTGAAAATGACTACAATTTATGTCTCGAAGACGTCCCGGCCGACCGCCGAAATACCCAAATGTATGTCAATGAGTCTTACATGCATTTTTGTAACGGTTTAGGGACTAGAGCATCGTCACTAATAATACTCAGATGCACTGACTGCAAATTAACCAACACAAATAATTAACTTTAACAATTATTTGTGTCATTCTGTCTTAAGTGTATTGAAACTAAAAAGCTCGTCGCTAGACATGTTTCACATTTTTAGAACATCTGCAGAAGTTATACTGTAAACGTTATTAGTGGGAAACATGACTTTTTTATAATAATAGACTTGGAAAATGTTTTTCTTGACATTAACTTTAATGGCACTATCCATGGAAGACATGAACACAAATGAAGGGACAATACTACAGCATCGATTGCAAAACTTAACATCCACAGGGAGACTTCGTAAGCTACGAATAACATGAAGTCCCAAATCAAGAAAGGATACTATGCACGAAACTATAAGAAATGACAGAAAATGCAGACTCAAAATTTCTTTGAAAATTAAACTAACGATTAAATAGAGAGAGACTTCGATTTCGGCTTCTGTTAACGCAAAAGGAGAAACAATTGTTTTCAGAAAGTGGAACAGGAACACAAAGCGCTGTCTAGAATAAGTAAATGGGTAAAGCCTTCAATCAATATATAAATACTAAAAGATACGTATTGGTTATGGTTAAAATATATGGGCTACTGATGCTTTGTCAATAAAAGCAAAAAGCGCGTATGTTGAGGAGCTTTTGAAGTGCAATATGCCTAAGACAGTGAGAACTCGAAGTAACAACAGGTTTACCAAGCTGAGTATAGTGCTGAGGTTCTATGTATCACTTGTGCAGATTGTTATTAATTTAGTCGCTAACGTTTTAATACGTAGGTTGGAACTTAAATAGTGGCAACACTGCTGTGGAGACGCTATGCAATGGAATCTACTGTTGTCGCTGACAGCACACGTTGTTGACATACCCACCTTAGCTCCGAGCAAATGGACTCGCCCGTCCCACGTCACCGGCGTGCGCACAATCGAGGGAAACACAGTCACTTGGGGGAGCGAGCGGTCTAACCTAATGGGGTCACTATGTTTTCGAAACAGGAACAACGAAGTTGGATCAAGATTGAAGGTGCCAGAGGTCGTACAGCACGACAGTGTCATCAAGGTCTTCAAGAGGCGTGCGAGGAATCGGTATTGCCGTACAGAACAGTGGCACGTTGGGTAAAAGCTTTCAACGATGGTCGGCAAACTGTGCAGACATGCGTCTGACAGGTCGTCCTAGCGTCTCTGACGAAGAAGTGCCTACTGTTACAGTAATCGATGCAGTAATCGATGCATACGATTCGTGAGCTCGCCCACGAAACCGGAGTAGTGCATATGACTGTGCTTCACATCCTGAAGGAACGCCTGGGCATGCGAAAAACTGCATTACGATGGGTTCCGCATAACTTGACGGAAATGCAGTAAAAGGATGCGTTACGACGCTGCTGAGACGCATTTGGAGCGCTATGAGCGCGAAGGAGAGGCTTTCTTACGCCGTATCGTAACACTGGATGAGACATGGGCCACATCGTACGAGCCAAAACTGAAACGCCAATCCAACGAATGGCGTCATTATGGGTCGCCGCGAAAGTAGAAAGTGCTTCAGAGACCCAGTATGGTAAAAGTTATGGTGATTCTCGTGTAAGACTGTGATCGTGTTATCCGTGTTATCCTAACGCGTTACGTTCCTCCACGGAAGACCGTCAGTGCACAGTATAACTGTTCGGTTTTGGAGCATCACTTACGACCAGCTCTGCAAAAGAACGGCGACCCTTTCTGCGCAACCCACCCATCATTTTGCACGACAATGCGCGGGCGCATACAGCGCAAGCTGTGGCTGCTCTGTTCGGTCGATGGTAGTGGAAAGTACTGTACCATCCACCGTACTCCCCGGACTTAAGTCCTTGTGACTTTGATTTGATTCCGAAGATGAAGGAACCACTTCGTGGCATCCGCTTCAGAACTGTTTCAGAGTTTCGACAGGCAGTAGATCGCTCCACTCTCACCATCAACAGAACAGGCTCTGCTAACGGTATACTATGCCTTCCACATCGCTGGCAACGGGTTCTACACAACGCTGGTGACTACTTTGAAAGATAGTAACAGGTGAAAACTTGTCACCCTTTTATATCGGTTGTGAATAAATAGTTGCCACTATTTAAGTTCCAAAGGACCCACCAGGGTAGCCGAGAGCGCTAACGCGATGCTTCCTGGACTCGGGTAGGCGCACCGGTCCCAGATCGAATCCGCCCTGCGGATTAACGACGAGGGCCGGTGCGCCGGCCAGCCTGGATGTGGTTTTTAGGCGGTTTTCCACATCCCGCTAGGTGAATACCGGGCTGGTCCCCACGTTCCGCCTCAGTTACACGCGTCGCAGACATCTGAAACACGTCGGCACTATTTCACGATTTACACTCGACGCAGAGAGTTGGGGTACACTGATTCCATCCTGGGGGGTACAGGGTGGCGGCAGGAAGGGCATCCGGCCATCTCTAACACTATCACTGCCAAATCCGTTGCAACCACGCCCACCCTGCGATCGCTGCGGTACTATGGCGTAAACGAAAGAAAGAAAGAAAGAAAGAAAAAAAGAAAATATTTAAGTTCCAACCCTCGTATTAACGAAGCCTCTTAGCTACCACAGTAGTCATATCAGAATTTTGAGTTTTATTGCGGTGGCGCAAATGGGGAGACGGTTCTGGAATTTGGAGAAACTGTCCATATGTTGCTGAATCATCACGCCAAACTACCACTACATAAGACGATAGGCCATACTTAGTTTTTACCTGTCAGAGAACTGCTCAGCAGTGGGCGAATAGTATCAACACCACTAACCCCACACCCTACACAGAACACAGTCCTAGTATAGTAGCAAAGTGAAACACTGACGGAACAAATGGAACCAGTGTCATCTCATTAGTCATCAGAAAATTAACCAGTGATAGTGTCCACTCTCTTTCGACCCCAAGAAAAAAAAGAATCTTCTACTAAAGTAAGATGAGATGACACCAAAATGTACACGATATACAAAAAAAAAAAAAAAAAAAAAAAAAAAATAAAATGAAAAACTAAGGATCTTTTCTGCACTTGGTAGTCGTACACAAGGAAATATATATAATTTTTTCTGAAAAGCATGTAATTCATTTGTTCCTCACGTATCAAAGCACTTGTTTGAATATGAAGTGGGGAAGTAAACATTTTAGAATTCTGAAGAGTAAAGTGACACTAGATCCTTCTCATAATCCTGAATGGAAGAGTCACAGAAATCAACAGTCTCTTTTCTCTCATGCATTACTACCGCTTGTAGCTTCTTATTGATGAACTTGGGGACATTTTTGCAGCAGAATCTGCCTCATGTTATTTACTAATTACGGTATGGGGAACATTAAGGAAAGGAGAGTAGCCAACGCTAGCTGTGAAGATCTTTGTGTGTGTCTGCTTTCAGCACTGACAGACAGTTGTCACATCAATTTACTTACTGGTGCGGAGGGGAACATCATTATCAGGACATTCCACCCATCGTCAGTAATTCGTCATGAGAGGGACTTAAAGTCAAATTAACGCCGCATTCCGAGTCCTCTTCAACCGATAATGGAGTATTGCTTAAGGTAGTTGCATGTCCCAGCAATTACACTTTGATAATGTCAGTATGAATTTTCTCATGGCTGAAAGGATCGCTCACTATTTGAAACTATCAGACATTAATTAAGATCAAACTGCAAGAACTCGAGGCGTGCTGCAAATAAAAGGGCCTGCCGCAGTGGTCGAGTGGTTCTATGCGCTTCAGTCTGGAACCGCGCGACCGCTACGGCCGCAGGTTCGAATCCTGCCTCGGGCATGGATGTGTGTGATGTCCTTAGTTTAGTTAGGTTTAAGTTCTAGGGGACTGATGACTTCAGATGTTAAGTCCCATAGTGCTCAGAGCATTTTTTTCTTTTTTTTTTTTTTTTGCAAATAAAAATGCTCATTCGAAATGCGCTTTTCCCTTGTCTTGGCAAAGCATCAGCAGCAGTTATATTGTAATCATCACGAGTAGACGATAGTAACAACTGTGTGATTAGAATGGTATCGGCGCTCAGGGAATGTGATGGTGGCATGTGATCCACCTGTTCTGAATGACATTAGTGGTTGTGCACATAATCTAACGTTATCGACCTAACTAAAGATGGCGTGTTGGCGTTGTCGCACCGTATGACCAACCACTCTGATTAACCTCTACCTATATCATTCAGTTCCTCTAGCTAGCATACTCTGTGCATGAATGTGTGGCTATGAACATCTGCCCTATTGTGCTGCTTCATGTTACCTCAAGAACAAGCCATTAATTGAACCAAAAATTCTTAACATTAGGAGGGAAATGCCCATCAAACTACTCTATCTATGTAACAGGTATCTCATTAGCATCAAATACGCACAGAGTTTACTCTTGTGGTAAATACACAAATTCTGCAGATTTTTCTCAACAAATAACCGTCTGCTACGCAACTGAAATGACAGCCACTGCACAGTGTAGCATCTCTGAATTTAGTAGTGCATGTTTAATATTATCGAATGCGATCTTGCATTCTTCTGTCCAATGCCAATAACCGTTTTTTCTCAAGAGGCACATTAAGGCATCATTGTTCAGCAGTTGCGCCGGTACAAAGCGGCGAAAAAAGAAGCAAACCCAAAGAATGCTTTTAATTGTCTTTTGTTATTAGGGTATGGACAATTCGCTTTTTTTTTTTTTTTTTTGTCTGGTTTGGCGCGGCCCGCGACGAATACCTAACCTGTGCCAACCTCTTCACCTCATAGTAGCACTTGCTACCTCAATTATTTGCTAGATGTATTCCAATTTCTTTCTTCCTCTACAGCTTTTGCTCTCTACACCTTCCTCTAGTACCATGGAAGTCATTCCCTGATGTCTTAACAGATGTTCTGTCATCCTGTCCCTTCTCCTTATCGGTGGTTTCCACATATTCCTCTCCTCTACGATTCTGTGCAGAATCTCTTCATTCCTTACCTTATCAGGCCACCTAAGTTTCAACATTCGTTTGTGGCACGACATCTGAAATGCTTCGATTCTCCTCTATTGCGGTTTTGCCACAGTGCATGTTGCACTAACATACAATCTCATGCTCCAAACGTACATTCTCAGAAATGTCTTCCTCAAATTAAGGTCTATGTTTGATATCAATAGACTTATCTTGCCCAGAAATGACCTTTTTGCCAATGCTAGTCGGCTTTTGATGTCCTTGCTCCGTCCGTCATTGGTTATTTTGCTGCCTAGGTAGTAGAATTCCTTAACTTCACAAAAAAATTAAGTGTTATGTAATATTTCGTGTAATGTAATATCTTGTATAGACACCTTCTATTAACCTGACACGTTACACATCATTACGAAGTGTCGTATTCATGATCTATGGATCAATCTAATCTAATCTAACATCAATTCCGATGTTAAGTTTCTCGCTGTTCCCATTTCTGCTACTTCTCTTTACTTTCGTATTTCTTCGATTTACTCTGTATCTGTATTCTGCACTCATTAGACTGTTTATTCCATTCATCAGAGCTTGGAATTCCTCTTCACTGTCACTAACGATAGCAGTGTCATTAGAAATACACTTCAGTTTGAAGGTAAACTAAGCCTTCTTAGGTTCTTGATCGTTTTGTATTTTTAGCAGTAGCATACCCTTAGACGTTAAACTTGGTTTCAGCTTATGACTTCCATTGCCGCAGGAACAAAACATTTGATATCTCTTAGGCAAACCATGATGCAGTGCTATCAGACGAAAACACCGACCTGGCCCAGACCGTGCAGATTTTGTTTTTAAACCATCTTCTACCTGGATAATAAGTGTTTCTTATTCGGTAAATTTGTGAAAGTTACTGCCTAAAGGGTTTTAAGATAAACTCAGTTCCTTCATCTATGACTATGTTAAAAGAAATCTTCTAAACGGCACTAAAAAGCGGTTTGTGAAGAGATTACTGGCCGCATTTTGCCGCATTTCGCTGGTTAGAAAGGAGGAATCTTACTGGCCAGTTCCCCAGAAGGAAACGAGGAACGAAATGAAATCTCTCATATTGGGAGGTCGTGTGACTTTTATTTCAGTGATTACAAAATCATCCATCATGTTGGAAGTACATTGCCATTCTGTCATGCAGTGAAACATGTTGTAGTAACATCGCTAGAACATTACGTAGGAAATCAGCACACATTGTACCATTTAGATTGACATCGATAAAATGGGGGCCAATTATCCTTCCTCCCATAAAGCTGCACCATAATTAACCCATAACGGTCGCTGATGTTCCACTTGTCGCAGCCATCGTGGATTTTCTGTTGCCCAATAGTGCATATTATGCCGGTTTACGTTACCTCTGTTGGTGAATGACGCTTCGTCGCTGAATAGAAAGCGTGCAAAAAATTTGTCATCATCCCGTAATATCTCTTGTGCCCAATGGCAGAACTGTATACGACGTTCACAGTCGTCTCCATGCAACTCCTGATGCATAGAAATATGGTAAAGGTGCAATCGATGTTGATGTAGCATTCTCAACAACGACGTTTTTGAGATTCCTGATTCTCGCGCAGTTTGTCTGCTACTGATGTGCGGATTAGCCGCTACAGCAGCTAAAACACCTACTTGCGCATCATCATTTGTTGCAGGTCGTGGTTGACGCTTCACATGTGGCTGAACGCTTCCTGTTTCCTTAAATAACGTAACTGTCCGGCTAACGGTCCGGCCATTCGGATGATGTCGTCCAGGATACCGAGCAGCATACATAGCACACGCCCGTTGGGCATTTTGACCACAATAGCCATACATCAACACGATATCGACCTTTTCCGCAATTGGTAAACGGTCCATTTTAACACGGGTAATGTATCACGAAGCAAATACCGTCGGCAATGACGGAATGTTACGTGATACCACGTACTTATACGTTTGTGACTATTACAGCGCCATCTATCACAAAGCGAAAAAGTGATCCAACTTAAAAAAAAATTCATATTTCTTTACATATTACACGAATATGTAATAAAAAATGGGGGTTCCTATTTTTAAAAAAAAACGCAGTTGATAGCCGTTTTATCTATGGCAGCGCCATCTAGCGGGCCAACCGTAGTGCCATCTGGTTTCCCCCTTCAAGCTAGACGAGTTTCGTTCTTTGTAGTCTTTTCGTTTGATGCTTATTTCGTGAGATATTTGGCCCGGTCACTATCAATGGACCACTCTGTATACCGAATCACTACCATTGCGTAAGTGTTCCTGCATCACTTCAGACTATCATGGTGTAGATGAATTTTCTGACGGCTTGTGATTGCTACCACTACTGAACCAGTGGAATTAATTCTCAGTTTTATTAACAATCCGGTACCGTCTTCGTGGACTTCCTGCATTGTTCCAGACGAGTATTGGGCTGACAATTTCAGTCTATTGCCGCTGATTCCGTTCTCCGACATGTAGCTATGTTTTTTCGTTAGCTGTATTTCAAACAGACGATAAGCTCTAATTAGCATTCTTTCAGCCAGAAGCACGCTGTTAACTTTACGTTTATATTGTCCTTTTGACTTTTTCAGGATTTACTGAAAGAATGAAATTTCAGTTTGTCTCACGAAAGTGCAAACGGCGTTCAAGGTATGTGGGCAAAATAAGTGTCGCAGTGACGACGACTGCGGTACCTCCTCTTCTTAGTTTATGTGCTGTACAAGCCATTCAGGCATAATGATAATAATCCAGATCATCAACGTAGCCGTTGTTACCCACCGGAAACAGTAGGAAAATGAGGATGCCTTTCTACTGGAAACTGAGCTATATAAGAACTGGGAAGTGGCAAAGGTACGTTAGGAACACGCTGTATATATTGTTCTGTCCATCTATGGACGGCTAGGTCACTGAAGTAATGTGTCGAAGGGGGAACTCGTGTTAGAAAGTGTGGAGCAAGACGTTTCTGTCCGCGAGCTCAACTCGTCCTTGGAACACCTGCTCTCTCTCTCGCGATGAATCAGTCCTCGTTTCCCGTGTAAAGTACACTGTCGTTTAGTACCTGAATTTCTCCTATGACATGACGGAACCAAGAGCACGGGGCCTGCAAAGTATTTCTCAGGACATAGCTCATTTGACATCATATGCTTAGATGACGAAAAGAGGAAAGCGTGATCGAACGACGGGGTTCTGTTGTGACAGACAAGTGAGGCCATCCTCATGTGTTCAGTAATAGTAATGTCGTTGTACGAAACTTTCTCTTTTGTATTAAACGTGGGATAGATGGTGGTCTTTGACAGTGATAGCATTATTGTTTCTAATCAGTGTTTTTATTTCTTTTGTATTTCAATTTTCTATACATGCTGCACGGAAAAAGGTTTTCGTTTTGGATAAAAGGAGAGTCCCGCTTTATGAGTACCGGAGGCAGGATTCTGAACGAACGGAGAAGTTACGATGCTCAGTATGATTTAGCCCCTCAATTTTTAGGTCATTTGTTACAATGTTTTATTTGCATTGTCAGTGGATAAAATAGCTGAAACTCATGTTTACGCTTTTCATCGCTGTTACCACGGAGTGTGTCACTTGATGACAGTAATGTATGATCCTAAGAAGAAAATACTTGACATCAGTTTCGTGTACGTGCGTCAGGTACATCTGAAGATGAGGCCATTAGCCTCGGAATAGCTCCAGTTACAATAAAAATGTTCATTTAATTTCAGTCGGAGGTATATTCATTCTTTCTCTCAATTCATTTTTACTGTCTAGCCGAAATTTCCTTATACTTCAAAATTTTTGTGATTCGAGAATCCAGTCCGATGCCTCACCATTATATATTCTTGCAAACTGCCTGGTTTTCGGTATCTTTCTCACAGGGAACATTGCACTGGCGAGGAAAAGACTGATACTGAAAACAAAGAAAAATAATAATATTGCATTAATATATTCATTTTTGGAGCTCCTTTTTTATTATGTTTTAAAACATCAAAGGTAAAACTCTGTCATTAAGTAACTTCGGAATTTTGTGGGATATACGATTACACCACGATCGATTTCGACGCTTATAGATTGATAATCATATGTTCCTGATGCTTTTACATCGAATGGATGTGTGGTGTGTTAATTTTGGTACCTTTTCTTTTACATCACGTTCAATAATGTGCGCTCTCTGTCCAAGGAGCACACAGCCATTGCTTAAATTCTGAATAAAAGTCATTAGCAATGGCAACGGAAAACTTCCGATATACGGAAGTTGTGCCAACGATCTCGTCAAAGAGGCTGGAGGTTCGGGACACTCTCTTGCTCTTGGGGTGGGAAACTGTCCCTAAACAAAGCAGTGATGATCAACGGCATGACGATGCAGAAGGTCATAGAAACCATTTTGTTTTTGAGGCATCAGTCTTCTGTTTCGATGCAGGCCGCGACGAACTCTCTTGTGCCAACCTCTTCGTCTCAGAGTAGCACTTGCACCAAACACCCTGAAATATTTGTTGAATATATTCCAATTTCTGTCTTGCTGTACAATTTTTACCTTCTGCGGCTCCCTCTAGTACCATACAAGTTATTCCTTAACGCCTTAACACATGCCCTACAATCCTGGCTTTCCTTCTCGTTCAGTGTTTCCACATGTTCCATTCTTCGCCGATTCACCGGAGAACCTCCTCAGTCGTTACCCTATCAGTCAACGAAATTTTCAACATCCTTTTATAGCACGTCTCAGAAGCTTCGATACACTTCTTTTCCGGTTTTCTCACAGTCCGTGATTCACTAACTTGCAATGCAGTGCTACAGAAATACATTCTCAGACATTTCATCCTCATATTAAGAACTGTGTTAGAAATCAGTAAATTTCTATTGGCCATGAATGCCCTCTTTGCCCGTGCTATTCTGCATTTTATGTCCTCCTAGTTTCGTCCGTCATGTGATATTTTCCTGCCAAAGTAGCAGAATTCCTTAAGTTCGTGGCCACCAATTTCGATATTAAGTTGAACAATAATTTTATTTGTAATACTCCTCATTGCTTTCGTCTTTCTTTGGTTTGTTCTCAGTCCACAAAATGTGCTGATAGGCTGCTCATTTCTTTCAACAAGTCATGAAGTTCTTCCTCTCTTCCACACAATATACCTCTCATTCTACTGTGCTGCAACAAGTCATAAACATGTAGCGATGATATGAGTCAAAGTTGCCAGGCCTGCTTCAACCGGATATGTATAGGACGCAAATTTATCTGCAGCCATTGATGCATGTATAACATACAGATAATAATACAAACGAATTGAAAGAAGATTAATTTAAAAGTATAGTTCTTTAAAGTGTTCTGATTTCTATCTAAGTAAGCGAAAAATTATGTTTATTTATATTGAGCCATTTGAGAAATATACTTGACTTCAGAAAGAAAACTTTATGGTCAAGATAATTAAATGAAATATTCTGTACATCGTATGATTGCTCTCCAAATTGTCATTTTATGTCAAATTATATTCAACACTCTGCTACTCGTTATCACAGTATCTAAAACCTTTGAGAACTTCAAACGCGTCTCATCATACCTCGATACTTCAGTATCCCACTTCTTTCCACAATCATTCTACCAAACGATTCTTCATCATCACTAAATTGTGATCTTAGTTCACATCTGTTCTCGGGTGCACATCACAATCCAGTATCTGTATGATCATGAAGTAATCCAGCTGTAATTTTCACATATCTGTAGGCTCTTTCTAAATTTGTATCCTCTTACGATTTCTGAAGTAACTATTGGCTATTATTAACTGAAATTGTTATCCATTAAAAGCCCATCGTTGTTTGGAAAATTGAAGTCCATGAATGGCTGCAAATGGTCTCCAAGTAGCCGAATATAACAATTCCCAGACAGTGATCCATGTACGTACAGTCCACACGGTTAAGGATCCATCACCAGCTTGCACAGCGACTTGTTGATAACTTGGTTTCGCGGGGTCTGGGCCACACAAGAACCATACCATCAATACTTACCATTTGAAATCGTGACTCATCTGACCAGACCACGGTTTTTGAGACGTGTAGGATCCAACCGATATGATCACGACCCCAGGTCAGGAGCTGAGCAGATGTCGTGCTGTTAGGAGAGGCACTCGCTTCGGTCGTCTGCTGCCATAGCTCATTAACGCCAAATTTCAACGCACTGCCCTAACGGATACGTTCGTCGCACGCCCCACATTGATTTCTGCGGTTATTTCACGCAGTGTTGCTTGTCCGTTAGCAGTAACGACTCTACGCAAAGACCACTGCTCTTGGTCGTTAAGTGAAGGCCATCAGCCACTGCGTTGTCCGCAGTGAGAGGTAATGCCTGAAATTCGGTATTCTCTGCATGCTCTTGACACTGTGAATCGCAGAATATTGGAGTCCCTAACGAATTCCGAAATTTCCATGCGTCTAACTCCAAGTGCCATTCTGCATTCAACGTCTGTTAATTCCCGTCGTGCGCCCATAATCTCGCCGGAAACCTTTTGACATGAAACTGTTATTGTTGGCGTTTGTTCACTGTTACTTCTGATGAGAACAACCCTTACTCAACTGGCCACTGTAACTCACACTCTACCTACTTTCCTATTCATAAGGAATCCTAACTCTCGTTATACTGTTTAGAGCTGCTACCGATATTAGCCTATAGGTGATCATCAGACCAGAAATCCTCATGTTATTTGCATTTCACTTCATTGGCCCACTACTGTATCTAGAGTGAACCTCCGCATTTCTAATTTCAGATATTCTAGCTTCGCTGTCACATTCAAATGTCTGACATTCTACTCTACAGTCTGTAAAAACAGTTTCGTTGTTTTTTTTCCTTTTCTCAGTGTCATCTCCCGTTTGACAAACCCCTCACGTAGATTCTAATGGGGACTAATCGGAGTCTTTTTCCAGCACTTTTTGTATTAGAAGGGACATATCCTATGAGTACACGTTGTGTCTCATTAATGCAATGGTTGTCATTGTATTCTGCATTTTAATGCCGTCGATCATCGCAGATTCTTCCATCTCTTAGGATCAGTTTGCATTCCTAAGGGCATGTTGTGTTACGTTTAGTTCGTTAATAGTTCTTGAAAATGATACATCTTTATGGCGAAGGAAAGATTACCCACTATGAGACGGAACATCAGTAGGAGATCGATGTGATGATGCAGGTGATACAGAAATGTAGTCAGAGTTACCAGTGTGCTGACTGAATTGGGCAAGAACATACCAACAGGGGCCGGCCGCGGTGGTCTAGCGGTTCTGGCGCTGCAATCCGGAACCGCGGGACTGCTACGGTCGCAGGTTCGAATCCTGCCTCGGGCATGGGTGTGTGTGATGTTCTTAGGTTAGTTAGGTTTAAGTAGTTCTAAGTTCTAGGGGTCTTATGACCTAAGATGTTGAGTCCCATAGTGCTCAGAGCCATTTGAACCATTTGAACCATACCAACAGGTCTGGATACGATACCTCAAGTGTCAGTCAAATCAGAACGGATTGGTGTAGAATGGGTTCAGGCAGATCTACGACTCGACAAGATTTATTATCAGATCTCCAAAAAAGCACTAACATGACAATATTGAGAAGCTCACGAATACAAGAAATACTGAGCAGCGTCTGTTTTCGCCCTGGAAGTTACAAAAATGGATCAAAAGGCTCTGAGCACTATGGAACTCAACATCTGAGGTCATCAGTCCCCTAGACTTAGAACTACTTAAACCTAAGGACATCACACACATCCATACTCGAGGCAGGATTCGAACCTGCGACCGTAGCAGCAGCGCGGTTCCGGACTGGAGCGTCTAGAAACGCTCGGCCACCGCGGCCCGATTGGAAATTACAGAGAGTCGCCGTAACACGGGCCCCACGAGATACAGAAAGTGTTCAAGTCATGACTACTGAACCGCCGTTCACGACTCCTGGAGACAGATCAGCGCTGGCCAACAAGCGTACACATCTCTCGCGATAGTGTCCCAGATGTATTCAGTAGGAATGAGCTCACGTTACCAGGAAAATGTGTGTGTGTGTAAAGGGCAGGGAAGAGGGGGGGTTAGTAGGAAGCACGAACTCCCACATGTCTGCGGAGGGTTTCTCGAACCATTCTGGCACAATTTAGAAACAATACCAAGAGCATAGGCTTGCTCACAAGCATGATGCTGCTATCAAACAGGTGCTCTTGCTCTGGTACTGTGATCTCGCATAGTTTGTCGCACAAAGGCGATTGAAGACTCCTCTGGAATCCCATTTCATTACGTATGAAAGTCTAATACACAAGAAAATCCCCCCGTCGCCCTCTTCAGCGATGCCCTGATGGCTAACAGCATGCATCGTGTCATACGGTTATCAGTGTACTCGTATACTGAAATCGACGTTTGCCAACGTGAAAACGAATCACCTAGCCAGGCTGCCTCTTCCCATTTTTCAAGTGTCCGTAGGCAGTAGTGTAGAGACTGTCTTATAATTTATCGATATTTGTGCTTTGTACCATTTAATATGGGTTTGCCTTTGTAAAGAAACATTTGAAAACAGAGTTAAGTATTTCTGCTTTTTCTTTACTGGCCTTAATTTCACTTAATGTGTCATCAGTGAGTGTCTGGCACTAACTTTGGTGCAACTAACAGCCATTATAAACGATCAGTATTTGTTTGGGTTTTGCGAGAGATGTTTCGACGTAGTCTGCTGCGGTAGTCGTCGTAGGCTTCACGCACTGCTTTTTTGATTGTCAAACGTGTCTCATCCAGCTTCTCTCTAACAATGGCACTATTCTTTGTTTTACGCCTATTATGCAAAAGCCTCTGCCTCTTTAGATGTTTCCTTACTGTGACTGTGATTGTGTCTGTACCTCACATAACTATTCAGTGCATTATCAACTATTCTTTTAAACGTCTGTTCCTCTACATGCCCCTGTCCTAAAAGTTTTAAGTTCCTCATTTAGATATGACACCATTACTTCTTTGTCTAGTTTGCTGAACATATAAGTCTTTCTACTTGTTTCAGTTGCCCTTTGTACTTTGGTATTCACTGTTACTGCAACTGTCCCCTTGGTAGCTGATACCAGTTTCGATGTGGACATCCTCAAAGACTTCAGGTCTGTTTGTTACCACCATTACTAGCATATGTCCATCATGAGTGGGGTTCCGAAACATCTTTTGTATAATTTATGAGAAGGAGGAGGAGATTAGTGTTTAACGTGTCGACAACGAGGTCGTTAGAGACTGAGCACAAGGTTGGATTAGGGTAGGATGTGGAAAGGAAACCGGCTGTGCCCTTTTCCAAAGGAGCCATCCTCACATGTGCCTGAAGCGATTTTGGATGGCCAGACGCGGATCTGACCTGTCATCCTCCCGAATGAGAGTCCAGATGCACCACCTCGCTCAGTCTAGAATTTACGAGGCTAATTATGTGTTTAAAAATGAAAATGAACAATCACAAACGCAAGAAACTTCTTTTAACGTTCGTGGAGCCGTAGCGCCTGCTCCGTTCACAGCCACCGTCGACCCTTATGGTGTGAGGTCTGAAGTTGGTCTAAAACAGAACTCATAAAAAAAATTAAAAGAAAGAAGTATCTTGTGGCTGTGACTGTAAATGTTCATTTTTATGTAATAAAAACGCGCTGTACTCCAAGAGAAATGTTCTCAAAAAATACAAATTATGTGTTTGACTGCGGTATGTCTGTCGGTTTCTACGTTTCCTGGTAATTAACGACGCCCCCTGTCATCAAAAACCTTATTGCCCATGCGGTTTCTCCCGGATCGAATACTCATCTTATTTCCATGACACAGTGGCATATGGAATGTCCTTTATCTGCACAGCAATTCACGTGGTGGTGCCATGCACTGAGCACCTACAATCCGGTGGCGTAGCTGCCCTTCTTGCCCATTATACAGCCAATAGCCGGGCCGACCGCTTAGGACAAGGTTACAAGCCGTCCCAGACAAGGTAACTGCACAACCTATCAGCAGTCTGTAATTTAAATGCTCGTCAGAGTAAAGGCAAAGACGAGTGTAGCAGATACGAGAAATGAGACTTGCTGAACAGCAAAGTTGGGAAAAATCAGAGAAGGGAAGGAAAGAAGGATGTTTAGTACTGAAGTTTATCACTATGGATATTGCAGAAACTGTAACTGTGTACTGAATATAAATGCAGAAAGCTGAGACAATCACTTTCTAAAATTTTTTATTAGATCTCTGTTGAGTATAAATTTTAAACTAACTTCCCGATGACCTAGACGCTTGAGACATTCATCACAGTTCAGAAGTGGATGACAGCATGATATTAACTCGCTTTCTTGTCTGGTGTATGGCGGAGAATACTTTGTGTATGACCGGATGACCGCCATTTCCCCCTTGCCAGCTTTATAAAAGGTGGGCGGTCATTTTGTTGGCAGGGTGTTTCGACTACTCTGCAGTAGATTCGCTGGGAATCCCTTGCACATCCTCCACACAATCCCGATCTCTTCCCATACGATTTCCATATTTTTGGGGCCGTCGATTTACTTCGGACGAAGATGTGCACACCTGGGTTCAATTACCCATACTATCGCGGTAAGTAAAAGAATTAGTCAATATGTCAGAGCACGCGGCCGCGTCTCCTTTTCGCTATTCCGTGTAGATCGGAGAAGCAGTAAGTGCGGTTTCCAGCTTCTGCTTTTCCGTCAATAGCTATTTGCTTGACGGTTTGGTCCAGGTAAAACATCCCTCCATTTTGTGGCAACCACTTTTGGTTTTTCATTCTGGCCCAAAATCAGGTCTTAATAGTTTTCATTTATTTTCTCCTTATCAGTGTATCACTATGGTACGATTTGTTTAGGACCCAACCATTATATTGGAATTCGGCTGTTTTATTCTATGAGATACCGCCTTCAAGTGGTGTTTTGTTTCGACGGACAACGTATGTTGAGTAAAAAGGTTCGACATATCCCTCTCTAATGTTTTAGTTATGTGAGTACTAACATTCTGAAGTTTTCGTGTAAAAGTTCCTAATATTTTTTGAAAATTTTAAAAATCTTAAAACAATTTACCATTGCACCGGAAATCTCAGGGTTGTTATTCCTTCTGGATTTATTGTTATACTGATGTTCACCTGAAGATGTGGCTTTTAATGCCGCAAAACCAATCTCTTGTGGGATGTCTAGGAAGCTGTTTTCTCAGATAGCTAGACAACATACAATCAAATCATTTTAATGGAGTTGATTACAGTAAATGAATTGACAATACATAACTTTCGTTATGTATTGCTGAGGGAATTAGATTAGGAAATGAGACACTTAAAGTAGTAAAGGAGTTTTGATATTTGGGGAGCAAAGTAACTGATGATGGTCGAAGTAGAGAGGATATAAAATGTAGACTGGCAATGGCAAGGAAAGCGTTTCTGAAGAAGAGAAATTTGTTAACATCGAGTATAGATTTAAGTGTCAGGAAGTCGTTTCTCAAAGTATTTTTATGGAGTGTAGCCATGTATGGAAGCGAAACATGGACGATAAACAGTTTAGACAAGAGGAGAATAGTAGCTTTTGAAATGTGGTGCTACAGAAGAATGCTGAAGATTAGATGGATAGATCACGTAACTAATGAGGAAGTATTGAATAGGATTGGGGAGAAGAGGAGTTTGTGGCACAACTTGACAAGAAGAAGGGATCGGTTGGTAGGACATGTACTGAGGCATCAAGGGATCACCAATTTAGTATTGGAGGGCAGCGTTGAGGGTAAAAATTGTAGAGGGAGACCAAGAGATGAATACACTAAACAGTTTCAGAAGGATGTAGGCTGCAGTACGTATTGGGAGATGAAGAAGCTTGCACAGGATAGAGTACCATGGAGAGCTGCATCAAACCAGTCTCAGGACTGAAGACCACAACAACAACAACAACAACTTTCGTTTCTACATGATAAGTCGCAAGTAGCTGGCAACATGCAAATAATTAAAGCCCTTTGATAAATACAATTTCCATGCAAGCTAATCGCACAAGTTCATAAGTCACTGCTATCGTTTATGTCACTGCGGCTGTTCTAGTGCTCTCTTCTAATCTGGGACTAGGCTAGACGGGGCGTCACTTTTATTTTCTTCGTCTATTGGCTAACGTCGCCTCGCAGCCCTCTCTACTGTATCGTTCTTGATCTTCGTGCCGGCGCTTGTCGTTACGCAGGAACACTCCCCCCCTCTCCCCCCTCCCAAAGCGACGAACCGCCGTTATGTAGGGAGCGCGACAACGGTGTGGGAGGCAGGGGTGTGGGCGCATTGCTGGACCGAAAGCTGCGGCTGCAGGGGACGTCAAGCTTCCGGTCTTACCCCGCCATTCGGCCTTCGCTCTGGCGGAAACGTCCCCCGGAAAACGACTAGAAGGGTAAGCGTCCACCTCCTGATGCCATGAACCAGATGAAGGGGGCGACTGCTGCGGTGTGGGCTGCTCCAACTTCATCGGTAGAACGAGAGAGCCGGACGGGGCGAAGGCTCCGTCTCCATGGGGTCGTCCCGCGGTGTCGTGATGACACGCTTTGGCGGCTGCTGTGGCCGCTATGTCCTCAAGATCCGTGAATCTGGTGGAAGAGACACTAATAGTTCATCGTGTACATGGCCGGCCGCGGTGGCCGTGCGGTTCTAGGCGCTCCAGTCCGGAGCCTCGCTGCTGCTACGGTCGCAGGTTCGAATCCTGCCTCGGGAATGGGTGTGTGTGACGTCCTTAGGTTAGTTAGGTTTAAGTAGTTCTAAGTTCTAGGGGACTGATGACCACAGCAGTTGAGTCCCATAGTGCTCAGAGCCATTTGAACCATCGTGTACATGACAGAGGCGAAGTTGATTTTGATGTCGGCGCTGCAATCCAACCGGGCTTGAAATAAGGTACATGCTAGCGCTAAGTTGACGTATGATCTCGCCTTGCGCATTGCCGCTAAACACCCTGTAAAAGACAATAACATGCGCGCGCGAAGCGATGCTTGCGGATGGCGGCGGCCGTGAAGCAGTTCCGACGGCGACGGTCCATCTCGTGGGTGTGAACGACGCTTGATCCCTGGTCCGTGCGAAGTTTGGCCATCTGCTTGAAGGTTCTGACAAAACGTTCCACTTCGCCGTTTGACTGTGGATGTAACGGTGCGCTAGTTAGATGCTGGATGCCGTTGCGTTCACAGAATGTTTCAAATTCATTTGACTTGAACTGAGGTCCTTTGTCGGACACTATGACTTCAGTTAAAAAATAGAGGATAACACCAGAGTTGTGCTACGTGACGTTGTCGAGTTCATTGGCTCAGCAAAAGGAAACTTGCTACACTAATTAACCACAATCCAGAGAATTTTTGTGGCGGAGCGGACTGATTTTCCGCACATGCGTGACACTGTGACGTCATTTGTTCCATTTGGGTATCCATACCCTGCCAAGTACAGTGTCGACGCGCTGACTACACTCCTGGAAATGGAAAAAAGAACACATTGACACCGGTGTGTCAGACCCACCATACTTGCTCCGGACACTGCGAGAGGGCTGTACAAGCAATGATCACACGCACGGCACAGCGGACACACCAGGAACCGCGGTGTTGGCCGTCGAATGGCGCTAGCTGCGCAGCATTTGTGCACCGCCGCCGTCAGTGTCAGCCAGTTTGCCGTGCCATACGGAGCTCCATCGCAGTCTTTAACACTGGTAGCATGCCGCGACAGCGTGGACGTGAACCGTATGTGCAGTTGTCGGACTTTGAGCGAGGGCATATAGTGGGCATGCGGGAGGCCGGGTGGACGTACCGCCGAATTGCTCAACACGTGGGGCGTGAGGTCTCCACAGTACATCGATGTTGTCGCCAGTGGTCGGCGGAAGGTGCACGTGCCCGTCGACCTGGGACCGGACCGCAGCGACGCACGGATGCACGCCAAGACCGTAGGATACTACGCAGTGCCGTAGGGGACCGCACCGCCACTTCCCAGCAAATTAGGGACACTGTTGCTCATGGGGTATCGGCGAGGACCATTCGCAACCGTCTCCATGAAGCTGGGCTACGGTCCCGCACACCTTTAGGCCGCCTTCCGCTCACGCCCCAACATCGTGCAGCCCACCTCCAGTGGTGTCGCGACAGGCGTGAATGGAGGGACGAATGGAGACGTGTCGTCTTCAGCGATGAGAGTCGCTTCTGCCTTGGTGCCAATGATGGTCGTATGCGTGTTTGGCGCCGTGCAGGTGAGCGCCACAATCAGGACTGCATACGACCGAGGCAAACAGGGCCAACACCCGGCATCATGGTGTGGGGAGCGATCTCCTACACTGGCCGTACACCACTGGTGATCGTCGAGGGGACACTGAATAGTGCACGGTACATCCAAACCGTCATCGAACCCATCGTTCTACCATTCCTAGACCGGCAAGGGAACTTGCTGTTCCAACAGGACAATGCACGTCCGCATGTATCCCGTGCCACCCAACGTGCTCTAGAACGTGTAAGTCAACTACCCTGGCCAGCAAGATCTCCGGATCTGTCCCCCATTGAGCACGTTTGGGACTGGATGAAGCGTCGTCTCATGCGGTCCGCACGTCCAGCACGAACGCTGGTCCAACTGAGGCGCCAGGTGGAAATGGCATGGCAAGCCGTTCCACAGGACTACATCCAGCATCTCTACGATCGTCTCCATGGGAGAATAGCAGCCTGCATTGCTGTGAAAGGTGGATATACACTGTACTAGTGCCGACATTGTGCATGCTCTGTTGCCTGTGTCTATGTGCCTGTGGTTCTGTCAGTGTGATCATGTGATGTATCTGACCCCAGGAATGTGGCAATAAAGTTTCCCCTTCCTGGGACAATGAATTCACGGTGTTCTTATTTCAATTTCCAGGAGTGTATTTCGTACGAACAATCCCCCAGTGCCCCTGGTGAAGCAACCACAACACTTCTTTTTGCGAAGCTTTAGAGATCAACACACGTGACTGTCCACTGTCATTTGGAACAAAAATCGCACCTCTCTGTACAGCGAGGCTATGCCGACGGACAAAGTATCGGCGCACTGCAGAGTTCTTTATGCCATGCACGGAACGAGGCCAAGATCTGCGAATTTATGTTAGCAAAATGTTCAAATCAGAATCAGCTTCCGTGGCCTATGCAATTTTCCTATAGTTCAGCGGAAAAGATTGAAGCAAGTCAGAATCCTGAGCATCGGTGTGACAACAAGATGCAGCAGAAGCGTTAAAGTCTGTGTCAGGGCCAATCGGAAGACATGAAAGTGCGTCCGCATTACCATATTGAGCTATCAGACGGTACACAATCTCATACTGGTATTGAAACAACATCTAAGACCATCTTTGGAGTTTTTGGGCAGGAACCGGTTTCGTCGGATGAAACAAGACTGCAAAGGCTTGTGATCCGTTACTAGGTAGAATTTTTTACCATGCAAATAGTGGTGGAATTTGGTGATACCATACACAATAGCTAAAGCCTATTTCTCAATTTGCGAATAGTTACACTGAGATTTGGACAACACTTTTGATGCGAAAGCGATAGGCTTGTCTTTATCACCAATTCTGTGCGAAAGCACTACACCGATTCCGTAAGAGGAAGCGTCACCTTGCAATACAACTGGTTTGTCAGTATCAGTGTAAACTACGCATCGATCACTGAGCAATGCATCTTAAAATTTTTGAAAAGCTACTTGGCACTCATCTGCCCAAACAAAGAGGACGTTTCTGCGACGCAAGCTATGCAATAAAGGCGGGATTTGTGCAGCATTCGGTATGAACAGAATATAATAGTTCATTTTCTCCAAACCAGACTGCAATTCTGTGACATTGCGAGAAACTGGCAAGTCTCGTATGGTTAACAAATGCTACTGAAGAGGATGAACACCTTGACTGTTTATGACATGACCAAGATACTGCAACTCAGGTTTCAAAAAAATGCCGCTTTTCCAGTCTACACTTTAGTCCTGCATCAGACAACTCACGAAACAAAGCACCTAAATTTGCAGTATGATCTTCAGGTGTACGACCTGTTACGACAGTAGTGTCCAAATAGTTTGAACAGGTTGGCACTTGCGCAGTCAGCTGTTCCAAATACCATTGGAAAATGGCAGATGCTGAAGAACTGCCAAAAGGCAAACGCAAATATTTAAACAAGCTCAAATGAATATTTACTATACACACTTTTTGAGATTCTGCATCGAGCGATATTAGAAGATATGCATCGCGAAAATTAGTTTTTGAAAAGTAGCGTCCAGCGCCTAACCTGTCCATAAGATCCTCTGAGCCTGGCAATGTGTAAGTATCAATCACAGTTTGTGGGTTGACCGTAGACTTAAAGTCAACACAGAGGCGAATCCGACCTAAGGGTTTGGGGAGCAAAACCAGTTCAATTGGTTCAAATGGCTCTAAGCACTATGGGACTTAACATCTGAGGTAATCAGTCCCCTAGAAATTAGAACTCCTTAAACCTAACTAACCTAAGGACATCACACACATCCATGCCCGAGGCAGGATTCTAACCTGCGACCGAAGCAGCAGCGCGGTTCCGGACTGAAGCGCCTAGAACTGCTCGGGCACAGCGGCTGGCAGCAAAACCAGTGGACTTGTCAATTGACTAGCTGATATGGGCGGAATAATTCCGCTATCTTGGAATTCTTTAAGTTCAGCCGCGACTTTGTCCCGTTATGCAATGGGAACTGTTCTGGCACAGCAAAATTTTGGTTGAGCATTGTCTTTGATAGTAACATGTACAACAAAATTTTTAGCCTTGCCTAAACCTTCAGAAAAGAGTTCCAGGGATTGTTTTAACTGGCTAGCTACACTGTCTTGTGCTTGGAGTGCAGACACTGACAACACGTTGTCCTGAATGTTAAAGCCAAACAACTCAAATGAATCAAGACCAAATAAGTTCTCACTATCGCGTTATTGTAGCACTGAGTGATACAAAGCAGGCAAAGAACAGGAATGTCTTGTCCATTATAAGCCATCAGTTGTGTGCTAGTTTTAGACTGGTGTGGGGAGCCTAACAGTCCATACGTGTGACGATTTAGCAATATGACAGAGACACCCCTGTCCAACTGAAATTTTTCACATTTCTCATACAGAAGTAAATGAACAAAAAGTTTGTTTGACTGGCATGTCACTGAAGAAGCTGCACGCTTGCTAGTTGTTCTAATGCCCGTTGCAGACTACAAGATGTTTGAGTGAGCCGAATTCTTATGTTTGTTCCATTGCAAACATTCGGATTGTACATGTCCTTTCCTACCACAAGCATAACACTGAGCGGGAAGGGCAGTCTTGGCATTTGTGCTGTGAATAACACCAAGAGCACGACTTAATTCTGTTCGCCTGTGTAGCCGCCTGTTTAGCGAACTGCCGGCCGCGGTGGCCGAGTGGTTCTAGGCACTTCAGTCCGGAACCGCGCCATTGCTACGGTCGCAGGTTCTAAACCTGCCTTGAGCATGAATGTGTGTGATTTCCTTAGGTTAGTTAGGTTTAAGTAGTTCTAAGTTCTAGGGGACTAAAGACCTCAGATGTTAAGTCCCATAGTGCTCAGAGCCATTTGAACCATTTTTGCTGAGAGCCATTTGAGCCATTTTTTGTTTAGCGAACTGCTTAAGTGTTGCGGAGAGATGTTGTTTACTTGTCATGGCGAACGCAAGCTGCGGCCACCGCCTAATGGGCAGATCGCAAACAGGGGACTCACAAAAACCTAGCTGCCCAAACTTGTCAGCTGACAGAACACTGGAATCACACTGATCTAGGATTTGGGCTACCTGCTGACATGATGTATTGAGCTGTTTCAAAATCTGTTCACTGAGTTTGACATCAGGTACATTGTACACGATCTCATCACGCAACGTAACATCTGAATATAAAGTAGTGAAAGCACATTTGAATTTGCATTTTCTTGTCATATCCTACAAATCTGTCACCCACTCGTGATAAGTTTGTTCTGACCGTTTTTTGCAATTAAAGAATTGATACCAAGCTGCTACCGCATTCACTTGTTGGTCATAATAGTTGTTAGCGAATCTACCACCTGTAAGCAAGTTCACTCAGAGAGGCGTTAGGAAACAACTTCCAAGTGAATTGGAACACTGCACTTTGTTTCGTGGATAATAGATATGGAAGTTTCACAGTACATGGTACGTTATGAGCAAGTATGTGTGCTTCAAATTGTTGCAACCACTCGAGCCATTCCTCTTATTATTCACGAAGCTGTCGAAAAGGCCATATTGCGGGAGGTGTTGCTGTACGTAGCGCTTGTTCCATTGGGCCCGCCGTGTTGACCAGTAGCTGCTGCGCCGTATTGAGCAATGTAGATATTTGCTTCATCTGGAACTGAAACATCTGCATTAGTTGTGTTGCATCTAACACTTGCGGCTAGGGCGCCTGAGCAGGTGGGCGGGACAGGTGCGATGGGCATGTTGGAAGAGACAAATGCAAGAAAAAGTAGTGCAAAAGCAAAGAAAATTTCTGCAATGCCCACCTGAAAAACCACAGATTAGCAAAAACGATAAGAGACTGTTAAAGCAAGTAAAAGCCCCTGCAAAGAGAAGACAAGAGAGAAGTAAGGCGCCAGAAATACAAAAGAAAGTTGAGTGACCGCCAGGCACTGGGTTCTTCTAATAACTCGTCGCCAGTGTGGAATCCTGCCCATTCGTCTCTTACAGGGTGCATAGAAAGCTGTTTTCTCAGATAGCTAGACAACATACAAGGAAAGCATTTTAATGGAGTTTATTACAGTAATTGAATTGACAATACTTAACTTTAGTTTCTACCTGTACGTGATGGGTCGCAAGAACCACGCGGCCATGCGGTTTTAGGCGCCATGTCACGGATTTCGGGGCCCGTCCTGCCGGAGATTCAAGTTCTCCCTCGGGCATGAGTGTGTGTGTTTTTCTTAGCTTAAGTTAGTTTAAGTAGTGTGTAAGTGTAGGGATCGATGACCTCAGCAGTTTGGTCCCTTTGGAATCCACACGCATTTGAACATTTGGTCGCAAGCAATTGGCGACATGTAAATAATCAATGTCCTATGATATATACAATTTCCATGCTAGCTAGTCGCACAAGTTCATAAGTCACTGCTGTCGCTAATATCACTGCGGCTGTTCTAGTGCTCTCTTCTAGTCCGGGTCTACTGGAGCGGCAGAGGCTAGGCTGCGCGTCCCTTTTATTCTCTTCTCTTGCCGCCTCTGTCGTGGTTACGGCCTCGTCTATGTGCTATTGGCTGACGTCGTCTCTCAGCCCTCTCTGCTTCTTGATCTTCGTGCCGGCGCTTGTCGTTACACCGGAACAGTCATAAATAATAAAGACCTAAATACAGCTGAAGTAGTTTATTAGTACCCAAGATGACTACTCATATCTGTGGTTGCCCTACCTACCTGGTTGCTTGCAAAAGAATTAGTTTTTCGCTCAACATGGTTATCACTCATGGCGATACATTAAAGTATTTTCATCTACACTCCTGGAAATGGAAAAAAGAACACATTGACACCGGTGTGTCAGACCCACCATACTTGCTCCGGACACTGCGAGAGGGCTGTACAAGCAATGATCACACACACGGCACAGCGGACACACCAGGAACCGCGGTGTTGGCCGTCGAATGGCGCTAGCTGCGCAGCATTTGTGCACCGCCGCCGTCAGTGTCAGCCAGTTTGCCGTGCCATACGGAGCTCCATCGCAGTCTTTAACACTGGTAGCATGCCGCGACAGCGTGGACGTGAACCGTATGTGCAGTTGACGGACTTTGAGCGAGGGCGTATAGTGGGCATGCGGGAGGCCGGGTGGACGTACCGCCGAACTGCTCAACACGTGGGGCGTGAGGTCTCCACAGTACATCGATGTTGTCGCCAGTGGTCGGCGGAAGGTGCACGTGCCCGTCGACCTGGGACCGGACCGCAGCGACGCACGGATGCACGCCAAGACCGTAGGATCCTACGCAGTGCCGTAGGGGACCGCACCGCCACTTCCCAGCAAATTAGGGACACTGTTGCTCCTGGGGTATCGGCGAGGACCATTCGCAACCGTCTCCATGAAGCTGGGCTACGGTCCCGCACACCGTTAGGCCGTCTTCCGCTCACGCCCCAACATCGTGCAGCCCGTCTCCAGTGGTGTCGCGACAGGCGTGAATGGAGGGATGAATGGAGACGTGTCGTCTTCAGCGATGAGAGTCGCTTCTGCCTTGGTGCCAATGATGGTCGTATGCGTGTTTGGCGCCGTGCAGGTGAGCGCCACAATCAGGACTGCATACGACCGAGGCACACAGGGCCAACACCCGGCATCATGGTGTGGGGAGCGATCTCCTACACTGGCCGTACACCACTGGTGATCGTCGAGGGGACACTGAATAGTGCACGGTACATCCAAACCGTCATCGAACCCATCGTTCTACCATTCCTAGACCGGCAAGGGAACTTGCTGTTCCAACAGGACAATGCACGTCCGCATGTATCCCGTGCCACCCAACGTGCTCTAGAACGTGTAAGTCAACTACCCTGGCCAGCAAGATCTCCGGATCTGTCCCCCATTGAGCACGTTTGGGACTGGATGAAGCGTCGTCTCATGCGGTCCGCACGTCCAGCACGAACGCTGGTCCAACTGAGGCGCCAGGTGGAAATGGCATGGCAAGCCGTTCCACAGGACTACATCCAGCATCTCTACGATCGTCTCCATGGGAGAATAGCAGCCTGCATTGCTGTGAAAGGTGGATATACACTGTACTAGTGCCGACATTGTGCATGCTCTGTTGCCTGTGTCTATGTGCCTGTGGTTCTGTCAGTGTGATCATGTGATGTATCTGACCCCAGGAATGTGGCAATAAAGTTTCTCCTTCCTGGGACAATGAATTCACGGTGTTCTTATTTCAATTTCCAGGAGTGTATATCGTCGTGACAGAGACAGTACACAATGTCACACTGCTAAACTAATGATGTAACTTCCGTGTGCCCCAGATGGAACCGAGCCTGAAAAGACTCCAAAACTTGCTTATGGAGCTAAAGAAATATTTCAATAAAACCAAATTATTAATATACTACGTTTTTTAGATTGGACTAAAAAGTGTAAAGTAATTTCTCCCAGGCCAGATTCCTAACCCTAAATAGATTGCCCGGAAAATCTACCGGCACTCAGTACGTGTTGTACAACTGATGTCTATTCGAAGGACCTTCATTCAAAGGTAGAACATACCCAAATCAGACACATACCTTTCTTTTTACTGCATATAATATAACTGATGTGTGGGCAGCTACATTTCTCTAATATAGTGTCAACTTGAATGTCCTGAAAAAGTATTACAGTTATTACAGGTTCATAAAATTGCAGCTAATACACAGGATGTTTTTAAAAAAGTGTAACGTATGCCTACAGGAGGTGGTATTGGTCAAAACTAGAAGGACGATATGTTCGGAAATCATTATCTGTTGACATATGGGCCATTGAAGACAGGAGTTCACAGTCTGCATGTTATTTACAGATGAGGCACGATGCACACGATATGGCATAATAAATTCTCACAATAGACGCATGTGGGCAGATGCAAATCTTCTTGAAATCGTGGAGGTGGGACAGCAGGATCACCTCAGTATCAATCTAAGGACATAATTCTCATAGGGTCATACACTTCGCTACACATATTAACATGTCCTGTGTATCGCCGATTTCTATGCAGTCAGTTACCACCACTATTGGAGAACGTTACCCTCGCAGAGATACAACGACCGCCGTTCGCGCACGACGCCACACCACCGTATTTTCTACGGATCATGCGACAGCAACTCACTCCAACATTTCATGGGCGATTTATCTGTCTAGGTGGGCCCATAGGTAGGCCTCCTCGTTCATCGGACCTGAATCCGCTGGATGTCTGTCCTTGGGGACATTTAAAGGCACTAGTGTTCGACTAACGCATCGACACTTCGGAAACGTTAGAAGAGCGTATGACCAGTGCATGGACACAGTCCGAATGGATACAGATGTATTTAATAGTACGTGATACACTGCAATCGAAGGCTGAAGGATTTGTGAAGAAGCGTCGTAACCACATGTATGGAGTACCTACAGTGTCTACTTCTACATGCAGGTAGTTGGGAATGAGAGGACAGATTGGCACATATCTCAACAGGTACGGTTTCCGGACATACCTTCTTGTTTTGACCAATACTGCACGTGTGGGAGTATGTGACACGCCAACAACTGATTTATCCATATGTATTATATGAAAGCAAAGAGGTGGGGAATAAATAGTAAGGTAGCAGCACTTTATTTAGTGCTCCCTGCGGTGCGAGGACGTACTATTACCCGCCTTATTATGTACTGTGGTTCTGTAGTTCTTTTGACGCCGAGGAAGTTCGTGTTTGGTTTTTATACGGTACGCAATTACTGAATTTGTTACTGAAGTCATGCCTGCCATGTGCTGAGCGTATAAATGCACACACTTACGTGAAAAAAAGATTGAAAACAGGTGAATATACATTTGTATATCTTCTGTAATTGCTATGTTTTGTTGAAAATTACGTGATTGTCGTGAAGAAAGAGAATGTGCAATTACTTGATTTACTTCCTGCGGAAAATAAATGTGAAGTATGATGTTACTACATGAGACGCATGACACAATTAACGTGAACAGTGACTCAAGTAGCAGAGCTGGAAGAGATCGAATTAGGGCTCAATAGATTGTGTACCAACTACTCTTGCTATGAAAACATACGAGCATATGCAGCCCTCATTTCTTTAAAAATAGTGCTTATCCACTCCACACAATGGGGACTCGTCACAATGAAACAAACATTTATTATACAGGGTGTTACAAAATGGTACGGCCAAACTTTCAGGAAACATTCCTCACACACAAAGAAAGAAAATATGTTATGTGGACATGTGTCCGGAAACGCTTACTTTCCATGTTAGAACTCATTTTATTACTTCTCTTCAAATCACATTAATCATGGAATGGAAACACACAGCAACAGAACGTACCAGCGTGACTTCAAACATTTTGTTACAGGAAATGTTCAAAATGTCCTCCGTTAGCGAGGATACATGCATCCACCCTCCGTCGCATGGAATCCCTGATGCGCTGACGCAGCCCTGGAGAATGGCGTACTGTATCACAGCCGTCCACAATACGAACACGAAGAGTCTTTACATTTGGTACCGGGGTTGCGTAGACAAGAGCTTTCAAATGCCCCCATAAATGAAAGTCAAAGGGTTGAGGTCAGGAGAGCGTGGAGGCCATGGAATTGGTCCGCCTCTACCAATCCATCGGTCACCCAATCTGTTGTTGAGAAGCGTACGAACACTTCGACTGAAATGTACAGGAGCTCCATCGTGCATGAACCACATGTTGTGTCGTACTTGTAAAGACACATGTTCTAGCAGCACAAGTAGAGTATTCCGTATGAAATCATGATAACGTGCTCCATTGAGCGTAGGTGGAAGAACATGGGGCCCAATCAAGACATTACCAACAATGCCTGCCCAAACGTTCACAGAAAATCTGTGTTGATGACGTGATTGCACAATTGCGTGCAGATTCTCGTCAGCCCACACATCTTGAGTGTGAAAATTTACAATTTGATCATGTTGGAAGGAAGCCTCATCCGTAAACAGAACATATGCACTGAAATGAGGATTGACACATTGTTGGATGAACCATTAGCAGAAGTGTACCCATGGTGGCCAATCAGCTGCTGATAGTGCCTGCACACGCTGTACATGGTACGGAAACAACTGGTTCTCCCGTAGCATTCTCCATACAGTGACGTGGTCAACGTTACCTTGTACAGCATCAGCTTCTCTGACGCTGACATTAAGGTTATCGTCAACTGCACGAAGAATTGCCTCGTCCATTGCAGGTGTCCTCGTCGTTCTAGGTCTTCCCCAGTCGCGAGTCATAGGCTGGAATGTTCCGTGCTCCCTAAGACGCCGATCAATTGCTTCGAACGTCTTCCTGTCGGGACACCTTCGTTCTGGAAATCTGTCTCGATACAAACCTACCACGCCACGGCTGTTGCCCCGTGCTAATCCATACATCAAATGGGCATCTGCGAACTCCGCATTTGTAAACATTGCACTGACTGCAAAACCACGTTCGTGATGAACACTAACCTGTTGATGCTACGTACTGATGTGCTTGATGCTATTACTGTCGAGCAATGAGTCGCATCAACACAAGCACCGAAGTCAACATTACCTTCCTTCAATTGGGCCAACTGGCGGTGAATGGAGGAAGTACAGTACATACTGACGAAACTAAAATGAGCTCTAACATGGAAATTAAGCGTTTCCGAACACATGTCCACATAACATCTTTTCTTTATTTGTGTGTGAGGAATGTTTCCTGAAAGTTTGGCCGTACCTTTTTGTAACACCCTGTATATGAGTCGCCTCACCGTATGGAAGATGTAGGACGTAAAAAGTGTTTGTCAGATGGAGAGTACACAACTTTTATCTAATGTAGTCTCATAAACAATTAACAATGGAAAGTATAGACAAATGTTCTGAAAATTGTTTCAAATTAAAACAAAATGACTTTGAACTCCGTGGGACTCGCAAGAGCAAGATAAATGAGACAAATATTTCGTAATGGTGACTGGACATTCAAGATGCATAACCGACTGTGTTAAATGAGAGCTGATCAGAAGCTACTGCCAGAACGAAATCTACGTTCTACACGTACGGCGCGGGGCGCGCATCAGCACCAGACGAGAACCGGGAAGCTAGACTTCTTAAAACCCAAGTTCTCTCCAGAGACCCTACAATTCCCAAGCACAACTTGGAGGGGGGACTGAATCCTCTTGCCTATCTGTTGATCGAATATGTTCAATTTTTTGCTTAAAAACAGGGGAGAACAACAGTAACTTCCTCCTCAAACGTTGTAAAAGGCTTCATTACGGTTAACACTGGCTTTCAACATCTCATTGTGGGTCAGCATCAACTGCATCGTGTCGGGTGGTGCAGACGTTACTCTGAATCGGACAGTCCGTGATTTTGGAGGGCAGCAGCAGACTTCCTAATGCTAGGGAAACGCCGGTGGGTGGTCTGCTCTTTGATGTGCGGACAGAAAGGCAAAACTCGCCATCAATCATCCTCAAGGGAAAACTGTGATGACCGGTGACATCCATGCTATGCCCCAGGAAATGTCCAAAATTATCATTTAGGGTAATAGGACCATTTCTGCGAAAATGAACTGCCACATAGGAGGCACTCGTTGCCTGCTTTTGAGACAATTGCCTATTCGATCTGGTTTTTGTCAATCGGCGGTGCTTTCCGTTTCAATAGTGGATGTGCCGTCGCAGTAGTTGCGCTATGGATTTAATTTGTAACAAAAAGAAATGTAATTCTTAGTCATTGGACCTTAGTATGTAAAACTATGTAAATCTATTGTAAATGTGTTATCGTTTGTATATCACTTATATTGTCGCACTAGTACTGTGGATTCATTTTGTAACACACAGAAATATAATTTTTGCTCATTAGAGCTCAGTATGTATAGTTATGAAAATCTGTTGTAAATAGTTTTTTGTGGGTGATCTACTGTATGCCGGTTGTTTGATTTCGCTTTTTAGTCTTTGAGCATAATGCTGCATGTTGTGGCTTTAGGTTACTATAATGAAATGTAGTCTTCGGTCGCTGCATGTACAACTGTTTTACTATGTTTTATTTGAAAATAGGATTCTCCGTCAGAGGACTGACTATAAACGAATGTATTACTGTTGACATGACCTGCTTGGGGGCGGTCCTCTTGTAACTTGGCAGATTACTTTGTTTTTGGAGCGGTAGCTGCTGCACTTTTTGGTTTTGAGTCGTAATAAAGACATGGAACATTTTACGGACCGGACATAAATTATGTGCAATGCATAACAATACAACGACTGAGCGTACCTCATCAAATTGTGGCGTCTTCAGCAGGTTGTGTCATGTCATGGGGTAAACTTTGATGTAATTAGACCTACTGGAGAGCAATGAGTGATTTTAGCAAAAGAATTTTGGCACTGTACGGTTTTAAGACTGTGTGTGTTAACATAATGAAAGAAAAATAATGCATTGTTTAGTCAATAAACATTCCATCTTCGACGCGATCCGCTATCAGTAGCCTCTCGACTTTTACTTGGTAACGTTTGGTGTCCCTGCACACAAGTTCACTAATTTTCGTAATATGTGGTTTGTTTTCTGTTGCTGAGTCGGCCATAGTGCCACTCTGATCACCACTGCAGGGGAAGTTTTTGTACATAGACTATCGGCTGTATTTGTCACACATACGATATAGTATGTAACCAGTAAGTCAACTCTTAAAACTAAATAGCCATGAGAAATTTGTGTACCTTACATGTATATTAGTGTACTATATTTGTATTGCAAATAAGTGCATCGTTTTAACAGAATCTTCCTACGCTTCTTGGCAGAACAACTTTATAATAAATGAAAAGCACCAGTCTGCTTCAAAAGCAAACGGGTGCTCTTCATTTAAGTGCGTCGCTTGTATAAAATTGCCATGCCAACTGTAATTATCTTTGTAGGATGGTTTGAAAATGGACACAGATATCCGAAACTAGTTACCATCAAGAGATATATTAAGAAACAAGAAAGATACTTTCAGTGTAACTTACGACAGAGCTACGAACATTTATTCCAATTACAAAACAAGTCGCGGACCTGTTTTACACCTGCAACATGCTGCAAGTTCGTGCGCTATAAAAAGCCTTCTGCCGACCTTATGGGTTTACTAGACCTTCCACACCCAATCCCTTCTGGTCAGAAATCTAGTACTTGCTACTCTGAGAAAAATGTACCAAGCTCACACAATTAATTATCACGGAATCGTGAGAAAGGTGAAGCAAACTCGCAAAGCGGTATTTAGCAGTCATATTATATTGTGTATTTCACGAATTGGTTTACTCGTGATGGAAAGTTTCATTCATTAAATTCTCCTTGCCACATACCTTAAGCCATAGTATGTCACCAGAATTTTGTGACGATGGAGAATCCTGACAAAGACTTGCATATAGTATGTAACATTTTCAAAACCTCAGAAGCATGAGATCATAAATTACTGTTGTTATTGAAAACTTCGTTGCTGAATGAAAGATACGATTCATTACGTATTTTTGTACGAGCAATTTGAAGCAGGTTTTTGACGGTTCGATAGGAATTACTACAATATTTTTTGCTACTTACTGTTAAAATTTGATTGAATTCGCATTGACATAAGAAAATCTTGGTTACAGAGATGTCAGATAATTTCCTGGCAATAGTTAGTAGGTTTAAATCTAGCTTCAGTCTTAATTAGAGGCTTTTGCACGTAAAGTAAACTTAAAAATGTACATTACTGTATGTTACTTGTAACGGTAGCGTTATATTCCCCTAAAATGATAACTTAAATGGAAAGAGGATGCATAAGAATGGAGCGTTGCTGAGTGATAGAAAGCGGGAACAAGTGGGGAAATTCCTTTTATTAATCTCTGTCTTAAAATACCTTTGGTATTCCTGGCTTGCCAAGAACGTCTGCGCCGTCACATAACATTGCATACCGGAAAACCGAGTACCCAGAAAATGATGTGGGCACGGCGGAATAGACGCAGAATACGATGAGGTAATCTCCACAGGCTGCAGTTGTTCTCTAACAAAGAAAATTAATGTTGTATTGTAATAGTCGCTTGTAACTTTGTGTTCGAACTGGACTGACGAATTCTGGTTGTATTAGACTACAGTTATGCTGACTTACTGACTTATGTGCTGAATTATCTGTAATATCTCGAGGCGCAGTGTTTGTAATTTATCTGAAGAATATACGAACTGTTTGATCTTATAGATTAAACTTTTAATTCACTTGTTTCATTAGATCCACCGCGCTGCTGCGGAACATTACCGCTGTGCACCCAGATACCAGTGACGTATTTTGTCCTGGTGAAAGTACACTGCTGTACAAAATTTTAGGACGAAAGTAACTTTTGCATGATGTGTTATTGCCAAGCTCAATGAAACTTGGACCATACACAAAAAGAACTGCTACAGTATGGTACAGAAGGTAACGTAATACCGACTTAAATCCCATCGAGCACTACTGGGACTCGTTGGGGGGACGTATCAAGAACGTCCACTTGCATCACTGACTATTTAACAGTTGTCAACCGCGCTGATGGAGCAATGTAATGCCCTACCGCAAAAACTACTAACCAACATTGTGACCAGCATGTGAGCACGTTACAGAGCGTATATTGCTGATCGTGGTGATCACAGATCGAATTAAGTACCACGTTCTTTCTTTTGTTAATTCCAGGAGATCATCATAAATCACGGTGACTTCATTGTAATTATTGTTTTTGAATAGAAGTGTCATTTCTGTTCATATCGTTTCGTACTTCTTCCTGTTGTCTTCTGTACATATTACAGCACTTCTTTCTACGTAGGGTGCATGTTTTATACGGTCATGTTGCTTGCAGTGAGATATCATGCGTAAATTACTGTCGTCCGTACGTTTTGCGCACCAGGATAGTTTTTCGTCAATAGTAATGGTCCACCCAAGGAGAATTATGTAGACTTATATTTCTTTCCGAATAAGTGTTACTTTTGACCAAGGCTGTCTGTTCCATTGAGATAGACTAGGGAGTACCCAAACATTTATAGGATCAGTAGAACAGTACAATATTGAAACATATATAATACCTCGTAGATTCTAGACAACCTTGGGTGCAATGTGTTCGCAGAGACGAAACGCTTAGCGCTTTGTTGGGAGTGATGGAGAACTAAAAAATATCTGGTTGGAGAACTCATAACTATTTTAGTAATGTTGTCTCCGCATTGACATAATTGTGTTTGATAAATGCACGTGTGTAGAGCAACACATTCTTCATCAACTAGGGCAAACAGCAGCGTATACGCGCCAGGCAGCCACTGTAGCGTACAGGGTGCGTTGTTCTACAAGTGACCTTTCGCGGCAGAGGGTCGGGGAAATCCGAACGCGCAACAGCAGGCGAGGAGCCGGATTCTCTGGAATGAGTGTGCGCGAGAGCATTCCAGCGCGGCTATCGATACCCTGCAGGGATTACACGGCGGGCGATTCTGTTGGCCGCAGCGGCAGTGTAATTTTTCCGTCTACTGGAGACTAACAACCATTCGACATCTCATTCACGCTGCGTTGCCTCACTTGCTTTACTACTTTACCAGAAAAAGCCACAGTGTTAGATTACACAGTGCAACACTGTTAAAAGAGAGCTTCAGAGACCCTCGTCCATATTTGTCCGGTCACGGTAACCAGCAGCCTCTGCTGAGCGCAATAATACTCTCTTATGCACTGGTGCTTGAGTTGTAGGCGATCATGTCGAGTTCAAGTCGTGAAAGAATTTTTTATCGCAGGCAGCTGTGGATAACTGGAGGAGAGGTAGTGGCGAACAGGTCCTGGCCATTTTTCACCAGGACAATCTAGTGGATAGTATGCTGCAAGTATTCCTTGGACAAAAAGTCCAATATTTTCATATTCTTTCTCTCGCTACGCACGAAAAAAAAATGAACAGAACACTTTTGTAGAAAATTTTATGGGATGCGTTTACGTAAGAGGCCGTAGTTTTTGATTACTCAAGAAGTGACCTACAAACGCTTTTTTCGTGAATAACTTGAAAAGCGTAGTCTCCAGCGAAAACGTATCACAGCACAAAATATAGCGACATTAAATTTCCTGTAAAAAGGTCCCGTTCATTTTTTTAAATGTAGGACTGATAGTTTGCACGTAGCGACCGAGAGAATATGAAAATCTTGCACTTGGTATTTAAAGGCGTTACAGGTTGCATAAAACCCAGCGGCAGGGGCAGCTGAATCACCCTGTATATTGTTTGGTGTATATTTAATCATTTATACAGCGCGTTCCGGTTGGAATTGTCAGTCTTCATGGATATGACAGGAGTGATCATCCGAGGAAAAAAACACTAGTAAACATGAGCTCAAAAATGTATACCTTAAGAGCTACGAGCATTTATTTATCTTCGATACTCAAGCGAATCTCTTCTGCTGCAAAACTCTTTGCTTTCCATATTTCGGGAGGTGGTGCTATGTACCTAAACGAAAACGAATTGTCAAATAAACATGGTATCTGAAATACATACCTCAGAGTGCAGTAGAAGATATACGTTTTGCAGTAGCGAAAATGGGCAAGTGCCCATAGCTCTTAAGAGCCTGTGTTTACTGGCCATGTTTTTCTTGTTCTGGTCCATACTACCACCTCTCAAAACAGATAGCAAACATAGTGCTGTAAAAGAAATTTTTTTAACAGTATTGACGATGAAGAAGTGCCTTTAGCTTGTAAGGTATGCATTTTAGAGTCCATGTTTACTGGACTTATTTGTTTCGAATGACCGTTCCGTTATTTCCCTGAATATTCTTCTGGAACACTGTGCATATAAAGTCATTGTATAAGACTGTAAAATGATCAAATAAACTAGTGTTTTGGGCTAAATCGCAGATCTCTCTACACCGTCTCATAGTGTGAGTGTATGCTGTGTGACACAGGTGACCGCTGAAGTGAGCCCTGGGACGAGAAGAAATCTAATGGTCCTTTTTTCTCGAGGGAGAAATACGACACTACACTTTTCTCGCATTCAGTACGGTTATTTCCATGGAGTAGGTATGTTTACAGAAGACTAACATACGAGAAAGAAAGGTGCTGGTGTGCATAGAGGAACAAAATATTTTACCTATCGGAATGTATCCCTCGAGTGCTTCTACCCAACATTTCCATTCGGCTTTACCCCCTTCCTTCACTCTTCTGTCCGCCCCCGGTAGATGAGTGTTGAGCGCGACAGATTGTCAATCCTCAGGGCCCGCGTTCGATTGCCGTCTGGGTCGGAGATTTTCTCCGCCCAGGGACTGGGTGTTGTGATGTCCTAATCATCATCATTTCATCCCCATCGACGCGCAACTCGCCGAAGTGGCGCCAAATCGAAAGACTTGCACCCGGCGAACGGTCTACCCGATGTGAGGCCCTAGTCACACGACATTTTTTTTCACTCTTCTGTTAAATACTTCTGTAACATCTGCGCACAACAACGTCAAACACAGGTTCGTATTAGATGCTCAGTCATACATGTTAGGCCCTTCGAGACGCATTGAGAATTTAGCTTCTCTTTAGTGTGATGATTTTTACTACCCTTTGAATGCGAGTGGTGGCTGTCGTTTGCCAATAATATTTTCAGAGCAGGCGAAGCAGGTGACCCAAGTCTTGACACCGTCAACTGTCGTCTCATTTGGTTGCACTCTTCATCGATTTCAGTTCATAAGAGACGTATTTTATGATGATTGTGCTTGCCAACTAAAATTACACTAAGGGGACATAAATAATAGGATACCCCCTAATATCGTGGCGGACCTCCTTTTGTCCGGCCTCGTGCAGCAAATCGACCTGTCGTGGACTCAAGAAGTCGTTGGAAGTCCTCTGCAGAAATACTGAGCCATGCTGCCACTATAGCGGTCCGTAATTGCAGAAGTGTTGCCTGTGCAGGATTCTGTGCAAGAACTGATCTCCCTATTACGTCGCATAAATGTTCGATGAGATTCATGTCGGACAATCTGGGGGCCAAATCGTTCGTTCGAATTGTCCAGAATGTTCTTCAAACCAGTCACGAACAGTTGCATTTTTGTGACATGGCGCATTGTCATCCATAAAAATTCCATCGTGCTTGGGAACATGAGTCCATGAACGGCTGCAGATGGTTTTCAAACAGCCGAACATAACCATTTCCATTTAGTGTACGGCTCAGTTGGACCAGAAGACCCAGTACATTCCATGTAAATAGAACTCACATCGTTATGCGGTCACCACCAGCGTGCATAGTGCTTTGTTGACAACTTGGTTCCATGGCTTCGTGTAGTCTGCACCACACACCAGTTCTACCTTCGCCTCTTGCCAGCTGAAATCGCGACTCATCTGACCAGCCCACGGTTTTACAGTCATCTAGGGTCCAATCGATACGGTCACGAGTCCAGGAAAAGGCGCTGCAGGCAATGTAGTGCTGTTAGTAAAGGCACTCGCGTCACTCGTCTGCTGCCATGCCCCATTAACGCCAAATTTCACCTCACTGTCCTAACGGATACGTTAGTCGTACGTCCCACATTGATTTCTGCGGTTATTTCAGTGTAGTAATTTGACTGCAAACATTTTTGTCTCTACAGAAATATGATGCAAGGGTATCACATAGCAGGAGCACAGTCAAGCCATCTAGATTAGTTTCCCGCAGTTTCCCTACATCACTGGAGTCCGATAATGAAATGGTTCTTTCAGGAAAGTTAAACTCATATTTATTCCTCACGACTGTTCAAATGGGAAAGTGCTCCTGTCTTTGATTAAACTGACACCGACGGGACGTTAAACACAGTCCTGTTTTTTCCTTCTTTTCGTCATGTTCAAATTCTTCGTACATTTTAAATTAGAAGAACCATTTGATCTGTGTCTATGATAATCTCAAGAGGTCACTTTGCACGGATTGTCGAGAGTTGAATCTTCGGTTAAATTGGTACTGTCTGCAGTAATGTTAGGAAGCTGTTGCCGATCGTCGTCTGCACAAGTGGCCATATGTACGTGTTATAACGGCAAAGGTCACGGTTATCAGTCAATAAGAAACGAAATCCACATTAAGTATTCTGCTAGAACAAAAGGCTGTTTGTATAAAGGATGACGCTTCGATCTAAACCACCATCAATACTCTTTTTGGTAAAGTAAACGTCAGCACTGCGCTTGTGAGATGCGCGAAATGCGCATGAAATTAAATAACGTGATTCCCTTGCTCGACATATTTATGAGTTTCTGAAAAACGAAAATGAAAATTTAAAGCGCAGCTTGGCGACAGTAATTTCACTGCCATTCCATTATACGGTTCATGCATTATTAAAAGGTTCTGTTTGCTGACACGGACGAAATTGCTACCTTGAACTTCATGTTAACGAAGAAGGACTGGACTAACTGAAGTTGAAAATAACTGCAGTAGCGAAAAGAATGCAGCAGAATAGCAGTCAAACTACGCAGATAATATTGTTGGCATTCGACGTTTCCGTAACTACTCCGAAAATCATTCATAATAACTTTGTAAATTTTTGATGACAATGTGTATAACACATGCATTATTTCGATCTAATTTGGTTATTATGACACTTAAACACATGCCAGGCACAGTCAAACTTTTGCAGAATGTCTAGGGCGCAAGACACCTATTCAAACGTATCAATATATTGGTTAGATCTCATTGATACTATCCGAGCATGATCTCCGAATACGCTAGTATACCTCTAAACTATTTCTTCTTAATTAATCACTATCATTTTCATTTTGGGAAAGGTAATTGTACAGTGTTACCTGTGTGGTATTCATCACACCACTGTATGGTTAGATATGATTTTCGTGGTAGTTATTTTTTCACTTCCTAAAAACGCTAGCAGTATCTTCATAAAAGTCAGAACGAAATAAAGTTTCCAATGTTATAGCAATAACTGCCCAGTTAGTGACGGAACTGCAGTACTACGAAACCAGTCGTAAAATCACTTAAAAGTTGCCGGTTATACGGTTGTTTGTTTTCATTTGAAATCCTTCGAGTGTGTTTCTCGACCTTTTATGGTAGCCGGCGAGTTGCCAAGTTCGGTAACAGTGGTAGGAAATCCTTTCGTGTCGCTTACAGAAGCAATGCGACGCGGCTGTTTATTAGGTTAGTGATCACAGTGGAGTTTCAACACAAAAAATATTCCGAAGAACTTCTTATTGAGTATGTAAAAATGTACATTTACCTAATTATTGTCTGAAAACATAGCAGTAACGGTGAGTTGTTAATCAGGCTGCTCGCCATGTCACCAAATTTTCTTAAGATGATATTAGACAATATTATTTAAGCTTTTAATACCTTTTCCCAACAGCAAAAGACATCTGTTGTGAATTGTTTCGTTTTTATTCGTCAACGAAAAAGTAAATAATGTCTATGTCGGGACTTATTTTGTGCAGAACTTATAGCTAGTCAAAGAAAAATTATACAAAATTGTACTTCCAAATTATTTAAAACGTTTAGACACAACTTGTGATAAGAGTAACGGAAAGAGAGGACCTCTGTCAGTTACTAGTTACTTCGTAAATCTGGTTCTGTGACGTTGTTATTCTATAATATTTTTACCTCAGTGTCAAGTACATTTGGTCTAAACCATCTGAGCTAATGTTCGTCTTGGTGCCATCGTGGTGTTCCAACAGATCGCTCTGACATTACGATTTGTGAACGAAAAAAATTGTCACTGATGATAAACAATACAGTAGACGAATACTAGTATAAATTTGTTTTTGCAGAAACACCATGAGGCCGCTGTAGAAATCCACTCTCGCAATACGCATGAGCGAAGATTACATTCTGCTTAAGGCAAAGTGTAATGAGCAAAGATAAATAACATACAAAACTATTTGTGTTATTGATTTTTAACAAAGAAATACATTTAAATTTCATCACATGTGGAACTAAACGTTGCGAAAACTAACAGAAGACGTAGAGCCGCACTTATATTACAATAGCAGATGTGCATTAACTAATTGTACCAAAGTGAGTGTCTACAATAATCTAGTTGATGATAATTAAGCCACTTTGTTGTTGAATTAAATGAGGTAATGTTCAGGGAATAGGGGTATGGAATGGCACATTAAGAGCAGCAGGTAAGTTTTGCTACTTGGCCATCAAAGTAACTCACGATGGTCGACACAGAGGAGATCTAAAACGACAACTGACAAGTACGAGAAAAACATTTCTGAAATAGAGAAATTTACTAACACTGAATGGAAACTTAAGTGTAAAGTAGTCCTTTCTGTAGATATTTGTCGGGATTGTAGTCTCGTAGAGATGTGAATAATAAACAGCTCAGAATGGTTGAAATGGCTCTGAGCACTATGGGACTTAACATCTGAGGCCATCAGTCCCCTAGAACTTAGAGCTACTTAAACCTAACTAACCTAAGGACATCACACACATCCATGCCCGAGGCTGGTTTCGAACCTACGACCATAGCGGTCGCTCGTTTCCGGACTGAAGCGCCTAGAACCGCTCGGCCACAACGGCCGGCCAAAGCAGCTCAGAGTAGAAGGGACTAGAAGATTTTAAGACGATGGATGAAGATTAAATGGATAGATCCAATAACTAATGAAGAGATTCTGAATCGCATCGAGGAAAAACAGAAATGTATGGCACACCTTGACTATAAGAAGGGATCGGATGACAGGAAACATCCACAGGTATCAAGGCGTCACCAGTATTGTAATGGAGGGAAAATTCTAGAGGAAGACCAAGGCTTCAATACAGCACACAGATTTAAATAGATGTAGGTTGCAGAAGTTATGTGGAGATGAAGGAGCTTGAACAGGACACACTGCCATGGAGAGTTTCATCTGTTTTCTGCCAGAAGACTATAACAACAAATAAGTTATCACCCAGATATTCCCAGAACGTCTAGTTGATCTACTTTTTGTTGTGTATTTAAGACGCTGGAACTAATGCATTTTTAATTTGTTGGTATGTGTAATATGGATGAAATCGAAGCCTAGAGAACGTAATAGCATCTACATATTGTATTGTATTGTACTGTGTGGAACGGAGGACCTAGAAACGACGGAGAGGCTTCGTCCCCGCCGTAACCCACAATGGTTCACAACCCCACAACAGGCTACAGCAGTCCACTCACCCAACTACCGCCCCACACCGAACCCAGGGTTATTGTGCTCTTCGGCCCCCAGTGGACCTCCCTGGGTCCATCTCACACCAGGCGAGTGTAGCCCCAAATGTTTGTGTGGTAGACTAATTATGGTGTACGCGTACATGGAGACAGTGTTTGCGCATCAAGCGACATCGTGAACCTGATGCGGAATAACGTGAAACAGCCGATGCAGATGGAAAACGGCCTTAAAAACCGTCCACACTGGACCTCGACGCTAATCCGCCGCGCGGAATAGTGCCGGGGACCGACATGCCTTCCCGCCTGGAAAGCAGTGCATTAGACCACACAGCTAACTGGGCAGGCGAAATTACATATACTCCTATGGTCTAGTTTTTATGTTCCGTGGAAATTTTAGGCTTAATTCATTGTCTTATTGTTTGTACTTACAAAGATGTTTCTTATTTAACGAGATAATTTCCATAGATATATGTATATGTGATGTGTGCTTGATTTAACCATCAGTATCGGTATCTTGGATCTGGGGCTATTCGGATACTTTGTACATAACACTTTGTATAGAATGAAACAAGATTAAGGTCTACGTCCTGTCGACGACTACGTCGTTAGCATGGACACGTCGGATTAAGCGGGCCTGGAGAAGGCCGTGTCGTTTCCAAAGGTACCAGACCGACATTAACCTTCATTCTCATCTAAATCTACATGATTACTCTGTAATTCACAATTCAGTGCCTGGCAGAGGGTTCATCGAACCACCTTTAAGCTACTTCTCTACCATTCCACTCTCGAACAGTGTGCGGGAAAAACCAACACTTAAACGTTTGGTTCAAATGGCTCTGAGCACTATGAGACTCAACATCTTAGGTCATAAGTCCCCTAGAACTTAGAACTACTTAAACCTAACTAACCTAAGGACATCACACACACCCATGCCCGAGGCAGGATTCGAACCTGCGACCGTAGCAGTCCCGCGGTTCCAGACTGCAGCGCCAGAACCGCTAGACCACCGCGGCCGGCACTTAAACGTTTCCATAGGAGCTCTGATTTCTCTTATTTTATTATGATGATGATTTCTCCCTGTGTAGGTGGAATCCAACAAAATATTTTTACGCTCTGAGATGAAAGCTGGTAGTTGAAATTTAATGAGAAGTTCCTGCCGCGGCGAAAAGCACCTTTGTTTTATTGACTACCACCACAGTTCGCGTATCATGTCTGTTGCACTTTCTCCCTTATTTCGCGATAATACTAAACGGGCTGTCCTTCTTTGAATGTTTGCGATGTCCTTTGTCAATCCTATCTATACGGATCCAGCACCACACAGCAGTACTCCAGAAGAGGGTAGAAAGGCATAGTGTAAGTAGTCTCTTTACTAGACCTGTTACGTTTTCTAAGCGTTTGCCAACAAATCGGTCATTGTTTTGGTTTCCCCATAACACTGTCTATGTGATCTTTCCAATTTAAGTCCTTTTGTAATGGTAATCTCAAAGTGTTTAGTTGAGTTTACAGCCTTTAGATGTGCCTGATAGTAGTGGGATAAGGGGTTTCTGGTGCAAATTGATCAAATTGATTAATTAATTACCCCCACTCCCAGATGACCTCATGGGTTTTCTCCAGAGCATGTCAGTCCCTACACCCTCCCATCCCCCTTCATCAGCCTCATCTCATACTGCCCTATTAGCAGGAATTTCGACTTTTGGCAGGAATTCTGAATTTTATTGGTAAAATATAATTTTCGCGGTAAAATTGAGTTGTCAATTCAGAGAGCATAATATTAATGAAAAAAATGAAATTTGGGGTAAGGTCTTATTGGACCAAACTGCTGAAGTCATCGGTCCCTAAGTTTACGCACTACTTAATCTAACTTAAACTAACTTACGCTAAGGACAACACACACACCCATGCCCGAGGGAGGACTCGAACCTCCAATAGGAGGGGCCGCGCGGACCGTGACAAGACGGCGCGAACCGTGACAAGACGCCAGAGACCGCGTGGCTAAATGAATGAAAATTATGGATGGAGACTTTATTAAACGAAAATTGTTGATGGAAATTGTTTATAAAACGGGGCTCGGTCACAGAAATCGAAAAAATTCCGAGGACGGGAAATCAGGAAATTATGCACTGCAGAGGAGATAATTTGCGTTTCGTAGGACAGGGATACCCTCATTTAACTTCCGCTCACATAGTAAAATGCGGTCGCACCACCATTAAGACACTCCAAGGTGCGCTGCTGGATGCTAGGGCAATGGCGCTTAAAGCTACTACACACGGTGCTCGTCCGTGACTGAATGAGCAGCCTTGCACTCTACATCACGCGCGCCGCTTGGCGCGGTATCTGGCGGCCATCAGCAGACTCGTGGGACCCAACCCAGGCCAGATTGATGTCTCACGCAGTGTTGTGGGTCCGGCCTACATGCACTGGGTCGCATACCCCTCGCTTCAACTCACCTCGCTCGCCACACACACTAGGCCGCCTTCCCTCCTCCTGTTCCTGCTGAGTGCCGTGCTGCCTGCCACACGCATAGTCGCAGCTGCTCTGGATCCGGCAAGCCATCGAAGGGTATTTGGCGCGGCATCTGGTGGCCATCGGCGCAACCATGGAACCGGCCCCTCACTGGGTTGTAGATATCTCGTGCAAAGTTGAGGGCCCAGCCAATTGCACTGGGCTGTCTCTCCCACCACAACCTCAGCCCCGCCCCCCCCCCCCCCTCACCCACGCTGGGCCACTTCCCCGCATCCTGCTGCCTCTCAGCGCCATGCCACACGTCCTGCAGGTGGGCACAGCTGCCCCACACGCAGCCAGTGATCAAAGGGAAGCGGTAGAAGTTTGTAATGTGAGACACCATTCCCGAGGCGCGTGGCAGTGGGTGGGTGTCTGCCAGATCCTCTAGGAAGAACAGTAGATCTGTTTTCGAAAGTTAGCGTCTTCCTCCCACAGCTGTGCATCAGAGAACAACATGTATTGCAAGGGATGCAGCTGATACCAAAGCTTGATTTCAAACAAAAAAACTTTGCACAAACAAAGGATGATGCTTCCAGCCACCTGCAGCAGAAACACAGGAAGTGCCAGGCTGTCTGTTTGCCCCTGAATGAACAAAGGGTGTTTTTCGAAAGATAGCACCTTTGTCCTATTTTCCAGCACATATAGTCAGTTTCCAGCAAACAAAGGATGCTTTCGAAAGTTTTCTCTATCTCGATGCCCCAATTTTTGTTTTGTTTTGTTTTTTTAAGATAGCTCTCCCCCACAGCAGTGTTCAGTTTTCTGAGCCATTTGCACCAAGCCTGTTCCAACCTCGTTGAACCAAAAGAAGTCATGTTCTAACTTGCTGGCAAGGCATTCTGAATTACTATTGGTCCTCTCCAAAATTGAGGGTGGAGCCTGAAGTATATAGCCCCCCCCCCCTACCCCACAACCATCAACAGTCTGTCTTTGGCAGCGCCTAGTTGAGTTCATGTGTTCATTTTAAGATGAAACGTTCACCTAGTAGCAGTGCCAGCGGCAATGGTAAAACGTCAAAACTTGAACCAATTGCTATGTAAGTGTTTATAAAAAATTTATGAGTTCAAATTGCGACAGTTACAAATTTTTATAACGAAGTATTCAGATCTTCCGATACTGTGATACATTTTCGTAACAAGTGGTTATAAAAGTTCTCTTTCTTGCTGTGACAGCATTCCTTCTTGAAATGCTGGCTGACCTAGAGCATCAGTTGGAAGCTGAGAAGCAGCCATGTAAATACATTTCCAAATTATGTGATAGCTCACAAGTTCAGAAAACATCTCTTAAAGTATTCAAATCATAAAAAGTGCATATACTATTTCTACTGTTGTTCTAGCTTCAGAGGCGCAGCTGGACGCTGAAAGCATAAAGCAGCGGCAAGCCGAAGACGTTATGCACCATCACGTAAGTACGTCTCCAAATTCTGTGTGTGTGATAATTTATGTGTTCAGAAAACAGCTCTTTATGTATTCAAACTGTAACAAGTGTTTATAAAAGTTTTGATCTCACAGTTCCTGCATTAGAGTGGCAGCTGACTGAACGTGAGCAGCTGCTGGAGGCAGAAAGGCATCGGCGGCAAGAACGCAGATGCATTTGTAATATATTGCTATTAGATAATTTTTTTCATTGTATACAGTTGCGTGAGACGTATATTCTTCACTGTTTTGGATACTGCTATTAAGCAAGAGGACAATATAACAGGGGTGTATGTCAAGGATGAAGACCAGCAGTCATCACTTCCATCTGGCATGAACCATTTTTTGGTAGTTATGCATAATGAAAATCTTGTGGACAATTTCAGTACTGTTTTTTGTTGATATTCCTTATAATCAATATCTTATTGTAGACGACTTCAGTGAGATGGACTGATGGCTCCATGGCAGTTCTGGCGAGGGTGAACTACCAGAATGGGTGCTTGGGATGGCAGCTGCTGGGAAAGCTGCAAGGGGGCGTCATCTTGCTTTCTTGATTGAGATGATGATGATGATGTTTGGTTTGTGGGGCGCTCAACTGCGTGGTTATCAGCGCCCGTACAATTATCCAATCTTTGCTCAGTCCAATTTCGCCACTTTCCTGGATGATGATGAAATGATGAGGACAACACAAACACCCAGTCATCTCGAGGCAGGTGAAAATCCCTGACCCCGCCGGGAATCGAACCCGGGACCCCGTGCTCGGGAAGCGAGAACGCTACCGCGAGACCACGAGCGGCGGACTCTTGATTGAGAAGGAAATACAGGACTGAGAGGGAGAAATACAAGAAAGCCCAACTGAGCTGCTCAATCCTTGGGTACAGAGTGTGAAAGGTGATTGTAACACAAGTGTCGTCGTTACAGTATATAATTATTATTATTCTTAAATGCTGTTATTTGATTACAGGATATATTTTTCAAAACATTTTGAGTGCTGTACTTAATTTTTTTCGTTAATCATGTGTTACAGAGACATCACATTCGCCATTACCAATACAACAGCTAGCTGTGGCATCAGTGCCCAGAGCAGTAGTTGTGAGTGCAGAAACGAAACAAGTGCCCTTGTGGCATGCACCACTGCACAAAGCACCGCTTATGGCTGTGCGAGAGGCAGCCAAATCAACTGCAGCCACTGCAGCGCCAGGCCTCTCACCCTTGCATATTCTATGGCGTCCGTGGATGGTTCAGTTGGACTAAGAAGCACAGCAACGATTTTCCATCCCCCAACTCCCACCCGAGGCCGGCAGTGGTGAAGGCTCCAGCATGCATCAGCAGCTTTGCTGGACACTGTCACTGGAACCTGGGTGCTCCCATAGGACCTCATTGCTGCCACATCTTCCCACTCCGGCTCCGACTGCTCACCCTCAGCAACAACCAAAGGCATGTGTGCCTTAGTGCACACCCCTCATCCCAGCAGGTGCCTCCTCGCCAACGCCATCTTGCACTGGGTGTATGCAGTTGTCAGCATCCCATACACACAGTTTTATTCATAATATTAAAGATAATGAACCTTGGCTAGCGGTAGCGCTCTCTCCCGTTCTAATAATGAACATTAGATTAGCAGCGTCATGACCACTCTAAAATACTCAGTGACTGCTAGGGCCTTTGTGGGTCGTATCGCTTTTACCAGAATTGAGAACCCTGCCAGAGGATATTGGGACCCATTCAGGTTTCTAGAAGCATGTCTCACAGTGCTGGAGACAGAACTCCTCAAAGCCCTAGATGACCTGAGATTTAATTCCATTAAATGTAACACAGTACCCTCCCAAAAAGCATGGTGCTGCTGAGGAGAAAACGGTGCACTACCTCTGTGGTGATAATGGTATCATATCTCAGAGCACATTAATTGGTGAGTGGTATTGTGAATCCACCTTGGGTTTTTACTGGAACAGTTTTCCTAGATAGAAATAAGAGACTCGGTTAAAATACTCAGCTGAATAGAACATGTCGGCTCCTACATTCATATCTATGATCCGTTAAAATGAGGGTCTAGTAATATCAAACTCCCTAACGACATAGCTGATAAGAAGGCAAGTGTCAGTGTCCAAAATGAAAAGAGTTAGGCTTGTTTAGCATAGTCAAACCTGGCTTGCAAAAGAAAAATCAAACAGAATCCAGAGCACGCATCTCGATACAGAATAGGCCTTAATATTCATGGATGTTATAACTATGAGTGCTACTGAGTTCCCCGTAAAGATTCAGGACATACCTAATTTGAGGCACAAAATCCCAGAATACCAGTTGCAGGTTATGGCCTGAAGGAGCAGAAAAGCAAGACAGATAATGAAGAAGAAGATGATGATGACGATGATGATGGTAATCAGCATCTCAAGCAGGACAAGCATACTGTAATTGGACCACTCCATTTTTCCAAATGTGCAGGTGTGCATGATCTTCATGTAAATATGCTGCTCTTCTCTGAAGATGATAGTCAGCTTTATGTATGAATTAAAGCCATGTCCAACCTCCTTAACTCCCAACTCAATAAACACTAGTGTAAAAGACACAAGCGTAAAAAAAAAAAACAGATTTGCCTCAGGTGTCTAAATACCTTCTCAGAAGAAAAGTATTTAAAAAGGCATCTGAAGGACTGTGAATCCAAGGGACCATTATGTTTTGTTAAACCTACAGAAGAAAAAAAACATTAAATTCAAGAATTCACACCACCAGGAACGATGTCTGTTTGTTGTATACACCGATTTCGAATGTCTCCTTGCCCCTATGACCCACTGTGAAGGGAACCCCGTAGCCTCACATATCACTTTCACAAAAACATGGTGGGCTGCCGGAGAATAAATGACGCCAAAAATTACGCTCCGCTTCCTTGACTCTGTACATTTCATGGAGACGTCACTCCAGAAACTTGTTGACACTCTACCTTAGGATGATATGCACATCACTCTATCTGCCTGCTCTGATGAGGAAAAGTTTCAACTTATGATTAGGAAAGGAGTTTTCGCTTATGAGTATCTGGATAATAAGACGAAACTTTACAAAACCAGGCTACCCAACATATCTGCATTTACCAGTACTCTCACAGGCGAATATTTGACTGATGCTGGTATGCTTCTTTTCTTTGAGCACAGGATCTGTGGAGGACTTTGCCAGTGTGTGTCCATAGACACTCCAAGGCAATAACCCATGTATGGATGCGAGGTTCAACACAACCCTCAATTTAAGTTATAGTCTATACTTGGATGTGAATAATTTATACGGGCATGCCACGATGCAATCATTGCCAGGTGGTGGGTTTCAATGGGTGCCCAAAAGACGAATTAGAGGGATTAGCTGGATAAATAATGGGCTGGTGGCTGTAGGGTATGTAGTAGTGGCAGACCTCATATACCCTGTTAGTCTGCATTAAATGACAAGGGACTTGCTGCTATGTCCAGAGCAACAATTTCCATGAGGAAGCACTATCCCTAAACTGATGACCACTGTTGGAGACAAGCATAGGTATATAATTCATTATCATAATCTCCAACAGTGCCTCAGCTTAGGGATGAAGCTAGGTAGAATCACTCAGGCTATCTCCTTCAATCAGATCCCTGGTTGAAGGAGTGCATTGAATTAAATACCGAAAATAGGGCGGGCGTGACTAATGATTTCGAAAACGAGTTTTACAAATTAGTGAAAATTTCACTTCCAGTAAAAGCTTGCAGAATGTAAGAAATAAACGTGACATTTTGATTATAACTGAATGGGATGGGCATTGTGCCACAAGAAAAGGCACTACCAGACGAAATTTTAAGCAGGTCACTACTTTCAATGAGAACGTTGTTGTTTTGGAGATGTCGAAGGTTTCAGTAGAGTTTACGAAACATATCGATTTGAGGATTTGTATACTGGCGATCTCCAATCGATACAGATTGCTTCATGTATTGGGTGAAGAAAAGCAATCCATATGCAGCAATGAGTTGTTATGGCAATGAATGCAACACATCTGTATATGCAGCCGATAATCATTATGGTACTGTTCCTCAGAACAAGAAGGTTATTGGCTTAATGAAGGATGAGGACTGCCGGTTGTGGAATTTGTAGATCTGAGATCCAAAATGTATTCTTATTGTACAATAGATGGGACCACCCAGAGGTGAGCTAAGGCTGTGCGACATGCAGCATCATATATCCTCATGGTCGTAGACTATCTGCAGTGCCTCTATATTGGTGGTCTTCGCATAACTCCATTCATCCTCCGCATAAGATACAGCAAACTAGTAGTCGATCATGATGTCACGAGATGTACATATGCTGTAGTCTTAAGTCAGATTGTCACCTCATGACGATAAAAGAGCCACCTGTGATGACGAGACCAAAACCTTCCAGAACTCACACTATTTACTTGAAGTGCAAAAAGGTGTGGGGGACTCCAATGGTGTGAATCAGAGAGAGTGATTGACTGGCTGAGTGAGAGCTTGTGCCGAATAGTACAGTTCTTTTATCATGGTGTAAATATTGTATGTGTGTGATGTGTGCTGTACCTGCATGTGTGACTTCTTATGTGTCTCTGTGCATGCATGTGAGTGTGTTTGAGTGTGAACGCCCGTGCAAATATGTGTGCCTGTGTGTAAACGTATATATACATTCAATTTATTTTTTAATAAGTAGCATACTATGTATGCAAGAATATATAAGCACAATCAGCTGTAAAAAGTTTTAAAAAATTATAAAAATTATAAAAAATTACAAATTTGCAAAGTATAGATAAAAAAGTTTAAAACTGTAGAAAAATCATCAAAAAAATTAAAAATTTGTCAGTGGAGAAAAAATATTGTTTCACAATATTTGTCTCCTTTGCACATCATGTGTGTGTGTGTGTGTGTGTGTGCACATCATGTGTGTGTGTGTGTGTGTGTGTGTGTGTGTGGGATTGTATGAATACATGTATAAATAGATTAGTTTTTATGTTTACCTAGCGCTAGCTGTCGAAGTCATACTAATTTTAACCGTGAGTTCCACCCAGTTCATTATAGTGCAGCTGTTTCGGATGAACATTTTAGAGACTCCCACTTCATTGTATTATTAAATGATATCCTCGACGTGAGGTGGAAAATGTTTAGAACCACCCAGGTCGACTTATAAATTAAGTTTTTGTATGTCCATCCTTTTAGCAGGAGCTCTCTGGGACGACGGCCGTTTACTATCGTGACAAATAAATAAAAACACCTACAGCCGTCCTTATTATTTTATTTTATTTAACTGACTGGTTCTCGAGACAGTTGGCAGTTGATGGTTGGAGTGCTGACACATTATCTGCGTATCCAGTAAAGCTGTCAACTGATGTGTTATGCATGGGGATCATACCAGCCTGTATCATATCAAAACAGCCTGAAGACGACGCACGAAGCGTTGAAACTGGTAGCGACGAAATAAAATAAAATCCTAAGGACCGCTGTAGGTGTTTTTATTTATTTGTCACGATATAAATTAAGTCTTCTGCTTGGATAGAATTTCACTAGTAATAGTAACAGAATTAGTGTAAGGGAAACTGTAACTCTGCAATAGCTGTAATCAGTACTGCAATGTAATGTAGAAATTTTCACCCAGAACTGTTAGTGATGTAGGAATAATCAGTCAGTACTGCAATGGAAAGTAAAAAAATTCTTCAACCAGTACTATTATTTGTAAAACCAAGAACTTTGAATGTGTGTAAAAATATTTCAAACAGTAACAAGAGCTCTGAATATAAAAGTATTGCTTTGTGTATTGTAAAAACAACAGTATTTGTGAACGTAAAGTAATATTAGTACTGTGAATATTTACGTCCAAAGAAAAGAAATTGTTATTCATTACAATACGTCTTACCTGTTATTTCACAAATCCTTACCCCAAAAAATTTATGTAAAGGCTGTGCAAGACACACAAGGTAGTAGTCGAAGCGTAAGGGACGTGCTGTTTAAGTTGAAAGTAAACAAAATATATGTCATGATTGTATGGGATTTCGGCTATCGTGCTGCATATATAGATTTATGAAAACAGATGACGTGTCATCGTGCACGCCTCCAAAGGCAAATAGCACACATATCTGAGATTATGTCACCTGTGCTTCAGTGAAGCCACAGACGCAGGACCTGGACAAAGCTACGTACTATCTAAGTGGAAGCTAGGTAGAAAGGAAGCAAAACACGGAATATGAGGTAAAAAAATTCATTTATTTGCATTAATCCAACTTAAAAGTAATTTTACATTTTCATAAGCAGACACAACACTATTTTCACATATCTTGTTCTTCTTGAGCTGTTGGAGCACAGAGCACCCACAGAATCTCGGGTCTTGAGTAGCTGCAAACTTGAAAATTCGATGCATCCTTGTGACTTCCTCCTCGCCTTTGATGTAGATGATGGTATCAGGATGATCGAACACTAGAAGCGATGTCATAATATCTTTATAAGATATACCAGGATCATTCCAGTGCTAAGTCTATGGAGGAACACGCTCCTCTGTGTTTTAACACAATTCAAATCCTTGAAAGGCCTCGACGATGCAATGCTTGCTGAGAATGTCTCTATTATACCAGCATCTTCTGTGTGTGCTATGAATTCAAGATTTACACTACTGGCCATTAAAATTGCTACACCAAGAAGAAATGCAGATGATAAACGGGTATTCATTGGACAAATATATTATACTAGAACTCACATGTGATTACATTTTCACGCAATTTGGGTGCATAGATCCTGAGAAATCAGTACCCAGAACAACCACCTCTGGTCGTAATAACAGCCTTGATACGCCTGGGCATTGAGTCAAACAGACCTTGGATGGCGTGTACAGGTACAGCAGACCATGCAGCTTCAACACGATACCACAGTTCATCATGAGTAGTGACTGGCGTATTGTGACGAGCCAGTTGCTCGGCCACCATTGACCAAACGTTTTCAATTGTTGAGAGATCTGGAGAATGTGCTGGCCAGGGCAGTAGTCGAACATTTTCTGTACCCAGAAAGGCCCTTACAGGACGTGCAACATGCGGTCGTGCTTTATCCTGCTGAAATGTAGGGTTTCGCAGGGATCGAATGAAGGGTAGAGCCACGGGTCGTAACACATCTGAAATGTAACGTCCACTGTTCAAAGTGCCGTCAATGCGAACAAGAGGTGACCGAGACGTGTAACCAATGGCACCCCACACCATCACGCCGGGTGATACGCCAGTATGGCGATGACGAATACTCTCTTCCAATGTGCGTTCACCGCGATGTCGCCAAACACGGGTGTGACCAACATGATGCTGTAAACAGAACCTGGATTCATCCGAATAAATGACTTTTTGGCATTTGTGCACGCAGGTTCGTATTTGAGTACACCATCGCAGGGGCCCCTGTCTGTGATACAGCGTCAAGAGTAACCGCAGCCATGGTCTCCGAGCTGATAGTCCATGCTGCTGCAAACGTCGTCGAACTGTTCGTGCAGATGGTTGTTGTCTTGCAAACGTCTCCATCTGTTGACTCAGGGATCGAGACGTGACTGGACGATCCGTTACAGCCATGCGGATAAGATGCCTGTCATTACCCTCCTGAAACCACCGATTCCATATTCTGCTAACAGTCATTGGATCTCGACCAACGCGAGCAGCAATGTCGCGATAAGATAAACCGCAATCGCCTTTATCAAAGTCGGAAACGTGATGGTACGCATTTCTCCTCCTTACACGAGGCATCACAACAAAGTTTCACCAGGCAACGCCGGTCAACTGCTGTTTGTGTATAAGAAATCGGTTGGAAACTTTCCTCATGTCAGCACGTTATAGGTGTCGCCTTGTGTGAATGCTCTGAAAAGCTATTCATCTGCATATCACAGCATCTTCTTCCTGTCGGTTAAATTTCGGGTCCTTAGCACGTCATCTTCGTGGCGTGGCAATTTTAATGGCCAGTAGTGTAACTATGAATTGTCTGCACTCATCAGCGTAAAAACCTTGACTGTCAGCAACGTTGTCTACACTCCAAGCTGCCACTGTGAAATGCTCTGGTTATGACACGGCACTTGGTTATTTATACAGCACGCTCCACAATACCAGTAAGTGGGCAATAGTTAATCACTCAGTCATGTAGAACTAGGGTACACGCCGCAGTGTGTTCTGGGAAACTTGATGAGGATTAAAATTCGATTCATACATCTATTGGCCCTGGTTTTTTTATCTCATTCTGCTGAGAACAGTCTATTACAATGACTGGTGCCAGACCCTTGAATTTCCGTGGACTGAATAGGCATCCTTCCTCTTCAACCCTCCGCCACACACCGTTGGGTGGCTTGCGGAGTATAAATGTAGATGTAGAACATCTTTGTAGTAAAAAGCACAGGACCACGCGTACATGTCAAATACCAGACTGCATACATTCTGGCCCAACTGTAGCAATAAATCGTCATATTGACAGAATCCTGAATTCAAGTAGACTCGGCAGTAGTTAAATTACAGTTGTCAAATACAGAGGAATCATTTACTAAATTCCTCATTCTACACACATCAAAAAAGGTTTTGTATCACCACGGTCCCAGACGTTGACTGCGGATACTCTATCACAGACACAGTCCCCTTGATTGTTCAGACATGTCACTAAACCCGCCCAAAGATGTAAACAACCACTCATGAGCAGCGCCTATCAGACGGAGGGGCTCCGACAACCGATCAGTTCCAGTCATAGCACCAGGAAGGAGGTACACGGCTTATGTTGTCTGTAGTTCAAGCATGCCTAGACGGTCAAAACCGCGGTTGGTTACGTCCGCACTGTTACTTTGTGCCAGGAAGGTCTCTCGACAAGAGAAGTGTCCAGGCGTCTCGGAGTAAACCAAAGCGATGATGTTCGTACATGGAGGAGATTCAGTGATACAGGAACTGTAAATGACATGCCACGCTCAGGCCGCCCAAGTGCTACTACTGCAGTGGATGACCGCTACTTACGGATTGTGGCTCTGAGAAAACCTGACAGCAACGCCACCATGTTGAATAATGCTTTTCGTGCAGCCACAGGACGTCGTGTTACGATTCAAACTTTTCGCAATAGGCTGCATGATGCGCAACTTCGCTCCCGACGTCCATGGCGAGGTCCATATTTGCAACCACGACACAATACATCGCGGTACAGGTGGGCCCAAAAACATGCCGAATGGACCGCTCAGGATTGGCATCACGTTCTCTTCACCGATGAGTGTCGCACATGCCTTCAGTCAGAAAATCGTTGGAACGTGTTTGGAGGCAACCCGGTCAGGCTGAACGCCTTAGACACACTCTCCAGCGAGTGCAGCAAGGTGGAGGTTCCCTGAAGTTTTGGGGTGGCATTATGTGGGGTCGACGTACGCCGCTGGTGGTCTGGAAGGCGCCGTAACGGCTTTACGATACGTGAATGCCATCCTCCGACCGATAATGCACACATATCGGCTACATATTGAAAAGGCATTCGCCGTCATGGACGGCAATTCGCGACTCCATCGTGCTCATCTTGTGGACGACTTTCTTCAGGATAACGACGTCGGTGGACTAGAGTGGCCAACATGTTCTCCAGACATGAACGCTATCGAACATGCCTGGGATAGATGGAAAAGGGCTGTTTATGGACGACGTGACCCACCAACCACTCTGAGAGATCTACGCCGAATCGCCGTTGAGGAGTGAGAAAATCTTCACCAACAGTGATGAACTTGTGGATACTATGCCAGGACGAATGCATCAATGCAAGAGGACGTACTACTGGTTATTAGAGGTACCGGTGTGAACAGCAGTCTGGACCATCACCTCTGTTGGTCTCGCTGTATGGTGGTACAACACTCAATGTATGGTTTTAATGAGCAATAAAAAGGGCGGAAATCATGTTTATGTTGATCTCTATTCCAATTTTTTGTACAGGTTCCGGAACTCTCTGAAACTAGTTGATACATAACTTTTTTGATGTGTGTATTTGTCTGAAAAGCTCGTTTGATGAATCTCGGCGTCTCCAGCTGTACAGAGGTTTCCATAGCCCACGTATGTCTGCTCGCTTTCATTAGCACTGGACCCTGAACGACCTCCATTGAGAGAGAAGATTATGGCAGATTTGTACCGGTATTCAGAACTTTTAAAAGCATCAAACGCTCCATATATCTGTAATTCTACTGATGATGATCTTATTCTCCTTGTGAGCTTCTTGAATATATGAGTTACTATCCATTGCAATCTGTACCAGAATAAGTTCCTGTTTAAAAATGATTCAAATGGCTCTGAGCACTATGGGACTTAACATCTATGGTCATCAGTCCCCTAGAACTTAGAACTACTTAAACCTAACTAACCTAAGGACAGCACACAACACCCAGTCATCACGAGGCAGAGAAAATCCCTGACCCCGCCGGGAATCGAACCCGGGAACCCGGGCGCGGGAAGCGAGAACGCTACCGCACGACCACGAGCTGCGGACAGTTCCTGTTTAGCATTCATAACAATTTGCTGCATGTCCTCAAAGTATTCCTACTCTTCTCCTGTTCTGCCCACAGGCTCGTCTATGAACAATCCTGCATTTTCTAAACCATTCAATTCCGAAGGTGATGTGAGATATATTTTTAACGGTTGATGCTATGCCATCATTACGTGTACGATCAATCTGTACCCCATTAAGTTCATATGATATTTCCTGCATTAAGCGCAAGCTTTGATCCCACTGTATGACTACTGTCCTTTTTCTTAAAAGATCCATCCAAATATATGAAACTCTCGCATGGAAGATTTAAAGCGTCTTATTGCTGGATGACAATTCTAATTTCATCGTTCTTGTTAAATGTTGGTGAGGCATAAGGTTTATGCTAGAAGTGTTCTTGGCGTATGATTCGCTCATCATATTTCAGAGTACTAGATATATTGAGCGACGACATCATTGCGAGGTTTCAAGCCTACTGGTTTAAGAAAGTCGTAGTTTGCACGTGTTATCACCTTGCAGTTCTTTTGCGAAGTGCTGTGCTGTGTGCGCTGGTTTTAGGCTTTACTTCCATCCTGTCTTGTACTCATACAATGATTTCCTTACCACGAATGTCAACAAGTTGCTTAGTCTGCTGCCGGCCAAGGTGGCCCAGCGGTTCTAGGCGCTACAGTCTGGAACCGCGCGACTGCTGCGGTCGCAGGTTCGAATCCTGGCTCGGGCATGGATGTGTGTGATGTCCTTAGGTTAGTTAGGTTTAAGTAGTTCTAAGTTCTAGGGGACTGATGACCTTAGAAGTTAAGTCCCATAGTGCTCAGAGCTATTTGATTTGCTTAGTCTGATCCACAATACGCAGCTCCACGTAGTACAGTATCTGATCTGTCACTGGTAAGTATATAGCATTGGTAGGAGTCTCAACAATCTTGTACAATGTTACAACAGCTGGGAATAATCCTTGAATTGAATGAATTGCTCTATCGTTGTGATATGATTTCGTTACAATGTTACACTCAACACGGATTGTACTGAAAGGACAATATCCACTGTCTGATGAGATTTGTAAAATTTATTGGGATCTGAACTAAAAACCTATCCCTATGTGAATCCCAGTAGTGGGCCTATTGAACCTTTCTGCTTTAAATCAATCGATGCCTTCACCATCCCTATTTCAGATTTAAGTGTACTGATGTTTGAACGGAGCTGAATCCCTTTTCCAGACTGTTTTAAAACTTTGTTTAAATATTCAAAATCGTATGCACCAGGTTCAATTTGCGCAATTTCGTTTTTTACATTAATTTGGAGGTGCAGTTTATTGTTAGCCTCTGTGATATTTGGGATGGTGGTGTATTTCTCCAGTCCATTCAGTGCGATACTCCAATCTCTAATGCTTAGTTCGCATGTAATACAGATGATCGTTCCTTTAAAGCGAGAGTATATGAAATTGCACTTAAACATCAACTGGTGAATGGATGTTTTATGCCCGTCGTCATGCATCATTCGTAAACGTCAGGAGGAACTTGATGCATAGATGACGACACAGGAAAACTGTAGAGCGAATGTTTTCTGCCGGTGAAGTAACGTAATTCTTATGGAGGCTGCGGGTCGTCGAATGAATCGAAATAGTAGACATTATTTGTATTTTTTCTTTTTTCAAGAGTGAGTTCGCGGTCCTCCTGCTACATCACTTCCGCATTATCTTGATTTCCACGTAGTCTTTGGTAAAATATACCACTTAAATACATCTCGGAATCTCGGAATGTTGAATTGCTTCCTAACAAACTTACGCAGATCTGTATTTGTAATCACCCTGACCGACAGGACTACTAGGATTTCTTATTTATCCAGAGACCTAGTACTTTCTTGAATGGTTTCAGGTATAGTACTTTTCTGATGGCTGCGGTTATGTCCTCGTGCCTGCTGCAACTACTCCTGGGAGTTTTGTGCAGTCCTGACTGTTGTGGCAATAGCCGCCGCACCCGCAGTCTGTGAACCCACTGCCGAGAGACCGGCTAGGGCAGGAATGAGGAAGGGAGTAATTCCACCTGATGTCTTGGGTATTGGTAGGAACCTGGGTGATTTAATCGATCTTTTTTATCTCGCTCCTTTCTGCTTCAGGACGCCTTTAGCTGCATACATCGCTGTCAGGCTGCAGTTTTTCAAGCACCCTTTGGTTGTCTTCTTCTTCTTTAGCACCCAACGTGTAGCGCTCATAACTTGACTGAACTTTTTCACACCCAAGGCCAACTTAGCTTTACCATGCACAGGTTTTTCAACTGCAAATGTTGAAATGCGTTGACCTATACCAATATCCCTTATCGCAAGTACTGCCTATGTGCAGTGTGACGATCTTTATTTGCTGCATAAGCGATATCGTGTTCTATACACGCTTCATCGAGCGGATTTATCCACTTGTCACTGTCTGCCATCCTTTCACGAAGTTTTGTTTCAGGTCCACAGTAGTTATATCCAACAATGTATAATTCGACCTGTAGTTTGTCGATAAAGCCACCTCCTGCTCTAATGCGTCTCCTATAACGCGTGTTATGCTACTGCAGTTGATGTGGTCTGTGCACCCTATTATGTAGCAAATCGCCAGCGTCAGTCCAGCTGTTTTGTGATGCAGGAAATCCAAGCCATTTAACTAACGCTTATTCGCTCAGTGTCCTATGGCCCTCTCTAAGAGATACGCGTCTGGTTCCGAACTCTTCTGCAACTCTTCCGTGTAAAAGCACTCTGCAGTTTCACTAACACTGCTGTCCTTTAAGAGGTAGGTTCTAGGATTCATTTTCTGCACTTTTGAAACAAAATATCTCGGTTGACCTTTTTGGAGTGTATGGCTTCTCGAATGCTGTCTTTTGTTTTTTGTTTTTAAATATGTGCTAAATCGCCTACATTAAATTGTTATTTGCTTGGATCTAGCATTTTGATAGATTATATACTGTATCTAGAAGACTATTATCATGAACATCGATGAGTCTCATTTTTATTGTGCGATGTTTGGTTCGATTATGCTGTCAAATTATTTACGGGGGTATACTGGTCCATTTGTGTGAGCCACGAAGATTGAAACACAGCCACATTTGGGCCTTCGCTGTTCTGTTCAGACGTTCCACAACACTGCCCTTCAGGTGGATCAATGTTGAGTAGTGATATATTCCACACTACTCCATCACGGACTTGAAATATCTATTGTAACACTCGCTGCCACGACCTGTTTGAAGGTTGCCTGGGCTTTGATTCATCCCAGTCTGCTACAATCGCTCGAACACATGCGTAAAATCCTGCCCTGTTTTCGCTTTCATCTTTAAAATATATTTGAAGCCATTATTCACATGTGAATATTCCCTCATGTTGACACGATACACCTGCCACAGGTCATCCAAATCCTTAATCATAACATATCTACAAGGGTATATTTTACATGCTGGTTGGTGCAGTTCTCGAACTACATTCTCTGTACTTTTTCAATGACACCTCTTTCAATAAGCTCAGAAATTAGTGAAATAACTTCATTCGAATGAGCTCCTTTACCAGCAGCAGCTGATGCCATGAACAGTAGTAACCGATCTATTAGATCATTGGGGGTCGTCATAATATACACTCCTGGAAATGAAAAAAAGAACACATTGACACCGGTGTGTCAGACCCACCATACTTGCTCCGGACACTGCGAGAGGGCTGTACAAGTAATGATCACACGCACGGCACAGCGGACACACCAGGAACCGCGGTGTTGGCCGTCGAATGGCGCTAGCTGCGCAGCATTTGTGCACCGCCGCCGTCAGTGTCAGCCAGTTTGCCGTGGCATACGGAGCTCCATCGCAGTCTTTAACACTGGTAGCATGCCGCGACAGCGTGGACGTGAACCGTATGTGCAGTTGACGGACTTTGAGCGAGGGCGTATAGTGGGCATGCGGGAGGCCGGGTGGACGTACCGCCGAACTGCTCAACACGTGGGGCGTGAGGTCTCCACAGTACATCGATGTTGTCGCCAGTGGTCGGCGGAAGGTGCACGTGCCCGTCGACCTGGGACCGGACCGCAGCGACGCACGGATTGACGCCAAGACCGTAGGATCCTACGCAGTGCCGTAGGGGACCGCACCGCCACTTCCCAGCAAATTAGGGACACTGTTGCTCCTGGGGTATCGGCGAAGACCATTCGCAACCGTCTCCATGAAGCTGGGCTACGGTCCCGCACACCGTTAGGCCGTCTTCCGCTCACGCCCCAACATCGTGCAGCCCGCCTCCAGTGGTGTCGCGACAGGCGTGAATGGAGGGACGAATGGAGACGTGTCGTCTTCAGCGATGAGAGTCGCTTCTGCCTTGGTGCCAATGATGGTCGTATGCGTGTTTGGCGCCGTGCAGGTGAGCGCCACAATCAGGACTGCATACGACCGAGGCACACAGGGCCAACACCCGGCATCATGGTGTGGGGAGCGATCTCCTACACTGGCCGTACACCACTGGTGATCGTCGAGGGGACACTGAATAGTGCACGGTACATCCAAACCGTCATCGAACCCATCGTTCTACCATTCCTAGACCGGCAAGGGAACTTGCTGTTCCAACAGGACAATGCACGTCCGCATGTATCCCGTGCCACCCAACGTGCTCTAGAAGGTGTAAGTCAACTACCCTGGCCAGCAAGATCTCCGGATCTGTCCCCCATTGAGCATGTTTGGGACTGGATGAAGCGTCGTCTCACGCGGTCTGCACGTCCAGCACGAACTCTGGTCCAACTGAGGCGCCAGGTGGAAATGGCATGGCAAGCCGTTCCACAGGACTACATCCAGCATCTCTACGATCGTCTCCATGGGAGAATAGCAGCCTGCATTGCTGCGAAAGGTGGATATACACTGTACTAGTGCCGACATTGTGCATGCTCTGTTGCCTGTGTCTATGTGCCTGTGGTTCTGTCAGTGTGATCATGTGATGTATCTGACCCCAGGAATGTGTCAATAATGTTTCCCCTTCCTGGGACAATGAATTCACGGTGTTCTTATTTCAATTTCCAGGAGTGTATATACTGCGCAAGTCGACTGCTCACTCTTTTATGCTGAATTTCAATACCATCACCACTGCTCTTTTTTCACCATCCAATATAATTTTTTGTATTTCTTATTTACTTTGGCTTTTACCATTCCTATGCAGATCAGTCAGCTGCAGAATTTCGCGATACATTTTTAGATCTTTGGGCGAATAATTTAGAGTTTTTATGGGTCTTAAGAACAAAAGGTTCAGTTGACCAGAGATGTTTTGTGAAACTGTCTACCACCGATCTGTATCGTGTTCTCAAACTCTCTCGAATGGCCTTACGTGCCTCGATGACTTTATGCTTGGCCGACATGTCGTTGTATACTAATCAGACTTCTACGCAGCGTGAGGCTGTATATATCCGCTTTTGTTCGTCTTATGCTGCTCCCCCTTCCCGGTAACAGCTATGTATTTTCCATTCAGTTAATTCGCCTACTTTCTTTTCAATTGCATTAACCCATTCATACAATGTTCCCTTCTTAGTATTTCCCCTTCAGTTAATTTGGTTACTTTCTTTTCGATTGCATTAACCCGATCATTCAGTGAATTGTTCAGTTTCAATAGGGTATGACAATACGTCTGTAGTTACTTGTGTACACCTTCAGCTCTACATTCGAGAGTTTGAATTTTCGTGTCCATGTACAAGCAAATGTTTTGCCTATGCACACCCATCTCTCTCCGTCTTGGAAGTTCCGCCTGTATCTGTCATCATTCAGTTTTCTTGTTTTACCAATCATGGTTTTCCACAGCAAAACATCATATATGAACATTGTGTTTGGCTTTACTTCTTCTTGTGGAGGGATATCACTTGCTCACTGAATGTCAGGGTATCTTACGCCATCTACATTCTGCAATATGTCCTGTAATACAAACATCAAAAAATGTTTTGCATCACCTTGGTTCCGAGAGTTCCAGAACCTGCACAGAAAACTGAAATAAAGATCAACATCAACATCATTCCCGCCCTTTTTATTGCTCATGAGAACCACACTGAGCCGTGGCGCCATTGAGTTAGTAGACTGTCCTGTCTGGTGCCACAGGCTCAGGTTTAGTATCGACTATTCCTCTTGCGGCCCCATTGCCAATATCTATGAGGAAGAGTTGGTATCTGTGGGTTATGTCCTTAGAAGGTCTTTGTTTGCCGATGTATATACGGGGTTCGCTGGCCAGAGAGGAGTCGCGTCTGCCCCCCACCCCTCTTATGGGTCCTCATCCTCCATCAGCTCCTTTCCCGGTTGCCCCCCTTCGCTTTTACTCTCCTTTCCCCCTTTTTTTGTTTTCCCATCTTCTGTCCAGTTTCCCCCCACCTGCTCTCGACTGTGGTGTCACATTTGCCAACTTTTTAGTGCAGTGTTCCAGTGACTATTCAGTTTGTTTGTCTTTCTTGTGTTGCGAACAGAAACCATGCTGTCGCTAGGTGTGACTTTTATGTCTTTTGCGAACAGAATCCAGACTGTCGCCGTGTTTTTTAATTGTCTATTGTTTTCCCTGTCTGCTTCGTATGTATTTTTATTAGCATCATCATCCCTCTGTTGTTTGTTTTAAGTTCCACGATTTCTTTTCGCCTTGTTACTCTCTAAGTCTCCGATTTTATCGCCTGTTTTTTATTATTATTTGTTCTCCTGATCTTTGTCACAAAATCTGTAGGCTGAAGAGCGGCATACTCAGCTGCTGCCAGCCCGCCCCCCTTCGGGGGGGAATTGAAATTCAATAAAGAAAAAAAAAAGCCAGAGAGGAGACAGCAAGTTTAGGGATTGGTGGTAGCGTCGCGACAAGAGGTGGTCACGAGGTCCGAGCGGCCGAAGCCACGAGCTGCGCAAGGAGGGCCTGCGCAGAACGAAGATACCGGAGTACTTCACCGGGGTCAGCGTCAGCTACAAGCAGCAGGCGGCCATCCCGTCGCTTGGTTTGCAACATTCGCGTCGGACGACCGCTCGTGGCCTGGCTGCCCTCTGCCCTCTTCTACCTGGCTTTCATCGGCACCACTCACCGCGATGTACCGTTGATCCATGGAACTGCTTCCTGATGAAGGGGAGTAGCATTCTGTAATGCTCGTGGTGATTTGTGTCATTGTCTACCTGCCCTCCTTATTATTTTCTGGTTTGTACTTGATCCTCAGAGTCGTAAATATAGACAGCAGTATTGTACTAAGACACTAGTTGTCGTTTGAAAATTTGTCCCACTATTATATTGCCCTTCCTTTCTGGTTTGTAACCGATCATTAATGTTCTAACGAATCAGCTCCTGGTCGTAAATAGAGCCAGACCAATTGCCGTTAAACAAAGAGGGACCTTGTGGTTCGATTTAGATGTTAACCGATTTAGTTCTTTGATTGTAATTAAATTTCTCTGCCATTAGTTATAATGTGAACAACCTGCTGTGCTGTGCTGTTCGTTGCTGTGTTTCAAACACCAGGTCATTATTGGTGTATTTTAGATGGATCTTGTGGGTCCGCCGAGAGTGTTCTCTTGCAATAAGTGCTCATACGTAATGTTTTAAAACGTTCCTCCAGAGCGCTCTTAATAACCAACAATTAGTTTAACTTTGAAACTGTTAACAGCCAACTGGCACCAGGGCTTTAGTCAAAATAAGATTGTCAAAAGGGACGGGTTAGGATCAAGTCGCATCTTGTTTGCCGACTGAAATTAAGATGTTGGTTGCTTTGAAGTTAGCCTTATCATAGTCATATTGTTTCCTAATCTGTTTAACCTTTAAGCACAGGCGGGCATCTAAACCCCGAACCTTTCGACATACAGCTTTCAAATTAAACGTATACGTCATATGTTTTGAGTAACTGAATCACTATTGTCGTCGATGGTGCTTATATAGTTTTCATGTGTTGCGCAAGGGCATTTGATAAGAGAGACTATGTCCAGCGCGGAAGTAAACACCGCTGTTTGGCCTCATAACGGCGGTCTGCAGGATCGTCCGTCTTGTAATCATTGTCATATTGGTTGCTGTTTTGATTTCTTTTGCAAAAGTTTATTTATCTTGAGGTTTAAGATGAGAAAAATTTTGCAAATTTGTGCATTTTGTAAGAAAAACAAAAAGTATGGTTATCTATTGTTAAATAAACAGGTTGTGTAAAAAGAAGGTTATATTGGTGGACCCTCCCTTCCACGTTTTTCTTAATTCCAGTAAGTACCACGAATCACACACTTTGCATGTTGTACCACCATACAGCGAGACCTTGTATGATTACATCTAAGACAGGACGTGCGTAAAGTATAAAACCAGAGCACTCACCACAACCTTTTGCGGGTTGACGGTCGTATAGGAAATCGTCCAGTTGCATGAGTAGAAGTTGGATGAAAAACTCATTACTTGCAATAATATAACAGATATTATCGGTGGTCAGTATATGCAACGATTCCAATAACTGAACTGCTGACAGTTCCAACTCTTATTCAACGCCTTTTCATATTTTGAACGATCTGAAGACGGTTGCAGATAGCAACCGAAACTAGTTATCGAACTTTAATAGTGATAGGAAAATTGCGATCTAGGCATTAAAGATTTTTAGTTTTCATAACTTTTTTTATCTACTAAATCACACTAAGACCGCCGCCTCCTTCCCGACAGTGTCCATGAGATTTATGTAATGTTTATCAGATAATGAAGGTTCGTTATCTTACATGAAATCCTTAGACAAAATTTGGAAGAAATTGAATAACTGAAGAGATGAGCGTTGCTAGCGTTGGCAAACAGCATAACAAAACAATTTTTGGATTGCAACTTCGGAAACCTTGCAAAGTGTGTTCTTATAAATTGGTACACATTTAAGATTGCTTGAATGCTTCGCAGTATACAGCAGCTGAAGTACATACATAGGTGTCGTAAGTAACATAAATGTCGATATCAACCGTTTAAATTCTCCACAAAGAGAGAAAAATTGAATCCCCGGTATACTAAAAATTGTCTGGAGGAGTTACCGCAGTGAGCTCAGGTGTTCGAGAAGTTTCATCGCTGAATATGAAAGTAATTATAGCAGGAGTAACAAAAAGAGTAGGTAGTTGTTGATGTGAGGGGAGGGACCTTCTGCATGTTGTAATGAACAATCGGCGGGGCGTTCGGGCTGCGAGAGCACGACCACGATCGTGACCTGTGGCGGAGGCGGCGGCGGCGGCGGCGGCGGCGGCGGCCCACCTCCGATGACGTCACCCGGAGTTTCCAAGACTTCCTCTCGGAAGAGATGCGGCAGCCGATAACCAGGCGGTGAAGACCGATTCACGAAACTGACGCACGGAGACGGCAGACATTAGCTTAACTGTATGCTAGCAGTTCTAGCACTTTGAGTAATGGTTTAGCGTCCAAAGGCTAACCGTTAATGGCTAACAATAGGGATAAAAAAAGAGAAAGTGTGATCAGTATTTGGCCACGAATTGGAACTGTGCAGTCTCTATAGGAAATGAGTACTTCATGCTTCAATTTGGCACGTAGTTCAAAGATAACGAAAAGCTGTGGATTATACCCTTTCAGTTGTACTTTGTACTATCATCGGAAGGCAACCAATTAGGCAATAAAAATGCCACAGGTGCCAGATAGAGCCATTTCATGACTTTATAATTGTTCTGATAGACAGGAAACGTCCGTTGTAAGGAGCGACTAACTCGACAAAGAATAACTAGAAAATAGTTTTATCTGCACGACAAAATTCGACGATGTCTGCAGAAAAAATCGTTAACAGAACTCACAGTTACCTCTGTATCTGCGGTTTCATAACAAAATATTTTGCATGGGGAGGGAAGGTGTTATGCAGTGGAAACGAAGTTGCTGAGAAATAGCTTACTGTAACTAGCGAGATGTATTTACACTTGCATAGCAAATTTAAAAGAAGGCTAGGGAAGAGATACACTTCACGTAGAGCACATCACTGCTTAGACTTCACGTGAGGCACTTCAAGTTGTTTATTATTATTTATTTCATTGCTTCCTTTGGATCTACTCTCTCTAGTTAGGTATAATAGGTCACGCTTTTAACATTTTTTGAAGTTGTTACATGTTTTTATTGTTAAAAACTTGTCTCAGTATAATAATAATAATAAAAATAATAATTGCAACTTTGGAAACCAGGCGATGTGTATCCTTGTAAATCAGTACACATTTAAGGTTGCTTGAATGCTATATATGGTACAATTTATGAAAAATCGTGCTCTTCATTCTGATATTAAGTAATAACCATGTAAAGACCGTTTCGTTGAGAGCACGAGTAGAGTTTATGGCTCTAGATGTTAAGGGAATACGAGAGGAAGATGACCTTGAAGAGGCTTTAAGTAAACTTAATGTGGTAGACAGACAAAATTAGGCACCTTGTGATGTGGAAATATTACCTGACCGGATAAGCAATGCACAGTCCAGATTACAGCTGCAACCGGAGAGGAAGATGCGGAATCTTTAAGTAGTACAAGTCCAGAGACTCCAATTACAACAGCAGCCAGCCAAGAAGACCCCAGAGACTCCAATTACAACAGCAGCCAGCCAAGAAGACCCGGAAACTGTAGCTAGTACGAGGTGCAGAGCGTCAAATAACTCCAGCTAGGGACGAAGCTGTAGCTTATGCAAATCGATAATCGATAAAACAATAGCTAGGCAATAAGCTCATGATAGCTTGACAAAACACTCCAAAGGATAGAAACTGGCTTCGGATTCAATACATGCTCCTGTAGAACCCATTGATAATACACTCCTGGAAATTGAAATAAGAACACCGTGAATTCATTGCCCCAGGAAGGGGAAACTTTATTGACACATTCCTGGGGTCAGATACATCACATGATCACACTGACAGAACCACAGGCACATAGACACAGGCAACAGAGCATGCACAATGTCGCCACTAGTACAGTGTATATCCACCTTTCGCAGCAATGCAGGCTGCTATTCTCCCATGGAGACGATTGTAGAGATGCTGGATGTAGTCCTGTGGAACGGCTTGCCATGCCATTTCCACCTGGCGCCTCAGTTGGACCAGCGTTCGTGCTGGACGTGCAGACCGCGTGAGACGACGCTTCAGCCAGTCCCAAACATGCTCAATGGGGGACAGATCCGGAGATCTTGCTGGCTAGGGTAGTTGACTTACACCTTCTAGAGCACGTTGGGTGGCACGGGATACATGCGGACGTGCATTGTCCTGTTGGAACAGCAAGTTCCCTTGCCGGTCTAGGAATGGTAGAACGATGGGTTCGATGACGGTTTGGATGTACCGTGCACTATTCAGTGTCCCCTCGATGATCACCAGTGGTGTACGGCCAGTGTAGGAGATCGCTCCCCACACCATGATGCCGGGTGTTGGCCCTGTGTGCCTCGGTCGTATGCAGTCCTGATTGTGGCGCTCACCTGCACGGCGCCAAACACGCATACGACCATCATTGGCACCAAGGCAGAAGCGACTCTCATCGCTGAAGACGACACGTCTCCATTCGTCCCTCCATTCACGCCTGTCGCGACACCACTGGAGGCGGGCTGCACGATGTTGGGGCGTGAGCGGAAGACGGCCTAACGGTGTGCGGGACCGTAGCCCAGCTTCATGGAGACGGTTGCGAATGGTCCTCACCGATACCCCAGGAGCAACAGTGTCCCTAATTTGCTGGGAAGTGGCGGTGCGGTCCCCTACGGCACTGCGTAGGATCCTACGGTCTTGGCGTGCATCCGTGCGTCGCTGCGGTCCGGTCCCAGGTCGACGGGCACGTGCACCTTCCACCGACCACTGGCGACAACATCGATGTGCTGTGGAGACCTCACGCCCCACGTGTTGAGCAATTCGGCGGTACGTCCACCCGGCCTCCCGCATGCCCACTATACGCCCTCGCTCAAAGTCTGTCAACTGCACATACGGTTCACGTCCACGCCGTCGCGGCATGCTACCAGTGTTAAAGACTGCGATGGAGCTCCGTATGCCACGGCAAACTGGCTGACACTGACGGCGGCGGTGCACAAATGCTGCGCAGCTAGCGCCATTCGACGGCCAACACCGCTGTTCCTGGTGTGTCCGCTGTGCCGTGCGTGTGATCATTGCTTGTACAGCCCTCTCGCAGTGTCCGGAGCAAGTATGGTGGGTCTGACACACCGGTGTCAATGTGTTCTTTTTTCCATTTCCAGGAGTGTATAACAAATTCTGATGTCAAAAGAGCAAAAGAATATCTCTGCAATATTATCGGAGTGGTTCTTCAACAAGATGAAGACTGGAACGAAATATGACTCATTCGACAATTTGTATTGTAGGTATGTATTGTTGAAGTGTTCAATAATTAGGGACAAATGTCATTGCAAACACTTCTAGGGGATGCATTGTTGAATAGATTTCAATAATTAGGGGTGAATGTCGTTGCAAATACTTTCAGTGGCTTTTTGGTTCAAAGCATTGAAAATATGCCACTGATCACTGTTGCTAACTGTAAGAATAATTCGTTAATGTTATAAGGTTTAATATTTTTATTGCAATATGCTTAGTGCGTTTAAGTTCATACTAAATACCTAATCGCTTTCTAAATAACCTAACTAAAAGTACTTTTTCAGGTCCAAATAAATTAAAATTCTTGCTACTAGAAGATATGCAAAGGATAAATTTATCTTTAAGAATTTCTGCCAAGACAACAGTCTTAGGAAAAGGCCAAGGATTTGCTTGATGTGCGTGTCAAAAGTTGTGTAGCACAAAAAGATGACTTTTGTAAGAAAAAAGACAATCTTTATAAATCTAAATGCCATGGAACTCGAAATACTATGTTAGGGTGCCTTGAAATAACAAATAATCTAAAATTATTCTTCCCTTTCTTTTGCTTTTTATGTTGTTTGTCTTTTATTGAGACTCGGGCTAATTTCGTTAAATTTATCAGACTAATTAAAATATTTTTAGTGTATGACTATTTTCATTTCACTTTTTTAATCAATACTGTCGGCATGGTTCAGTGATATTCGTTAAAAACGTTCCTTCAGTGTTTGATTATATTATACTAAAAAATACAAATGCTCTTTAAATTCCAACCAACAATTAACTGCTTTTGATTCAAATACTTCCCCAAGACAATTTCCTGTAAGTAAAACTATGAGGGTTGTCCAGAAAGTAATGCACCACATTTATTTTTCTTCGACAATTCTTCATTGAATATAATGAGAATCACGCACACAAAAGAATGGTGTTTTATCTACACGCCCTGTTTTTCCATTTAATCTCCATCACGTTCTGTGGCCTTCCTCCAGCGTGAAACAAGAGTGTATATTCCCTGTCGGTACCGTACCTTGACCTGGTGGTGGAGTCAGTGCTTCGTTGTGTTAATCACCTCATCATTCACAGATGCAGCGCCAACTGCCAAGTCGTAATGTCTGTCCTCGCGAATGACAATACCAGCTCGCTGCAACGTGTGAGGTGTGACAGCCGTGGATGGTCTCCCCGATCGCTGCAAATCTCAGAGCTCCGCCGTAACGCCTTCTGATGCTCTGTGCCCAGCGACTAAATGTACTTCTTTCAAGACTTCGCACAAGCGTTTGTGAATATTCCCCACAATTTCTTTCTTTGCAATGAGAAATTCAATGACGGTACGTTGCTTGTGATGTACGTCACCTACAGACGCCATTTTGAAACTGTCCTGCAACAACGCTATATGTCGGAAGCGACGGAATCTTGGCGCGCTCGCTCAGGAGACTTCAAATAATAAAGCGTGACACAGAAAAACGGGAACATTTCCACACTCTAACAAAACTGGAAGTGATGAAGGAGAGAAATTGCATTCATAGTAATTCAAACCTTACAACTTTGCCATTTACGAAACATTGATGGCATTTATCATTTTTTTAAAAATTACATTCTTTAGATGGCGTCCTCCTGTACGAATACATTCGTGAAATCTGCTGTTGAGATTCCTCATTGACCGCTGCAATATCTCAGCTGGGATACTGTGAACTGCATCCCGAATTCTCTGTTTGTTCATCCAGGTGATCGAGTCGTGTAGACTTTGCTCTTGAGGTAGGTAAAAAAAAAAAAATACCGCTCTACCGCTACGGTCGCAGATTCGAATCCTGTCTCGGGCATGGATGTGGGTGATGTCCTTAGTTTAGTTAGGTTTAAGTAGTTCTAAGTTCTAGGGGACTGATAACTTCAGAACTTAAGTCCCATAGTGCTCAGAGCCATTAGAACCATTTTTGAAAAAAGTCACAAACGGATAAATCTGGCGATCTAGGAAGCCAAGGAATGTTACCGAATCGTGAGCTCACACGGTTGCCAAATAATTCTCGCAGATATATCATTGATTGCCGTGCAGTGTGTGATGTCGCTAGGTGCTGTTGAAACTAGGCTTCTTGAATGTTTGGAAAGTTGTTTATTACAGGTGCAACGAAAGTTCGTAACATCTCCACGTAACGATCGGCAATGACATTTATTGTTTCCCTGTTCATTTGTACGCTGTTGTCCGTTCCAGTGATTCATGATCACTGAAATGGACTGTTTACTCGTTGTCACGAACCCGCTGTGCTACCACCTGCCCATGGTTGCCACTATTCATTTCTAACATTCTCGTTATTCTGTCACCCTGTACATACGTAACGTTTCGCATTCGTAGCATCGTTTTCGGCCTAGAAAAAAAATGAAAATGCGTTGCATTACTTTCTGTGCAACCTCTCGTAGTTTTATCTAATTTTCAAAGTTAGGAAATTCTGTATGCAACAAAGGCATCCAGTATAAACTATTTTTAATCGGAGAAAACGAGTTCTAACTAAAAATCGGACTGTAACTTTTGTACTCTGAAGTGACGTCAGAGTACGTTACCGTAGAATCTCTCCGTAACATCTTTCTTTTGTTTTTTATTTTTTTGTGCTTGTAAGTAGCCTCGGAAAGATATCGTGACCATTTGCGGCACAGTATCACATTTCGTGTGTTATGTGGAGAGCCCTCTGACGTGCATCTGCTTGTCACTGTCGCCGATGTGGATCTGCATCAGAGAGACAGAATATCATAGAGAGGCAACACCACGACCATTGTAAAGCAAACTGAACAACCCACCGCTTTGTTTTGGAAGTCGAAACAAACGGGAAAATGACGAAACCTGGGGAAAAATAATAAACTTAGCCTACATATTCACGTAAAGTGACAGTACGCACTTGAAATAAGATTATTCGTAGCTTTATTGCTTTTGTGCATGCAGTTATACGCTGAGTTTTGAAAAGAAATTCGGCAACTGCTCGTCGCACAAGTTCGCATGTACTCTGTCTTGCTTTCAAAATGACAAATTGACTAGTGACTAAAATGAGGAAGTCTCAAACGCTCTCGGCCGGCGTTCGTCTGAAATCGGAAACCGGTCCACAGGATATCCTTCGCTCGATACCTTTGGAGGACCATCGTATTTCGTTGTTTCCTTCTTAACTTGCGCTTTATGACAGTAAGACGTTTCAAAGTAATGATGCATTGAACATTTGTTGTATTTACCAACAGCAATTAAGATGAATCTTCCTGACAGATCAAAACTGTGTACCAGAATGAGACTCGAGCTCGGATCTTTATCTTTCGCGCACAAGGGTTTGGTAGAGCATTTTCCGCGAAAGGCAAAGGTCCCGAATTCGAGTCTCGCTCTGGCACAGTTTTGATTTGCTATGAAGTTTCACATCAGAGCACACTCCGCTGCAGAATGAAACTTATATACAGGAATTAATATATTTAAGTGATTAGCAACATTATATGGAACGAAGTTCTAATTTAACCCTCAACTATTAAGAGGTCTTGGGTTTATTTTCTTATTCAGAATTGGAGGATTAACGGAAGTAGTGTTAGCAAATTCATCTCTCGATATTGGTTTTAATGATACTTATTTTTTTGTTGCGCATTTACATTGTGTGTTGTCTATGGGAGCAGTGCCTGCAATTATAGAAGGCAATTACAGGGGTTAACTATAAATCGCACACGATTAAAAACTGAAAACTTACACGAGGCATAAAACGATCTTCCCGCAAACAAGCCACATTCAAATGTTTTGTGGTGGGACAACGACTGCGAAATCTTTGCTTGTATGCACAATTTATGTGGGATTACTCCTATTTACAGCATGCGTTTGCTCTGAAACTGAATATTTTAACATATAGTGCACTAGATCCTAATTTTATATTTTTTGCTTGCCACTTCCATGATGTCGCAGTTTTAATGGCTATTAATACAGGTTTACCGTTACTATAGGCAGCGTATGGCGTTTCTTATAATAACGTATCCCTATTAACGTTCCTGCTCTGATTTTCCATCCCCTCTGCTTTCGTTACCAAATGGTTTTTACCGGATAATTGCTTTTAATTTGTGCCCTCTTCTATTTTCTTCTTTCATCGATAAATTAGATTATTACTTCACTTACCGGCAGATCTTTCACCAGTGCCTCTATTAGATCAATGCTCCCTCACACCTACCAGTAATGTTGCTCAGTTATGCTGTCGTAGCTCTGAACAGTTTTGCTTGAAACTTGTCATTCATTTATTCTAAGATTTGAGAATGCCGCAATATACACCGTGCTATACTGTTTGTTTTTTTTTTTTTTTTTTTTTTTTTTTTTTTTTTTTTTACGTACTGGCACTGTGCTCCTGGCAGGGACACGAACTCATCCATGTGCTGCGTTATTTGGCTTGATCTATGCTTGCACATCTCACATACCAGTTCGACGTTCAACAGTCTACTGGTTTTTTTGTCATCCCTTCCATTTAACACGAAGGTTCTCCCAAGATATTATGAGTATGCTACATCTGCTTAGAGTTAGTCTTCATTCACTGTCAATATTCTTGACTAATATATTATTTTACTCTTGGTGGAGTATACGCAGCACTTTCCAGTAGAGACTGGACGTCAGTTGAGTGGCGACAGCTGGTCTTTTCAGATCAATCACGTGTTATGCTCCATCGGACATGAAACGTCTGAAAGCAAACACCCTGACCAGGAGGGAGCGTTATAGTCTGAGAAATGTTTTCTTGCAGTTCCCTGGGAGATCCCGTGATTATGGAAAGCGCGATGCTTCAACACAAGTATGCATCTATCCTCGGGGACCATGTCTATCCCTACACGCAGTTTGTTTTTCCTTGGCATCTACCAGTAGAACAACGGAACGTGTCACAGAGCTTGCAGCTTACGTGCGCGGTCCGAAGAACATCAGGATAAGTTTACTGTACTCTCCAGGAAACTCCCCAAATTTAAATCTAATCGAGAATCTGTGGAAACATCATAGATCGCAAACCGAGAAACCTAGCACAGCTGGGCACTGTAGTTGAGTCAGCGAGAGTCCACGTCGCTGTCGGTATCTTCCAGAACCTAACTCACTCTCCTCCTGCACGTATCGCAGCGGTCCGCACTGCAAAAGGTTGTTATTCTGGCTCTGGACAGGTGGTCACATTAACGTGGCTGAACAGTGTATAATGCACAGACAGTAAAATATGACTGATCTCTGTTGGAGGTAACTCTGATGGACTTTATTTTGTGCTGTTTAAATGTGGAAAATGGTTTCCTGTTGATTCCAACAAAACAAAGGGAAAAGTGACCTAGACTGCAGGACGGAACTGAGAATGTGCCGTGGAACTGAAACAAAGTCTCTAAGGCAAGACTACATAAGTGTGAGAAACCAGTAAGGTGCCACAGCACGTACGTGAAACTTGGATAGTGGGAAATCTAGAGAAAGAATGTCAACTGAAAGCACTTTAATTATCTTTCATAAACCAAAGAAAAGATGTTCAGCAGTGATAAGTGCAGAATGATGAGATTTTCGTTATAATATTGTGAAACTTCACCATCAGAAGTGACAGCTCAATGGATATCCACGTTGTAACATTATGCTAACGTTACGTTTCAGACCCAATAATCGTTTCTCCTCAAACTAGGTGTTGCCACTCAAAATGTTCATTGATAATTTGTTAAAGCTGAAATTGGCCGGTCGTAGAGGTAAAGTTATGTAGTCGAATTTGGGGAGGATATTTCAGTTTAAACAACTAGAAACAATATTACCTCACGATAAGGCTGAGAAACCGAACTAATCTGGTACAGCAGGTACTAAGATATTCGTGACAAAATTAAAGTCATCAATGCGAGGATTTTTTTGAAGACACCAGTGCATGGTCTTCTCGGAGGTGGTATGCCGCTACCTTCCTCCGACCTTTGAACTTAACTTACCAAGCATATTACAGATGGACCTACAGGTTAATGTGAGTTCCGGACCACTGTGTAATTCGGCATTTACACTCGGACATACACTGCATGAGGTGAATGAAGTGATAATCGACAGATAAACGTTGTAGGATTGACCAGGTATCGAACACAAAACCTTTGGATTTGTAGTTTGACACTCTAAAACCTTTTGTTTTTCTTTCTTTCTTCCGATCTGTGTCTTCGTCGTTATGGTGTCAGTAGTTCATTGCATGTGCTGCATGACAGTTTCAAGTTCTATCGATGAGCGCTTCACACAGGTCTTTAATAAGAGAGGGTTTCCAGTATCCTGAGCGAACACGCTGCGCTAACTTTCCGGCTACCACCGAGACACTGGTAAGCCCCAAAAACTCATGAATGATGTATATAATTAGTGTACAAACCTACATATACATGCAATTTTGTCATATGATGACATGGAGACCGTGGCTGTTGTTTGAAGACAAATGCTGATGGTGTTGGGACAGCAACCAGCCACAAATTTACTTTCAGTTCCTTTATTCAAAGGGTACCGTTACCGGTTTCGACTCGCTGTGATTCATCCTCAGATGGTTTACACGCTTTCTTTATGACATGTGGTGTGTTTTTTACAGATTAATTGCCTTAAAATATAAGTAATACATAATTATAAACACGCCACACATAGATGGTTGCGTTACAGATTTCCGTAACGCAACCATCCTTGTGTAGCGTGTTTATAATTATGTATTATTTATATTTTAGGACAATTAATCACAGCGCCGCGAGGATTAGCCGAGCGGTCTAAGGCGCTGCAGTCATGGACTGTGCGGCTGGTCCCGGCGGAGGTTAGAGTCCTCCCTCGGGTATAGGTGTGTGTGTTTGTCCTTAGGATAATTTAGGTTAAGTAGTGTGTAAGCTTAGGGACTGATGACCTTAGCAGTTAAGTCCCATAAGATTTCACACAAATTTGAACAATTTTTTGAATCACAGCGAGTCGAAACCGGTAACGGTACCCTTTGAATAAAGGAACTGAAAGTAAATTTGTGGCAGGTTGCTGTCCCAACACCATCAGCATTTGTCTACGTATACATGTTGTTGTTCTTGCTGTTTTCTTCAGCCCAAAGACTGTTTGATGCAGCTCTCCTTGCTACTCTATCCCGTACAAGCCTCTTCATCTCCGAGTAACTACTGCAACCTACATCCTACTAAATCTCCTTAGTGTTACTATATTCATGTCTTAGTCTCCCAGTACGATTTCTACCCCCCTCCCCCCTATCCTCACTTCCCTCCAGTACTAAACTGGTGATCTATTGATGTTTCAGAAAGTGTCCTATCAATCGATCCCTTCTTCTAGTCGGGTTGTGGCACAAATTTCTTTTCTCCCCAATTCTATTCAGTACCTCCTCATTAGTTACGTGATATACCCATCTAATCTTCAGCATTCCATCGAACAGGTGAACAGCGTGTATATATATCTGACAAAAACCTATTTTTACATTTCGTAGCTACAAGAAGTGTTATACTTACCAAGACATGACAAAGACTTTACTATAGATGCAATATGTCGTCACTTCCGACTAGACGTCACTTGATAATGGCAATAAGCCGAAACAGACCCGCTGTGTAAAACATTATAACATATTACCTTATTGTAACTAGTTTTGGAGTATTAATTTTTATTATATCTAATACTGACGTATACTATGCTGCAGGCCCATAAGAAAGTAAAATAACATAGAGAGTAACGATGAATATTTTTTGATCGGTACGGAGCTGTACGTTCCACGTGCTTCGCAGAGTTTCTCAACAGTCTTCATCTCAAGTACCGCGAAAGGCGTAATTAGCGTAACAGGATATCTCACTGTACTGTTTTCCCGTGACGTCATCTTCTTGTTTAGCTTCTGCTCTCTACGTCGATAGCAAGCGGGGTGGAAGGAACTGTGGCAGCTGCGAGTCCTTGGCCGTGACAGAAGATTCCGGGTGAGGATAAGCGAGGTGACGCCCGCCCTGGCCGGTCAATGGGAGCGACTTATTGTGGTGGGAGGGGGATTCCCGAGGCCATCCGAGGTCCGGCTATATATACAGGTGGGCGGCAGCGCGCCACGCCGGTGTGCAGTCAGCCGCCTGTGGTAGTCCTCGCAGCAGCAACAGCCAACAGCCAGCAAGCAGAAAGCATGGCCAACGCCGCAGCCACCGCAGTCTTCGTCGCCGCTTGCCTGGGCTCCTGGTGGGCCCTGGCCGCAGGTACGTGTCTGCACACCAGTTTCAGCTTGAGAGGCCCCCAACGCTGTCACTGTGCGGTTGATGTTCCTCAGTCTGCCCACTATCAGCGAACCACTGAAATGTTGGGGAAAGTGTGGTTTACACTGCTCTCGTGTTAATTTTTTATTGTTGCTCACATCTGGAGGTTGGCGATATTGAATGAGACGTGGTTAATTTCATGCTCGGCATCCATAAGGATAAATATGTAGATTTTCTTAGGTGTCTCACCCAAAACCTGATCGTGATCATTTTGAGAAAGGTTACTACCGAAATCGACAGCTTCCCAGGATTTCTGCGATACCTTTCTCTGTGAACTGAAGATACCCGAAACCATTAGTACTTCCGTCTCCGTTAATCTCCCCATCATACCTCTTTATAATAATCTGGAATTTATACAATAAATTCCAATAATATGTTAGTATGATTGCTTCGTAAAATTAATACAGTTCGTCCTTATATAAACACACTACTGAACGTAAACTACCATAGTAGTTTCATACACAGGTTAGTAGGAATCGAACGCGAGCCAGAGGCTGAGCAGTCTTGTGTGCTATCACGTACGCTATGTGAACAACTGACACAGAGTGTATCTGGCGGGCTGCTTGAATTTGCGCGCGCAAAGGCCTGATGGACCAACTTCAATTCTAATTAAATCGGAAACGGTGCAACGTATGGAATTTTTTTCTGACAGTTATTTTCCGGCACAGCCTACCTTGCAACCCCCTTACAAGCTTTTTATACTGTTTCTGACAACCCTGTGTATAAGCAGCGTTACGTCCAATTTTTTCTAACGATGAGCAATTGATGTAGGAAAAAATTTCAATCTTGTTGCGTCAGTATTGTTCTGCATGAAGCTAGTTAGTATTTTCCTCTTTTGGTTCGCGTCTCACTTTTGTCTAACTGTGGTATTATAGTATTATTATCTTAATGGCGGTTCTACATTTACTGCTAAATGTTTCAATATTTGATATGTGCAAGTTACTATGAATTTCCTATTGCTTTTGATTGTGAAATCAATGGAGTTTGAGCACAATACTATGTAATTAATAATCTTCCAATTTCGTTATGGCTTCATCCAGTATTGGCGTATATACAGATCTTCATGGGTAAATTTTTAACATTGCAGAGCAGCAAAGGACCCAGTTACTTATTGACTCTTCATGGCACATGAGGAAATATCAAAAATACTGTCGTTTCATGTAGTAAAGTGTATTAACAAGACTTGTTTCGAATTTTATGAAATAATTGCATCATGATATCTGTAACTGAGGAACTGTGTGTGTGTGTGTGTGTGTGTGTGTGTGTGTGTGTGTGTGTGTGTTTTGGGACTTACGGGCGCTCAACGTCGAGGTCATCATTAAAAGAAACGAATGTGGACAGAAACAAAAATCTAAGCATACACGCAGAGAAAGCAGGAAAAGAAGGAAAATTCTGTATAAGAAAGTAAAACGTAACGAAAACGAAAACGGAGCGTCAAGAAGGCCACAGCGAATTTTCATTGGCTGGCCACTTACATAAAATATGGGGCAGCTTGTCACCCTGCGAACAAATTAAGACCCTCTCCCTAAAATCTCGGGAAAAACATTTGACAAGTCACAGAATTTTAAAACTTTAACCAGTCGTTCGAGTATTTCCTAAAACAGATGGCAGATCCGCCGGCAAGTCAGCCGCGGCCCGCTGGTCAGAAAATAAAACGCAATCCAATAAAACGTGGCTCACTGGGACCTGGACGCCACAAGCACCACACATTGGAGAGTCCTCCCGCCGGAGCAGGAAGCCATGCGTCATAGGGCTGTGGCCTATCCGAAGCCGAGTGAGGAGAACCTCGTCCCGTCGACGGGGCTGGAAAGAAGTGCACCACACACGCGTTGTGGACTTGACTAAAGGGAGCTTATTGTCAGTCATTTCCAGCCACTCATCCTCCCACCGACGCATGACTCGTGAGCTCAACAGCGAGGTGAGTGCGTGCAGGGGGATGGCACACTGAAATACTTGCGGATCGAGACATGCCTCCTTGGCTGATGACTAAGTTTTCAGAAAAAAGTACCGTGTCGTCCAAGATCCATACAAGTAGACAGATGAAAATTAATCTGCTGTTTTCTTTCTCAGCATTATACAAAACGTTCTGGCTGTTGACGAAACGCAATGAATGTTTGATTCTCGGCATGGAAGAAAAGTCTCCATACTGAGGTTCGGTAGTCATTCACTCCAACACAAAATTCAGTTTGCCAAACGCTATTTCAGTTAATATTCTCTCAAATCTGTAGTTGTGAAAGCACGCCGATACGACCGGTCATGTTTCGTGGAATGCCGCTATGGCATACCGTTCAACAAAGGATCTTCCACGACGTCTTAACATGTTTGTGGTTGGTTGACAGAGCCGGAATCAGTATGATTTTCACGAGTCACCTTGACTGACATACTGCCGTCATTTATCAGACTTTTGCCGACTTTTATAAGTTCCTTCAATTCTCAAGATATCTCCAACTCGCAGAAAAGTCTAACTTGTCAGTTTCAATCGTATACTTGTAACCGAAAGTTAATCAGTTACTTAACATAGTACTGTGGCACTGGGTGGCAATATCCTCTGCTCTCGATAAGACTGTTCGGAATCCATTTGCAGTATGGTACCTCAGCCGGCCGTTGTGGCCGAGCGGTTCTAGGCGCTTCAGTCTGGAACCGCGAGACCACTACGTTCGCAGGTTCGAATCCTGCCTCGGGCATGGATGTGTGTGATGTCGTTAGGTTAGTTAGGTTTAATTAGTTCTAAGTTCTAAGGGACTGATGACCTCAGATGTAAAGTCCCATAGTGCTCAGAGCCATTTGAACCATTTTTATGGTACCTCAATTTTTATAATACTTGTAAAATTCCTAATATGGGACACTTTTTTTCAGGTCAGCTGTCTCAGCAGTGCCTCGGTTGCATATGTGAGGCGGCGTCGGGATGTGACGTGAACTCGGGCTGCAACGGCGACGTGTGTGGTCCGTTCAAGATCACCTGGGCCTTCTGGGCGGACGCAGGCAAGCCCGTCATCTCCGGGGACAATGCCAACAGCGACGGAGGTCAGTCACGTCACTCTCTGTGAAGGCAACGCTCTAGCTGTCACGCTCAGTCAGTTGTAATTCGTGACTGTATTCATGTAGAGTTCCTTCAGCGACAAGGAAGTAGTAATCAGAAAGATGCACACTGTCTTACAATAAGCAACACTGCCCAAACTCCACGTCGGTCGCACAAGGCAAGAGACGCTCGCCAACATGTAATCTCTCCTCCTGAGATGCAGGCATGCTTATCGCATAACAGTCCTCTGTCCCGCAGTTCCAGTTAATTAAACCGCATATTTCTGCAGTTATGTTACGATAAATTTTTCAGTTCTGCTATATCTAACGTATTTTGTTAAAAACGAAGTAATGCTACGAAATCAAGTGGAAAGATATAAGAAGTCTGCACTATATACTTAAAGACTTTGTTCTTTCTGTTAGGTACACAGATTTATTATGCAGATTTACAGTTCTGTGCCACTATTACCTTAAAGAGTCACTGTTGCGCATAATCACAGATATAGTACTTCAAAACAGATTTATCCCTACTGCACCCATCAAACTTGGTATTTTCTAGAGATAGTAACCTCAGATTGCTTTTCGGTTAATACAGCTTTCTCGGTTCATGAACAAAAAATATTTGAATATTCTATATGCCAGGAAGAGAATCATACCCTATAGGTATCGCGGAGTGATGTCTCTCGGACATGAAAAGAAGTCAAACATTTTATTTAAGTATGAGGCAATGTGATACGTAAATTTTTTTAAGTGTTTTGATACAGAACCAGTGTTGTGAACTGTATTGCAAATATCAGTACCAATATTTGATAAGCAACTCCAGAATACGATTTGGAAGCTAATGCTAATTTTAGTAAGTACAGCACAGATGGCGTGACAAACATGGATTAATGCCTGTCTGGGAGTCATGTTTTTGAAGCAAAGGCAGGATAAAACTTTCTGTATGATAGCGAGTAAACTGAAAAAGATGCTCCAGATTTGAAATACCGACGAGGAGTAAAATGAAACGCTGAGACAGCCGCAAACGAAGTTACTACGGAAAGTTTCTGGCATATTAAATTTGTCCGCCATAACGGACTCGCATTTGAAACGTTTGTCTTTCGCCCGAAAGTGTTTTTTCGACTGTGCTATTCAAGAACAAATCAGGTCCCGTTCTTCCAGCTTTTCTTCAGCCAGTATGATGCCATCTTCTATCTTGTAAAATTCAGATTTCTCCTGCACAACTTCCGGTACAACACTCCTAGAAGAAAGGTCATCACGGGTACACGAATTATCCATGTTGTTTCCTGAAATAATTTTCACTCTGCAACGGAGTCTGTACTGATTTGAAACTTCCTGGAGGATTAAAACTGTGTCCTGGACTGGGACTCGAACCTGAAAACAATTTGCAAGGCTGTGGCTACGTCACACGTCGGTAATATCCAATCCCCCAATGTCCCGCAAGGTATTCATTAGAACTTACGAGAAGTTTGAAAGTTAGGAGATATGGTGTAGGTGGGTAGCTCAGTCGGTTGAGCATTTTCTTCTGAAAGGCCGAGGTTCGAGCTCCGGTCCAACACACGGTTTTAATCAATTCCGCTGCGGAGTGAAAATTAATTCTGAAAGCTGGAGTTCACAAATTTTAAGTTTTACATTCAACATGGTCGCGGTATCGAATTATAGCACATCTAGTGTAGTGTGAACCGCTATAGTGATTCCCATGATTCACAGAAACAAGACTTAAAATGACACCAATTAGTGTTATAAATCAATATCATGAAGGGACAGACACGTCGATAAACATTTGAATAATGTTATAAAAGTGACTGTGTCTAAGAATGCGTATATTTTTAGAAATTCTGCAATATTCTCCTTTGGGAACGGTTCACCTTTGTGTGTGTGTGTGTGTGTGTGTGTGTGTGTGTGTGTGTGTGTGTGTGTGTGTTTGTGTGTTTGTGTGTTTGTGTTTGTGTGTTTGTGTGTGTGTGTTTGTGTGTGTGTGTGTGTGTGTGTGTGTGTGTGTGTGTGTGTGTGTGTGTGATGTGCAGTAACACACCGGGTGCGTAATAAGTTCTGCATATTGCGGGATATGCTGCATCTTGCTACTTCTCCCCGCGCCACCATTTGCCCTGAAAGCTACACGTAACAAGTGTGGAAAACGACCCCTGACCATCATAAGACCACTGTGTAGAATGATCCCTCAACTACATAATACAGTGAAATTCCTACAAAAATTCGAAGGTTACACTGTTCTAGACTGAGAAATATAAACGTAAGACTCGAGCAGTGAAGACGCTGTACGATACACTGTGCAAGATTAAAGTAAGGAGATCATGTAAAGGTGAACCACATCGGTGAGCACGGAAAGGCACACATCTACTTCCAGAAGCGCAGTAGCAGAAGAAGAAAGAATTCCATAAGTGTGTAACAATAACAGAACAATATCAAAATCTTAGCTTTAGTCGTTAATTGTCATTTAGTAATCAGGCTCTCTACTCTACCTCGTTTCCTGCAACGTTCTTTTCATCACTGCTCTCTACGTTCTTAATTTAGCTCTGATAAGAATTCCAGTTTTTATTTCACGTTGCATCATTGATATAGAAATTATTAGCCGCAGCTGAACAAGCATACTGACGAACATTTGCTCTTCCCCAGTCATTGCGAAAGAATGCGCAGTAGACGCTGTCGTAATATCCGACAAAAACAACGTTGCGTCATCACTTTAAAGTCAGTATTTATTTATAGAGATTGTGTACTTAACGCTGCTGAAGAAACACCGCTATTAAGCAGAACCATTTTACCCCGAGGCCGGACTATCTGCAATGAACAAAAAATCCTGTGTCTCGCTTCATTGTAAGCACCTACAACATTTAGTTTTACTTTCAAGTAAAAAGTAACCACCGTTGGGTTCACAAAAAATAGGTCGAAAACTTGAGAACGTAGAGTGACACACGTCTGTTATGTGAAGTGTATTTTAGTGTGTTTGATAAATTAATGTTTCCACTGAGATTCTCGAATATTCTGGAAGACTTTCAAACCATGTGGAATATGCTAACAATACCCTACCAACAAGTCAATCAACGATTACTTGGAGAATAAATGAAAAGTCTTTATGGTTAAAATAACATTTTCCTACGCTCAGATTTACCAGTTTTCCTTGAAGTTTTGACCAACAGTTAAGACACCTTAAACTGTCTAAATTTTGGTGTTTAACTGAAACATGATGACGAACTTAAGTTGCTTTTCCGAGTCTTCTGTATTCGGATGACCTAAGTTATTGAAATTGTATAAGGCTTAGAAATGGTTGGCTAAATACTTGTTGAACCCAAATTTGTTTGCTTCTCGTGTCTGCCATTTGTCACCAAAGCGCCTTCATTTTCGCTGATCTTTGTGTTCAAATGCAGTCAGGCTCTAGGTCTTCGGATATTCAGCCAAATGAAACATGCCGGCCGCTGTGGCCGAGCGATTGTAGGCGCTTCAGTCCGGAACTGTGCTGCTGCTACGGTCGCAGGTTCGAATCCTGCCTCGGGCATGGATGTGTGTGATGTCCTTAGGTTAGTGAGGTTTAAGTAATTCTAAGTCTAGGGGACTGACGACCTCAGATGTTAAGTCCCATAGTGCTTAGAGCCATTTTTAAACATGCCTGTATTATCAGTAGTGCCAACTTCCGGCACCTTGAGCTTTCCCTGATTTACTGTGTGAAACAAGTAGCTTGGGGTCACATAATCGACAGAGACCAGTATGCTCACATCGCCCATTCACTTACTTCCCAGAGTTGAGTGTCACCTACTTGTTTGGCGTGTTGACATTCCAATGGCCATAAATATCTGTCGTTAAGTACAGGGTGTAACGGATATATGTGTGATATTTTTCTGTGTGGTACTTTAATATGTGCACACATCAGTCTGTTGGCTTTCTTGCTCTGTGTCAGTCTTCCCACAAACACGCCACATACTAAATGACCTGATAATTTCTACATGGTCATGACTGCACCACTAAGTGCACTACTCCTGTCAGTATATCCATGTCAGTTTCATCCATGTGTCCGCACTTAAACACCTGACCTGTACCCCGGGGAAAATAAGTATTAATGGCTCGCTCTTGCCACATACACACTCTGAGGGGGAGGGGGTGGGGAGCAGGGAACCACCAAGAAGTTATCCAAAAGTGACAGAAATCTAAAGCTGTGATGTACATGAGCAGTCAGACGAATTGAGCAAGTCACTAACACACTACATTTTTATGCAAGCAAGTATTCGGCTTGCTAATGATTGATAGAATTTTTGGATGTCCTCCTGAGGAATATCATGTCAGATTTTGTCCACCTGGTGCGTTAGATCGTAAAAATTCCGAACATGTTGCAGGGCCCTGCCCACAATAATCAAAATGTTCTCAAATAGGGGAGACATCTGGTGGCCTTTCTGGCCAAGGTGGGGTTTGGCAAGCATAGAGACAAGTTGTAGAAACTTCAGCTGTGTGCGGGCGGGCACTGTGTAGCTGAAATATAAGCCGAGGATGACCTGCCACGAAGGGCAACAAATCGGGGCGTAGAATATGTGGACGTACCGTTGTGCTGTAAGAGTGCTGCAGATGATAGACAAAGAGGTCTTGCTGTGAAATGAAATGGCGCCCCAGTCCTCGTTGTCGGGCCGCAAGGCAGGCGACAGTCAGGCTGGTAACCCACTGGTATCCTCTGCGTCTTCACGCACGTCTTCGATGGTCGTCGTGGCCCAGTTTAAACGGAGATCCATCACTGAAGCTTCTACTACGTGGACGATATTCCACGTCTGGTTTTGTTGCCCTTCATGGCAAGCCGTGCTGAGCTTACATTTCAGCAAGATAATGCCAGCTCGCATATGGCGAGAGTTCCGACTGCCTGTCTTTGTGCTTGCCAAATCCTGCCTTGGCCAACAAGACCTCCAGATCGCTCCCCAAATGAGAACGTCTGAAGGCCTTCCAATCAGTTTGGTGGTCTGACGATCTAAACCTCCCATTGGACGCAATCTGGTATTATATCCCTCAGGACGACATCCAGCAACTCGGTCGATCAATACCAAGCCGAATAACTATTAAGGGCCAGAGATGGACCAACACGTTATTGACTTGTTCACTCCGTGAAGCTCTTTCTCTCGAATAAATCAGCCAATTTTTTCTAAAATTGTAATCATTTGGTTGTCTGTACTTGTATATCAAAGCTACCAATTTCCGTCCAGTTCGGATAATTCTTTCGGCTTAGATTCCTTTGTCTTAGAGTGTATTTGGAGGTACTAACCAACATAAAAGCATTCGAATTGTAATAGGCATAATTATTAGTCTGAAAATGTGGTAAATACTAACGTAATGTTGTTCAGTACACGTCCTCAGTCACAAACAGAATTATCTGCACTTATACCCGTTAAGCATGAATGTAACATGCGAAACCGTAAATCGTAACTTTATAAAGTGCTTTCACTTTCTCTTTAGGATAACAGTGTTTAGACGAAGTTGTTCTGTGTTTCAGGCATTAGACTTCTTTGTGCCAAAATGTCAGAAAGGGCACACATTTTACGTAGTTCAAAAGTAAACAAATCTTTTCTTCGTAAATAGTCGGAGCTCTGCCTTTACTTCTCATCGACTGCATTCACAGAAACTTTGCAGTTTCGATATTGTTAGATAAGGACAAACTTTTCTCCTCTTCTTTTTATCGTATTCAGAAGTTTTACTTACAGTAACATTGATAAATATTGAAGAAAGAACTCTCCATCAACTAATAACTGTTAGTATCTACAAATAAGCATCTTCAAGTTGTAAAATGGGCTGATGTAATATCGTAAAAGGAAATGAAAAAGAGAAAAAAGCTAAGACAGTTTTGCTATCTTCGTTAGTGTTAGGCACTCTTCCTTGAAGTACTTATTATTTTAATTGGAGTCCTGAATCCAAGTAACGCAATCATCCTCATTTTTTACGTAAACAGTCTTCAGTTTCACTGTTAGTGAAATTTTGTACCTAATAACTTGCCAAAAAATACTGTTTTCAAACGACCTATACCTTCTAAGCTTTAAACATTTATTGCGGTAGAATTTGTCGACATTCTGTGTTGATTAATTAACTTTGATGCCTCGTTACAGCTTACGTGCGATGTTCGTCAGACGTGTACTGCGCAGCCTCAGCTGTGGGGGCCTACATGTCCAAGTACGCCACGGTAAGTGCTCTGTCTCATCAGTATGTACACGTAGGACAGCACAACGCAGTGATACTTATTTTGAATTTGAGTGAACTTTTTAACTTGTTCTACACAAAGACCCTCCAACTCTTACCAGTCTCTATTTGCTGCGTCTAAAATTGCAGCCCGCATCTCGTGGTCGTGCGGTAGCGTTCTCGCTTCCCACGCCCGGGTTCCCGGGTTCGATTCCCGGCGGGGTCAGGGATTTTCTCTGCCTCGTGATGGCTGGGTGTTGTGTGCTGTCCTTAGGTTAGTTAGGTTTAAGTAGTTCTAAGTTCTAGGGGCCTTATGACCACAGCAGTTGAGTCCCATAGTGCTCAGAGCCATTTGAACCATTTCTAACATTGCAGTTTAAATGCAAATTGGAGTACTCTTGCGTGTTAGTTATAATATTCGCCTGAGTAGACCGAGTTTCAATGTCGTACGGTCTGTAGCTGTTAAGATAATCGTGTGTAAATTGTCTCACAGACACATCACATTTGGTTAATCTGGACTCAGTCACGCAGGTAGATAGAATAGTTCTTCGTTTAAATATTTTTAGCAGCTGAAGGTCATAGTTACATTACCACTTGCGCCTTGCAGTTTGGTTGAGTGTACTTAACTTACTTACATTTAAAATGGGAAAGGAGGCAGGAAGATTATCGATTAAGGTGACGTCGACAACATGGACACCCTGGAGAATCTATATCGGAATGACGGTACAATAATTTCAACTCCACTGCTCCCGAACCCAGTGTATTAATCGTTGCGTTACCTTTCTCGGGCAACAACTTTAGAAAAATAGAACCAAGTACTTCAAAACCAACTAGAAACAGAACTGACATTATTTACAATTTTTGTGGACTGCAAACACAAACTTGTGAATCGTTAAATTCGCTGAGAAACCGAGGAAGTACGCAGGACAATGTATAGTACTGCTAAATCGTTCGTCACGTGTTGGTACTACATCCACGGTTTGAGCCAGTGATAGTCAAGCAGGTCCGTACCGCCCGCTGGCGCGCGTTCCAGCTTTCGTGGTGGACGGCAGGCAGTAGGGGTTTCAATACCATTTGTTTTAAGTTTTCATAAAACTTTGACTTAAAGCATTTGAGAAATAGTGATTATTACATGTTTTAACTTACTGTAACTCTGCTTTGTAAATTCTGTTAAATACTGTTACTTCCCTTTTTTTTTATAAATGGCCATTATTGTGGAACTGGTGGGTAGCTGGGAAATTTTACTGCTAAGTTACAAAAGTGGGCCGTAAGTAAAGAAGATTGACAACCTCTGGCCTAAAGTTTTCACGACGTCATGGCTGACTCTCATGCTCGGGCAACTGACGCCACATTTTCTGTTTCACATCGCCCCTTACTGGCACTCTCTCAGCTGTCGGCAGTACTACAGAGCACATGTCTGTGGACACTGTTCTTTTATTGTACTTTATAGCGGCCGAGTCCCGCAGTATAGTAATCCCTTTCGACGTCATGCAATCATCAGGGAATCTCAGAATCTCATTCATAAGAAATAAAAAGTGAGTAATAGTAAAATGCTACAAAACTACAGGCTTAAATCAAATTCTAATATACGGCTAGACACACCTGGATACGCTGCATTGAAACTCGTCAAGGTTCAGCTGAGGAGGCTACGATAGTCGCTCTCGGTGTCGACGCACTTGTGCGCTGATTGATGGAACTGAGTGCAGTTTCTTTTCGCTCTTCGTATAAATGCTGGTCTTGCAAACAAATTAATCAACGTCTTGACATATCCACATTACAACACAAAAACAAGTGGTTGTTTACTGTTGTTACCAAAAATCTCGAAAAGTACTTGATCGATTTACTTCAAACTTTCATACGGTACGCTAATGAACATAGAAAAAGTTATTTCCAAAAATCTCGATAAATTCTTGAACAATGTACTTTCAATTTTTTACACAATACTCAAATGAACATCCTGACAGACATGGGCTATATATATGTTTTAAAGAGGAAAAGTTGTTTACAACAATCTCGAAAAGTGCTTGAGCAATGGACTTCAAATTTATACACGATACTCTAATAAACATATATAAGTTACCGTGTAACGGTTTTCTGTTAAAACTGACTTCAAAAAAGGAAATGCAATGCAATCCTGTGAAAATGTGTGGTTTCCATCTCTGTCTCGCTGCAAAGTTCAGCTATGACAGGAGGGCATGTAAACCAGTAGAGAAATTCTTTCTTCCATATAAATTCTTTCTCTTTATATATACAACAATAAACAGGGCTCAGGGACAGTGAGAGGGAGGGTAAGAGATGTGGACACAGAGATGCACAGTGAGAGAGGGAGAAAGGGTAGATTCAGAAAGAGAGTTAGGAGGAGGAGATGGCCAGAGTAGAAAGGGGGGAAGGAGTTTAGGCTGTACATCCATTTCCCATATATTTAGTAATTGCGAAGCATTGCAGGGTACCCTATTCTCACTAAGAAATAAAGTATTGATTGCAAGAAAGTGAGCAGTAAAATATGTGGAGTTCCGAGGTCTTCTTCAAGGGCTTACGTATTTTAACTGCGCCATCATAATATATACATTCGGTAATGACATTAGTGATGAATAATCCATCGCAGTTTGAGAATAGTGATGCCCGTACTAACAATACTAAAGGAGAAACGATCTTTATTACGCATCATTAGAGTTTCAGTGGCCCAAAAAGAAACTGAATATTCAGCAGAAGTTTTTTTTTATATTTTGCACAATAACATAAAATAACTGACAGGTAAAGTTTTAAATGTACCTTATTATCATTTTTCTTGGACAAATCGTTCTATTCCATGGACGAGTTTTTATTGAAACAGTGGTTGTCTGCTACCAAGATTGTAACTATAAAAGTACTGACAAGAGTAGAAAGGAAAATAAAGAAGAAAATAGGGGATGATCGGTTGGGATTTCAAAAAAGGAAGAGGGACCAGAGACGCAGTCTAGTGTCTGAGGATGGTGCAGAAATCTTTTTGGAGGTGAAGAGAAACACTTACGTTGGTTTTGTCGTCTAGAAAAAGCCCTTGACAGAATTGAGAGGTGTGTCCTGGTGACGATTCTGCGAGATTCTGTTATAGATTGACAGGATAGGTTTATAAAACAAATGTGGGACAGAAAGTGGTAGTTCCAGTAGAAGAAGATGAAACTGAAGAGATGAGTGTTGGAAAAGGTGTGATGTTTGCTGTACATCACCAGCATTTTTCAACGTATATGCTGCAAAGCTGATCATTAAGGCCTCGGAAAAATCAAGACTTGTGTTGGGAGGAGAAAGAATAAAATCATCAAATACGCTGTTGATATGACCGTGCTATCAGAAACGGAGGAATAGCTCCGGATAATGATGGAAAATATTGCAAGCATGAGTAAAGAGTTTGGAATGAAAATGAACGTTGGCAAGACCAAAGAGATGAGAATCGGAAAAGCACGATTAATATCTCAATAAATGGAACGCTATTAGAGCAGATTCAGTTATGCCATTACTTATGAACTTTGATAACATCCAGTGGAAGTTGTACGGAGGAAGTGAGACGTTGGATCCCCGTGGGAAAGAGTTCTCGGAAGAGTGAAAGGTTTGCTGACAGCCAGGAGCATTCCCATTACACTGAGAAAGAGGTTCAGCAAATGCTTTCTGTGAAGTGTGGTGTACTGTGGTTCTGAAACGTGGACAGTCAGACAGAAAGAACGAAAATATTTATAAAGTTTTGAAATGTGGTTACGGAAAAGGATAGGGAAAGTGAAATGGATCGCAGAATGAGAATTGACGAGATGTTGAGCAGGGTAGAAGAGGAGAGGAACTGCATGAAGATGATATAGAAGACAAAAACATCTTGGGTGTGGCACATGTTACGTAGGAATTGCCTGCTATAAAGAATCATGGAGAGAAAAGTAGAATGGAAAGAGGGAGAGAAACAAGATGATCTGGAATGCTAACAGATGTGAAGAGAGGAAGAAGTTACAAGCAAATGAAAGAGGATACTCAGGACAGAAAGACATGGAGGATGTCCACTTGGTACATTTCTTAGGACAGATTTATTGAAAGAGAGAGCCCGTGAAAAAAAGTAAAAAAAAAACAGTTAATTGTCGTTACATGAGTCGAGTGCATTCCTGTTGCACCAGTCACATATGCGTATCATGTAAACTGACACTTCCTCATCATTTCGATAAGTCATTCAAATGATCTATGGAACATGGAACTAAAGCTTGTAACTCTTAAATCGAAAATATAAAATTACACACGTTTGCCATATGAACTTGTACTCATAAGATATACAATAAATACTCAAAGGCGAGTGTGTATAAAAATAAAGTTCCACCTTCACGAAATAATTTTTGAAGTCATAACTGGAATAATCTAACAAAAACAGGCAGTCTAGATCGCAAAAAGTGTTTATTTTTCTGGTAACTGGTTTCAGTCATAGAACGACCGTTTTCAAACCGGTACGTAACACCGCTTGTGACGCGTGTAACCAGTAAGTGGAACTGTTGTACGTGCTAAGAGGCACCAATCAGTAACACTGTTGTCGGCTAGTGCCTCTTAGCACGTGCAGCAGCTGTTGTTGATTGGTGCCTCTTAGCACGTACAGCACTTACTGGCTCCAAGCGTCATCTGGTCTGAAAATGGTCGTTCTATGACTGAAACCAGTTACTGTATCGGAAAAATAAACACTTGTTCCGATCTAAACTGGCTGTTTTTTGTTAGATTAACTGCACGAGATTTTACATAGTCCTTTGATGTCCACGTCAGAGAACACTGTACGTAGATAACAATAAAACAGCTTTAATTCTTATTTGAAAAAGTGCAGTCTAGAAGCACGAGCACCAATTAAAGCTATGATTTCTGTCTTTGTGTTCATAATAGATGCCACAATAGGAGTTTGAAAATTTTACTTTTTTTAAAAAAAGAAACAGCAACATCATTTGTTAAATGAAAAAAGTGATTCCGAGAACAAAGCCATTTTCGAAGAATTTCCTGATCTGCTACGATCTGTTTGCTTTTTTCCCTTTTTTGAGGTTCCTTTTTTCTTTTGTTGAGGTTCCCTTTTCTGTGTGTGCGCACTTGTTCAACGGTAGCAGATGTTCAGCAGCTGATGTTTCATACTGGCTGTTTTGGTTGGTGTATTCTTGTAACAGGACGTGATCAGTATACCACTCGAGGATTGTGGTTGTAGACGGGCGCCATTTTTACTAGTTTTTCTTCATTGAGGGGGGTATATCTTAAAATAAATTTTATATCTTGAATATTTTTAATCTCACTCTCGCGATTTTAGAATTACAAGCTTCATACTTATGTGCAGTTATCTGTTGCCTGTAGCTCCACCAATCAAAGCGCAAATAAATTTACACTGCAGTCACAAAACAAGGAGCATACAGAATGGAAACTCGGCTGCAAACCAAGCGTCAAAATTTAATGGGCATGCGCAAAGACTGCCATATTGATACCGAGTAAACAGCTACACTATGTGGTCAAAAGTATCCGGACACCAGGCTGAAAATGACTTAAAAGTTCTTGGCGCTCTCCGTCGTAATGCTGGAATTCAGTACGGTGTTGGCCCACCCATAGCCTAGATGACAGCTTCCACTCTCGCAGGCATACGTTCAATCAGCTGCTGGAAGGTTTCTTGGAGAATGGCAGCCCATTCTTCACGGAGTGCTGCGCAGAGGAGAGGTATCGATGTCGGTCGGTGAGGCCTGGCACTAAGTGGGCGTTCCAAAGCATCCCAAAGGTGTTCTGTAGGATTCAGGTCAGGACTGTGTGCCGGACAGTCCATTACAGGGATGACGCTATTGTCGTGTAACCACTCCGCCATAGGCAGTGCATTATGAACAGGTGCTCGATCGTGTTCAAACATGCAATCGCCATCCCCGAGTTGCTCTTCAAGAGTAGGAAGCAAGAAGGTGCTTAAAACATCAATGTAGGCCTGTGCTGTAATAGTGCCACGCAAAACAACAAGGGATGAAAAAACACGACCACACCCTAACACCACCGCCTCCGAATTTTGCTGTTTGCACTACACATGCTGTCAGATGACATTCACCGGGCATTCGCTATACGCACACCCTGCCATGGGGTCGCCACATTGTGTACCGTGATTAGTCACTCCACACAACGTTTTTCCACTGTTCAATGGTCCAATGGTTACCCTCCTTACACCAAGCGAGCCGTCTTTAGGCATTTATCGGCGGGCGTGATGTGTGGCTTATGAGCAGCCGCTCGAACATGAAATCAGTTTTCTCACCTCCCGCCTTACTGTCATAGTACTTGCAGTGGATCCTGATGCAATTTGGAATTCCTGTGTCATGGTCTGGATACATATCTGCCTATTACACATTACGACCCTCTTCAACTGTGGGCGATCTCTGTCAGTCAACAAACGAGGTCGTCCTCTACGCTTTTGTGCTGTACGTGTCCCTCCACGTTTCCACTTCAGTATCACATCGGAAACAGTGGACCTAGGGATGTTTCGGAGTGTGTAAATGTCGCGTAAAGACGTATGACACAAGTGACACCCAATCACCTGACCACGTTCGAAATCCGTGAGCTCCGCAGAGCGCCCCGTTCTGCTCTTTCACGACGTCTAATGACTACTGTCGTCGCTGATATGGAGTAACTGCTAGTAAGTGGCAGCACAATGCACGTAATAGGAAAAACGTATGTTTTTGGGGGTGTCCGGATACTTTTGATCAGATAGTGTTCAGTCGCGATCAGATCACTGTTCTGCAAAGTTGTGTGTGCATTATGCCAGAGCCAACTGAATTCGAACGTGGGCAGATTGTTGGTGCTCATATGATGGGTGCTTCCATAACCAGGATAGACGAAGGGCTTGATGTTTCAAGAGGCCCCTTATCGGTGATTTATACTGTCTGCAAGGAAAGCGGAAAAACATCATCCACTAAGTCAAAAAGCGCAAGAAAGTATGTATTAAATAATGGTGGCGGACTATGGAGTATTGCTGCCCGCTGTTTCTTACTTCTAGCCGTGTTTACGTCCCAAGAGTGAAACATTGCGGAGGTTCGATGATGATTGGTGCAGTCATATTGTCATATTCCATGAGCCCCATGGATACTCTACACGGTCGCATTACTGCATATGATAATGTGACCATTCTGGCTCTCAGGTCCATCCCATGTTTGTTCCCCAATGGTGATGGTGTGTTCCAAGATAGTACGACCTCTGTTCGCACAGCTGACATCGTTCGGGACTGGATTTGTGAGCACGAGGATGAACTGTCGCATCTCCTCTGGCCAGCAGTCACCAGATCTCAATATTTTTGAGCCTTTGTGGTCTGCTTTTGAAAGAAGGATTACTAAACACATCCATGATCTTTACCTGAATTTGCCTCTATTTTGCAGGAAGAATGGTATAAGATTCCCTTGAAAACCATTCAGAGCCCGCATTTATTCTTTCCAAGAGGCCTGGGAGCTGTTTTGAACGCCAACAGTTTTCCTGCCCCGTTTTAGGCATACTAATGTGCTGCGCTTTCGGTGTTTCCACATTTTTGCTCATCCCCTGTGCACCGCACAGTAATATATGTGGCGAACCGTATCCAGTTGTCTCAGACAGGCAACGACAAATGATCTGCAGTAGGGCATTACAACGTCACTGTCAGACAGACTCACTGTCTACCTTTCCCTCCCTTCCTCCCCCCCTCCCCCCCCCCCCTCTCTCTCTCTCGCACACGCACGCGCGCACGCGCGCACGCGCGCACGCGCACGCAATTACGCTTCACACAGCAGCTGCACTGTTACTATGATTGCCTATGGCTTGGTTAGTGAGTCTATAGCCTGTTGCTTGGCTAGTGGTTCTAGCTTATTGTCTTGAAGGTGAGTCGACGGACCAATACTGTTCAGGTCATAGATGTTTGTCTTAGACATTTTATGTCATTTACGTATTGCAGTTACTGCTCCTAATAAGCATATGGCATCACTTACGTTAGTCGACTTCGGAGAACTATGGACTTTTCACTCACACTCTTGCACTGACTCGTGTCGCTATGCTTGCCTACTTCCTTGAAGTGAAGATCCCTTCTTCTAACTTACCAGTTTCCAATTCATAGCTCTACATAAAATGACTTCTTCGGCAGATTATGCTTATGTAATAGGTCATGTCTCGTCCATCCAAACTGGTTTCTCGGGACATGTTTCCCAAAAAATTGTAAGATTTACTCTCTCAATACTTTGGAAGTCCAAAGCGTTGAATACGGAGAACCGACCAGAGACATTTCAGATGGAAGCAGTTCTGTTTCTCGACATTGCTCCGATGCCAGCACGAGGTGTCCGAGGAGTAGAAAAATGTAAGGACGACGAGAGCTCTGTGCACAGAGAGCTTCGTATGTAACAGCAAATCAAGGCACACCATACAGAACTGGTATGAGTTTCTCAAAAATTTCTGAAACTTTTATCTTTGTAAGGCAATCAGGTGATAGAATGTGGTACTCATTAAGTCGAGTGAACTGTAAGGGTAGACTTGGAAGCAAAAAAGATTGAATTTCTTGTGGGACATCGTGGAATATTCCCGCTTCAGCCCTATAGTTTCATGAAGTTTCGACAGGTGGTGGCACTACGCGTTGCCTTCCAAGTATCGTCTGCAACGGAGGTGTATTCCAAGCAGAGAGCTCTCACTGAGTTTCTTTTGGCGAAAACAATAGCATCGTAAATACTGATAGGCGCTTACAAAATGTCCACAGAGACCTGGCAATGAAGAAAAGGCCTCACACAAGTTTACGCACCCGAGAGGAGCCCACAAAACTTTCTTGGATTGTTCTTCCTCATCCTTAGTACAGCCCGGATCTCGCGCTTTCCGACTTCCATCTGCTTGGCCCAATGAAGGATGCATTCCGCTGGAGCAGTACGTGGATGATGGGGAGGTTGTTGATGCAGCAAGCCGTTGGCTCCGACGTTCACCAGTAAGGTGGTACCATGCGGGTATACAGGCCGTCCCAGTAAGGTGGCGTGAGGCAGTCGCATTGAACGGTGATAAAGTTGAAAAATAGGGCTGGCTCTGAGCACTATGGGACTCAACTGCTGTGGTCATAAGTCCCCTAGAACTTAGAACTACTAAAACCTAACTAACCTAAGGACATCACGCACATCCATGCCCGAGCAGGATTCGAACCTGCGATCGTAGCGGTCGTGCGGTTCCAGACTGTAGCGCCTTTAACCGCTCGGCCACTCCGGCCGGCTGAAAAATAGGGGGTTGTAGCCAGAACAGTGGGAAATAATATGGTGTATTGTAATCGTGAATAAAACCAACCTGCATTCAGAAAAAAAGTCTGTTGCCTTGGTTATTGAACGCCCTCTTACTGGCAAAGGAAAGATTCGCACATGCTTAACACTATGTTTTAACATCCTACGAATGAACTTGTTATCCTTCATCACTACCAGTGAAACAGAATTTAGATTTCTGAAGATGTAGATAACCATCGATGAACAGAACAAATTCCGCCTGTAAGAGCTTTGCACCTTGGGGGAGGTCGTGCTCTATCTCGCGGAAACATCCGTACAAACGGCTGAATTTATTTCAGATAAACCATTCTAAACAAAAAACAGGATTTGTGTTCTTCTTTTGAACACAAGCTCTGAGGGTTAAGTATTTCGCTCGGCGGCTCGAAACTCGAAAACAGTAAGCGAAGATGCACATCCAACTAAGTCAAATATATTTTATGTATAAACTTGGCCTTAATCAAGAACAACTTTCAGAATCTCGTTCGGAGTGTGTTTAGCTTTGTGTAATGTTCATATGTAAACACGAAGCAGTCCGGAGCCGCGCGACTGCTACGGTCGCAGGTTCGAATCCTGCCTCGGGCATGGATGTGTGTGATGTCCTTAGGTTAGTTAGGTTTAAGTAGTTCTAAGTTCTAGGGGACTGATGACCATAGATGTTAAGTCCCATAGTGCTCAGAGCCATTTAAACACGAAGCGTAGAGAACTCCGCATGAATGTGACGGTGAAATTTTTCGAAGAATCCACACGACTTAGTAATATGCCAGTGCTTGTAGCATAAACAACAGATGAACAAGAGAGATTTCTTTCACATCTGTGACGTGCAGCAGATAATGTTTCCCAGAAGCCGGACACCTCATGTCCTTAACGACTACTCGTTCACTCACTAACGAGAGGCCATGTCAGATTAGTACGTTAAAACGCAGCAGCTCCACGTAGTTCCCAGAAGTTGCGGTAATGTATTTGTCCCCGGACTGGAAATGCCGGAAGAATGCTACTGTGATAATAGCTACGCATCATGCGTTGGATGCGTGAAGGCGGGAGCTGGTCACGTAACGAGCTGCTGCCTAAACACAGAGCTCAGAGGAGGAGCACAGGACTCAGGTGTTGCGAATAACGCCAGTCTGCTGGCGCTGCCTTGGAGGAACTATCGACAGACTGCATCGAATATAAAATATATCACACTACAGAAACCTACTGGCAACAAAACAAGACCTCTGTGAGAAACGAAATCAACGTCCCTTGAGTCGAAATGTGATGCATATCGCTGGGAAAGGAAATGTGAACGGCAAAGTTTACATGGCTACGGACATATTATTCACACCAGTCACTTTCAATATCTTTAACTTTTAGTGATGGTATCTCGTTACACAAACAAGAATAATACATCCCGTTAATTAAGCGGTATGACAGGTGTGAATGTTAACAAGCCATCAGTTTAATACGTCGTAATTACAAAATACGAACATGAAACATTCACACAATAATGGTAAGAGTAAAGTAGAATCAGATATGAATGAAAGAACAGTTTGAGTTCCCGAGAAATGTAGGAACACGCGAGGCAATATTGGTCTACGACTTCTCTTTCTGGAAGAGATAGTGAAGAAAGGCAAACCTATGTTTATGGCATTTGTAGATTTAGAGAAAACTTTTGACAGTGGTGACTAGAACACTCTCATCGTAATTCTGAAGGCCAGAGGGTTAAAATACAGGTAGCGGAAATTATCTGTTAGTTGTGTAGCAATTGGTCTGCAGTTATAAGCGCCGAATGTCTTGAAATGGAACCTGTAGTATAGAATAGTGATACCGTGTTTCTGTCTATCCCCGATGTTCTTCAGACTGTGCCCTGAGTGACCAGTAACGGAAACGAAGTCGAAATTTTGATAGGGAACCAAAGATCAATGAAAAGGAATAAAAACTTCGAGCTTTATCGAAGAGCCGGCCGGAGTGGCCGAGCGGTTCTAGGCGCTACGGTCTGGGACCGCGCGACCGCTACGGTCGCAGGTTCGAATCCTGCCTCGGGCATGGATGTGTGTGATGTCCTTAGGTTAGTTAGCTTTAAGTAGTTCTGAGTTCTAGGGGACTGATGACATGAGCAGTAAAGTCCCATAGTGCTCAGACTCATTTGAACCATTTACCGAAGACGATATAATTGATGATACGAGAATTGGAAGATTAGTTGAAAAGAATGGATGAAGTGTTGAAAAGGAGTCGTTAGATGAATTTTGACAAAGCTAAACATACATTAATGTGGTCGAATCAAATTTGACGATGGTGAGAGGATTAGATTAGATATGAAAATGATTATTATGATGATTTATGGCGCTAAACAGCAAGGTCTTCAGCGCCTTTGCATTAATGGTATACCGAAGAAGATTGTAAAAATCTATGGAAGAACGTCAATAAACTGGAAAACTACGTTTGATCCCACGACAGGAATCGTAAAGCAACGCCAAGAAGGTGAGCTTCAGAAAAGCCCGTAATAAAATTCCAGCGAGACGCAGCGGGATAACTAAATGAAATGGATAAAATGGATAAAATACCTGGGAAGATCCTGTTGAAAAAGGGTACAGATGACCGTAGCTGGTTTACGACTTAGAAATAATACGTGACCCAGGCACTCTGTGACACATTAAGATCTCACACCCAGTTTTTTGGGAAGAATTCCGGACGCCACACAAAATCTTACGATACGAACAACACTCTCCTCGCAGAACTTAAGGACCGAAAGTAACGTTCGCATGATGTGCCACTGCAAAGTAACATGGCCCTATGAAACTTGGACCATGCGTAGAAAGAGCTGTTACTGTATGGTACGTAAGGTAACTGAATAAATACTCAATGAGACGATCAGAAATTGCAATTTTATTCGAAGACGCTATTTACACTACTGGCCATTAAAATTGCTACAACACGAAGATGTGCTACAGACGCGAAATTTAACCGACAGGAAAAAGGTGCTGTGATAGGCAAATGATTAGCTTTTCAGAGCATTCACACAAGGTTGGCGCTGGTGGCGACACCTACAACGTGCTGACATGTGGAAAGTTTCCAACCGATTTCTTATACACAAACAGCAGTTGACAGGCGTTGCGTGGTGAAACGTTGTTGTGATGCTCGTGTGAGGAGGAGAAATGCGTACCATAACGTTTCCGACTTTGATAAAGGTCGGATTGTAGCCTATTGCGATTGCGGTTTATCGTATCGCGACATTGCTGCTCGCGTTGGTCGAGATCCAATGACTGTTAGCGGAATATGGAATCGGTGGGTTCAGGAGGGTAATACGGAACACCGTGCTGGATCCCAACTGCCTCGTATCACTAGCAGTCGAGATGACAGGCATCTTATCCGCATGGCTGTAATGGATCGTGCAGCCACGTCTCGATCGATGAGTCAACAGATGGGGACGTTTGCAAGACAACAACCATCCGCACGAACAGTTCGACGTCGTTTGCAGCAGCGTGGACTATCAGCTCGGAGACCATGGCTGTGGTTACCCTTGACGCTGCATCACAGACAGGAGTGCCTGCGATGGTGTACTCGACGACGAACCTGGGTGCACGAATGGCAAAACGTCATTTTTTCGGATGAATCCAGGTTCTGTTCACAGCATCATGATGGTCGCATCCGTGTTTGGCGACATTTCGTTGAACGAACATTGGAAGAGTGTATTCGTCATCGCCATACTGGCGTATCACTCCGCGTGATGGTATGGGGTGGCATTGGTTACACATCTCGGTCACCTCTTGTTCGCATTGACGGCACTTTGAACAGTGGACGTTACATTTCAGTTGTCTTATGACCCGTGGCTCTACCCTTAATTCGATCCCTGCGAAACCCTACATTTGAGCAGGATAATGCACGACCGCATGTTGCAGGTCCTGTACGGGCCTTTCTGGATACAGAAAGTGTTCGACTGATGCCCTGGCCAGCACATTCTACAGATCAATCACCAATTTAAAACGTCTGGTCAATGGTGGCCGAGCAACTGGCTCGTCACAATACGCCAGTCACTACTCATGATGAACTGTGGTATCGTGTTGAAGCTGCATGGGCAGCTGTACCTGTTCACGCCATCCAAGCTCTGTTTGACTCAATGCCCAGGCGTATCAAGGCCGTTATTACGGCCAGAGGTGGTTGTTCTGGGTAGTGATTTCTCAGGATCTATGCACACAAATTGCGTGAAAATTTAATCAGATGTCAGTTCTAGTATATTTGTCCAATGAATACCCGTTTATCATCTGCATTTCTTCTTGGTGTAGCAATTTTAATGGCCAGTAGTGTATTTACACTGAAGCCATTGCGATTTGTAATGGTTCCCTGAACATTATAAAAGCGAGACCCCGTTCTTAATAGGGGTGTGATCGCCATGGACGGCAGTGGATGTTCTGCAACGCGCTCCAACGCTGTCCACAAGGTTGGTAAGACGTTCTTCTGGTAGAGCGTTCCATTCCTCCACCTGCGCGGTTAACAATTGATGGATGGTCGTTGCCGCATTTGAAATCGCTGCAATGTGTTTGAAATTGCACCCGCCGTTTGACGTGTGTGTCCCTTCTTGTCTGTTCCACAGCATAGCCTTTATGTGCTCCTGTAACTGACCGTGGAGACCTCCTCCTCTCCTTCTAGCAGCAGTGCCTGTGGTTCGGAACGCTCACCATGGACGGGAAAGAAATCTGTAAACAATACTAAACTCTTTCTTCCAGTTTCCCGACGATTCTTCCCACTGTTAAGTCGCCCAAATACATCACCGTGCCATGCTGTAATGACGAACACCACCAAAGTGAACCGTAACCGCTAGCTGATTGACGCACAGTGTCTTTTCCCGTTTCTTCGACTGCATCGCGTTGCACGGCCAGCTTCATTTGGCGCTGTAGTCATGCTAACTTCTCGTTATGTGACGTACAACTCTCTGTACACGGCTGGGACACCTCTGGAAACGTGCTCACGCACTTTCATTAATTCTGACAGAGTTGTTAATATTTTGTTATTTTACTTATCTCGTCCTTAGGTTTTGCAGAGTAGTGTTTCATGTCATTATATAGTTTATTGTACCATATTCTGGCGTTGCATTCAGAAATCCGAGAATTCCCGAGCATCATTCTAACATAATAACTCACCTCAGCTTAATTATTTCTAATATTACACGTGCTGATTCTGTAGGCTGCCTTAAAAATTCCTGAGTTATCAGTGGCATTCACTGTTCAGGAGATTGTTGGATGTCAACTTTATAGAAGCAGCCATAAAAACTATACAGAACCTATTCTAGAATAAACATAGTATTCGCGACTGTTGCTCCGTATCTCTTGGAGGTAACCATTTTGCTAGAACATACATTCTATGTAACATTATACATGACGAATTGATGAAATACTTGACCCGCATCCATGAGGAGAGTTATGCAGTTCCATAAACTGCAAAAGGCAAATATCAGGATGATTCCTTCAAAGAAGATACAGCATATTACCTTCATGATTCCTCTCTTGTGCGAGTTTGTGCACCATCTCTTACTGACTTCTACACCGACGGGACGTTAAACTTCCTCCTGTACTTTTATTACACATTTTAATAGTTAATTAACATCTCAATTTTGTGATTCTCTTTCTTCGTTAAAAATATGTTGTTGCGTGGGTTGTGCAATCCATGTATGTGTATTATACCATCAGTATTCACAAGAGCAGTCTATTGTAAATCTTTACTCTTTTTTTACTCTTTGTCTTACAAAAGTTCAAATGTCACTGGAGGTCGTCTGTGATCAACGTATACGTTTTGATGAGGATTAAAAAGCAGACAGTAGCAATGAATGTCAAAGTTTCAGCAGTCTATATTAATGCAGAGTACTTTATGAGGATAAAATTAGAGTTAAGAAGGGATAAAGCTCTGGCAGTTCCCTTCGTTGTTAAAGATGTTTTGTATATTGATGAGGGACTTAAAAATTGGAGAAGAAATCGGTAAAGTATGGGTATGCGATCAGGAAATGAGAATATGTATGGTTTACTGCTTGCAGACGAATAAGTAATTGTTGCCGAGGATGAGGAAGAATAAGTTCAGAAATTAAGTGGAAGAAAACAGAGGATTAAGTATGGGAATAATTGTTTGAAAAACGCAGAGTACGGTCGTAAGAGAGGAAGGGGGTGACTTGAAAACCGAGAAGGGTGTTGGATGTCACACTGACAGCAGATGGAAGGGTTGTTCAGTGTACAGTACCTGCAAAGCTACGAAGAAGCGACTACTCAAGAGCTTTCCGGACTAAAGTGCGGACACTAACTAAGAAAATGAAAGAAACGCTCCACATAATCGACTTATGTTCTGAAAAAGGTGTCGTCAGATCACAAAAGTGAGTAGGATAAGGAAGAAGATACTTCGCAAATTATTAAAATAGTATCAGCTTTGGATAGAGTGGAAACTACTGGAGTTGTATGACTAAATTATACACATGAATAGCAACAGAATACATCAAAAGTGTGTCCATGAAGACCTCCAGGAAGGATGAGAGGAGATAGACAAAGAAAGGACTGGAAGACAGAAATTACAAAGGCCATGCAGGAGAGACGTTTGACAGATAGTTGTATCTGCACAGTTCGATATTTTAATTTTTAAAATTTAGTTTAGATGGAAAATCATGCGAAAGAAAAACAGCAGCAGCTTGTTCTAAGGAATTATGCAAGAACTGCCCAAGACTAATTGCGGGAACTTATATAATAGCCGTATATGGATTGCGGGATGGAGAATTCCACCTAGTTTTTTCCGATCTAGGTTAATTTTGTGATGCTGAAGGTGCTCTTTACACTATTTGTTATTTCATGTGGAGCCTCACGATGCATGGGAACACCAAATCTGAAGTGAATAGGAGGCAATACGTTTCCTACATATTACTTGCACACTTCCGAAATTAATATATATTTTACAGATTATTGATGTAGACGGCCTTCGAACATGGATTGATAATATTTGTCTTCATTTATTTCAGGACTGTAACGGCGATGGGCAGATTGATTGCTTCGACTATGCAGCCATTCATCGACTCGGCAAGAACGCCTGCAATGGCCAGATAGATCTGGGCTTCCAGAACCGGTTCCTGCAGTGCCAGAACTCATTGGGATAAGCCTTTAGGATGGTGTCAGAGAACGTCTTGTTTCCTTCCGAGACTCTGCACTGACGGCGTAATTTTCCAGCAATACTGAGGTGCCTCAAATTTCGGCAACAGATGAATCGTTCCTTGCATAATGAAATGTATGGTATTCACCCTGTGGACATAAACTTGCATTTCACATTCATTTTCTGTTTAATCGAACATGAGTCTTTTGTGACCTCAGATAGCAATTAATAGTTGTCTTTTAAAGATAATCACATCTGATAATTACTCCACATAGTATTCACCGTATTCATTCAAGCTCATATTGTGAAATCTGTGTATCTGTGTCACACAATATAATGTCGCAATAAACTAAAGAGCCTAAAATTTTGAATGAAGTAATGATTATTTTTATTGATTACTTTATTATAATACAACCTATCTACTGTCAGGTTAATAACAGGCAAAAGGTATTTTTCCATTCTGGACATTGAGGGTACATCCGGACTTATCAAACAAAACTGTCTAGCAGTTTTCCGGTAATTGTATGTTTATATCGCAGTTTAAACACAAAGTACATAATAGTAGTCAGCATATTAAATTTCACTTTTTAAAGCTGAGAAATATAAAAACAAACAGTTAATAAGTGATTTCAAATGAAATAACTTCTGTGCAAGGAAAAAGAATTAATATTATGAGATAAAATCTGAATTAGTTTCTCTCGATCACAGTCCTATCATGTGAACATGACTCAATCCGCTCTTTTAAAATCAGACGAAAGATGTTTGAGAGAGCGAGCAATGACAAAACAACTCAACATGGCGTGCAGGATATTTTTGACAAGTAAAATACCTTCAGAGTCCAAGGAGAAAGTGATAATTCCGATTCCAAAGAAGGTAGTTGTTGACATGCGTGAGTACTACCGAAACATTGTTTAATAAGTCATGATTGTACAATACTGACACGAATTATTTACAGGAAAATGAAAAAAAACTAGTAGAAGCTGATATCTCGGGATATCAGTTTGGGTTATGATGAAATTTAAGAACATGCAACGCAGTACTGATCTTCGAATACAGGTTGTAGAAACGCAAATGACCGATTATACTTTTGTAGATTTAGAGAAAGCTCCTGACAAAGTTGAATGAACTACGCTCCCCAAAACTTTGAAGGCAGTGGGGATAAAAAACAGGAAGTAAAGGTTTATTTACAGATTCAAAAACCACATGGCAGTTACAATAATCCATAGTGATGAATGGGAGCAATGGTTGAGAAGGGAGGAATATGGGGTTATATACTACTTCCAACGTTATTTGATTTTTACATTTAGCAAGCACTAAAGGAAAGAAAATACAATATAGAATCGGAATTAAAGTTTAGGGATGAGAAACGGACATTTTCAGGTTTGCTGATCACACTGTAATTCTCTGAGAGATGGTAAAGAGCAGTTTAAAGGAATGCACAGTGTTTGCAAAACAGATTAAGATGAACATGAACAAAGTAAAACAAAGATAAGAGTTTAGTAGGTCCATATTGAGAATAAGAGAAAATATGTAACATATAGTGGGTTACAATTAAACTTTCGTTCCTTGAGAGGCCCCTCATGAAAAACGACAATTGTATGACAATGAAACTTTTTGGAAACATTTGTAAGGACATTCGCAAAAGAAATACCGAAGAAACTATCGACAGGAACACAATTTCCACGTTAGAGGGACACGTTTGTTAACTGCATACATGTTTACATTGAGTAACTTTGCTCAATGTGACGACCATCCTCATCCACGAAGATCTGAAACTGCACTACATATACCATTCCACAATCTTTCATAGCACATTTAGAATCGTGGACCATGAAATGCAATCTCAGCCATGGCAACAGTAACTTCAACAATTTGTGGCGCAACTGACTTTTAGCTGTTCCCAGCAGCAATTCCCAAATATTATTCAATTCCAGTGTGGAAAGAGGACCTCTCCATATTACATTAATATGCCGATCCTGTGAATAGCACAATCGCTGTTGCTTTACACGTAAAGCCCTGCTCGCCTTCAGCAGACCCATGTCGGCCATCTGTAACTGTAATACATACTGATGTTTCTGTTTCGATCTTACATTCCTCTATAATAGCAAGTCATGCTCTATAGTAGCAAGTAAAGGCAAGATCTCTACTGACAACAGAAACCCTGCAGTGTACTATCTGAACATCTGTCCCTTGGGTATTGTACTGTATTGTAAGTAACTAGGGACCTGGAAACGACAGGCTTCGTCCCCGCCGTAGCCCTCAGTGAACCCCAGAACAGACTACAGCAGCCCACTCACCCCACCGCCGCCCCACACCGAACACAGGGTTATTGTGCGATTCAGCCCCCAGTGGACCCCTCGGGAACGTCTCACACCACCAGATGAGTGTAACCCGTGCTTGTGTGGTAGTGTAACTATGGTGTATGCGTATGTGGAGAAAGTGTTTGCGCAGCAATCGCCGACATAGTGTGAGACGGAATAAGAGGAACCAGCCCGCATTCGCCGAAGCAGATAGGAAACCGCCTTAAAAACCATCCACAGACTCGCCAGCACACCAGACCTCGACACTAATCCGCCAGACGGATTCGTGCCCGGGACTGGCACATCTTCCCACCCGGAAAGCAGTGTGTTAGACCACACGGCTAACCGTTTGGGTATTCCCTTGGGTTATGATATGGTAAATAGTTCTCGATTTACAATGGCTCAAGTAGCGAAAGTTTAATCATAACCAACCGGTATAAATAGTTATAAAAATACAGAGAAATTAATACCTAACATCTAAACGAAGGTCAAGACATGATTATGTTTAATAAACTTAATTCACCTACCACATTTAAAGAAAACGAAACAGCTACTTTTGATCGTCTCATAAGGAATCAATAAAGTGTCATATTAGGCATAAGATTAAGTGTAGTCTTGTCAATTAATAATCTTCACTTTCCTAAATGTTCTCAAATAATAAGCCAGGAAAACATAAAACATGAACAAGTATTAAAGAAACACCATACAATCCTTTCAGTTTCTAGTTATTAAACCACCAATACAAGTTCTTATATGAGCAACAAACGAGTAAGTAATTAAAGTCTTTAAATCAGCTTGACAAAAAAATAACTAACAAAAACACCTGATAAACCTATAGATAATAAAAAATAATTTTATTGTAAACCAAAAGAGGAAATAACGTTTGCTGCACAAAAACGCCAAATCACCTTCTGTCAATAAAACACCAGCAAGAATTATTCCAACACACGTTGAAGCCTCTACATGAGCTTAAGGAACTCAAATGTGGAACAAAAATGTTGGTATGTTAAATAAAGAAGCTAAAACTGTGAAAATGATTAGAATAAAATAAGAAACAAAATCAAACATTAGAGGAAAAGAAAAAGTAATAGCAAAACCATAAATTGTAAATAAAACTAATTAAGAAGGCCAACTAGCAATAAAAGTAAAAAACTCAAATGGCAGGTTGCAAACGCTTAGGTTTAGCTAGCAAATGAAAAATACTATATAATCCTCAAAATTAAAATCATATAAATAACTAAGAGACTGATAACAATATATATGTATGAACTTGTAGCAGAAGTTATTAAAAAATAAATTGCAAACACACAATAAAAAAGAATAAGGAAGAATAATCAGGGTCAAAATAATATCTAATTGTATTGAAATTAGCATGACTATAAACACAAATAACAAAAAGAAAACTGAGAAGAAACATTAAAGAACGAACCAATCATCAATAACTATTCACACTATGGTCGCAGGTTTGAATCCTGCCTCAGGCAGGGATGTGTGTGATGTCCTTGGGTTAGTTTAAGTAGTTCTAAGTTACAGGGGACTGATGACCTCAGACGTTAAGTGCCATAGTGCTCAGAGCCATTTGAACCATTTTTGAATAACTATTCAATAAAAAAGACAATCAATAAAATAGTTAGAAACAAATATTTTAACACTGAGACAATCCAGTAGAATTAGAGGAATTATCATGAGAACTAATTACAGAAACTAAAATAGGAAGACCTAAAGCATCTTCTCTAGCACAAAAAGCTAAACAACTAACAAAAAATAAACAGATTCAAACTCAATAATAGAAATGATAAATAATGAAAATAAAGAAAAAACAATATATTCTAATTAATGAAATAATTCATAAATGTTTTCCTTAATGAAGGCAAACATCAGCAAATAAACGAATAAAATAAAAATAAAAATATATACATCAGTTTTAAAAGCTAGAAGGAACTCAAGTCTTGTAAACAGGAATTAAGATTAATTACACTTTTATAACACTAGGGACAGAAAAATGTCATATCTTCAGTCTCTAATATCGATATTGTATTTCAAAAAGAAAACAATCTTGATTGGAAAGTAACAGTTATTTAATAATGTATTTCACCCTTTCGCAGCATCATTAGATTATCTATAAAGAAAGGGCAGAAACGGAAAATATTAGAAAGAAAAGGCATATGGACCAGTCATGAACTTCTTCAATGAGTAAATAAGTAATTTAAAAAATGTGTTTAGGGAAAAAGTTATATACTATTCTAAAAATAAGATTTCATCAAAAACGGCAAAAAAGGCAAATATAGTAGTAAGAAATTTGAACGAAATAGGCAAATGAGCAAACAAACCAGAGCAGTAATTGCGAACTTTATCTCAAACACATTAGCACCCACAGACCAAAAAGTGTAGCTATTGGATCATGCTTACAAATCTAAAAAAATGTGACACCATGTATACACACAACAGTAGTTTCCTCAAAACAGACATGTAAACATATGTATCGAATTGGAGGAAAACAATATGCTGTATGAAGTTTAGTAGGTGAAACCTTTATGTGGTTGGCAGAGATGTATGTAAGATAGAAATTAAAGTATTATAGATATGATGAACTGTTATAATAGAGAGCAACGTCAGTAATGCAAACATTTAAAATGAATTACAAAGAAGACAGGAAAGATAAGAAAATACAAAACATACTGATGTGCTATTTGGACATATTGAAGGAGCACTGCCATAGAATTAATAGCCAGCATCCTGTGGACTAACATTAGCTGCCAGGTAAGGTAAGATGTAATTATCTGATAAGAAAATATCTGTAATGAGGATTACAAGTAAATAAACAGATATTCAAAATTCAGAATTGAAATATACGGCCCCCAAATGTGGCATTGACATCCCGAGAAAATAGCATTTATCCAAATACGAATGTAAGACAAAAGATTTAAGCACAGATAACTGTGAAAAGCACAGGTGTTCACTATAACAGTCAAAAAGTATTTGAAAGCCACAAAATATAAGGAAGAAAAATCAATAAAAGTATAGCTAAGTGAACATTTTAAAAACTGTCAATACTGAGTTGTAATGAGTTTTAGCGATCATCTGACCATTGTGAAGCAGTTCTTTTATGGGATACGAATGTTTAACTATCTCTATTTCTTCTAGGAGATACAGTTGTTTGCCTTTCTGATCATCATAAAAGATCTATAGATTGTCAAGCACAGGCAAATTGTGACCTCTCGAATTAAGATGCTTAACCAAAGTCAAAGTGCCATTTGACCACATTTTTGTTAGTTAGCAAATGTTAATAAAAACTAATTCTGAACATTCTATAGGTTTGTCCTATGTAAATCATGTGACAATCATTCCATTCCATTTATAGACACCAGCACTAGCGTATTTCTCCTTTTTTATGGATGTTGTTTTCTTGCATACCCATTCCCAGTGTTGTGGGCTTTGTGTTTCACTTCCGAATTCTGCATATTTAGTTATTTACTTGTAATCTTCATTACAGTGATTATTTTCCTGTCAGATAATTATATCTTATCTTACCTGGCAGCTTATGTTAGCTGTCTGCCACTAATTCTATTGCAGCATTCTTTCCAAATTTCCAAAGTGCACATCAGCTATGTATTGCATTTACTTACCTTTTCTGCCTGCCGTTGTAATTCCTATCTAACATAGTGAGCCATGACGCCATTGAATAAGTTGAGTGCTCTGTCTGACGCCACTGGCTCAGATGGACAACTGTCAGCAGGGCTTCAGTCAAAACAAGATTGACAGAAGGGACAGATTGGGATCCAAAAACAACTTGGTTGCCGATTGAAAGTAACCCTTATCATTGTCATATTGCTTCCTAATCTGTTAAACTTTTAAGCACAGGTGCGCATCTTAACCCTGAACCTTTCGACATACAGCTTTCAAATTAAAAGTTACGTCATCTGTACTGAGTAATTGAATCCCTCTTGACATCAGTGGTGCTTACATAGTTTTCAAGTGTTGCATAAGGGCATTTAATAAGAGAGACTGTGTCCAGCACGGTAGTAAACACTGCTGTTTGACCTGATAACAGGCGGGCTGCAGGGCCAGAAATCTTGTTATCATTGTCATATAGTTTGCTGTTCTGATTTCTTTTGCAAAAGTTTATTCATCTTTAGGTTTAAGGTAAAAAATTGCAGAATTTTTTTCATTTTGTGAAGAAAACAAAGTTATCGTTATACATGGTTAAAGAAACAGGTTGTATGAAAAGGACGTTATACTGGTGGGTCCTCCCTTCCACGTTTTCCTTAATTCCAGTAAGTTTCACATATCACATAGTTTTCATTTTTGTTCTCTATCACAACTGTTCATCATATCTTAAATACTGTAATTTCTATGTTATATATATCAATGCTACCTAGAAGAAGTTTTGCCTTACTAAACTTCACTTGGAGTACAGTTTGTCGTCATTTGTTTTGAGAAAACTACTGCTGTTTATACAATGACACATATCTAAACGTGGCCCTATTACTATGCTTCTGTGTCTCTGGATGCTGGTGTGCTTCAGCTAAAGTTTATGGTTGCTGCTCTAGCTTCTTTGCAGTTACTGCTGCTTTTACCTATCATGTTCGAACTTCTTACCACTATATTTGCCTTATAATCCTCTCCCTATGTTACACGTTTCTCAACGAATGCTGATTTGCAGAATACCATGAATGTTTCTGCTTACAATTTTTTTTTAAATTACTTGTTTATTGATGTTAAGGCGCATGATAGGACCATGGCCCCTTTTCTTATCAACACTTCCCTTCTTTCTTCTTACATTGCAAATAATATAATGCCCCAAAGGGGTGAAATGCATTATTAAATAATCATTATTTCCCAAACAAGACCGATTGTTTTTGGAAATAAATTGTAACAGTTGCTATACCAGCCAGCCAATGAACTGGTAAAGATTTTAGGAATGTTTTGATAAACCTTCTTCTGAAATAAACTTATTATATCACTACCAAATTAAATAAATATTGATTTTACTAAATTACCCATATGAATAATGCTTTTTATTACTTTTCAAACCTCTTTTAGTGATTTAATAGCAGGAACAATAAAAGAAAATATGCTTATCATACATTTCATTTTTAACATTTCATGTTAGTTCTATGTATTTCTATTACAAGACTCCAACTAATGTGCATCTCAACCTAAATTAGTTACTGTAATCATTACTTTAACAATACTAATTATTATTCTACTTACATTAATTGTTTTAGATTAAGTGTTATCAATTTTTGCTATTTACATTAATGGTTATATTTTAGACTACTTTAAAAATACACAAACATTTTTTAGTCATCAGTCTTGTGACAGGTTTGATGCAATCCAGCACAACTTCCTCTCCTTTTCCAATTTTTCATCTCAGAGTAGCACTTGCAACTTACATCCTCATTTATTTGCTGGATTTATTCCAACCTCTATCCTCCACTGCAATTTGTACCCTCTACAGTTCCTCTACGACCATAGAGGTTATTCCCCAATGTCTTAAGAGATGTCTTACGATACTGTCCCTTCTTCTTGTCAGTATTTTCCATACATTCCTTTCCTCCCCGATTCGGTGAACAATATCTTCATTCCTTACTGTATAAGTTCACCAAATGTTCTACATTATTCTGTAGCACCTCTTCTCAATTGCTTTGAGCTCTTCTTTTCTGGTTTTTCCACAGTCCACTATCCACTATCATAAACTGCTGTGCCCCTTTTCTGAAATGTCTTCTTCAAATTGAGGACTATGTTTGATACTAGCACATTTCTCTTGGCCAGGAAGGCCCTCTTGGCAGCGCTACTCTTTTATATGAAGTTTCTGCGTCTGTTATAAGTCATTTTGCCGCCTATGTAGCTGATTTCCATAACTGCGTCCACTTCGTGATCACAAATTCTGAAATTAAGTTCCTCAGAATTCTCACTTCAGCTACTTCTAATTACTTTTGTCTTTCTTCGATATACTCTCAATCTATATTATATACTCATTCGACACTCCAGTCCATTCAACAGATCCTGTAATCTTCATTTTTTCTGAGGACATCAAAGTCTTCAGTGAATGTTATCACTGTCTTACAGCCTTCTTAATACCAGCACTTCATTCTTGGGCTTCCACTTCTATTGTTCCCTCTTGGTTCTTGTACATATTATATATTACCCGTCGTTCTCTATAGCTTACGCCTTATTTCTCTCAGGATTTATGTTGTCGAAAGCTTTATCCTGGTTGACAAATCCCGTTAATGTTTTGTGACATGCGGTATTATTGCTCTCGTGCTGTGTTGTACAAATTCAGCAAGTTTACAATAAAATTAGTTATTCACTATTAATGTAACATAATGTTTTATTTAATCACTGCTTTCCCCAGCTAATGAATGTTATTTTGTTAAGGAAATTTGCACCTGGGAATGTTAGCAATGTTGTCTGTCAAGCAGTGTAAATGTCACTAAGTTCATTCAAAAAAGTAATCGTTTGTAACCAACAAATAAGCTATATGTATGATAAGAAATCTCAATTAAACAAGAATAATGATGTTTAGTAATTTCAGCGCTGTTATTTAAAAGACTTCTCGCTACTTGCAGATCGTTTATCAAAATTAACTCTGTTACCTCGTGATGGCAACACTTTCTTTTAAGAAAAATGAATAGTTGTCATACAATACCACACGTACAGAACATTAATTTTTTTCCTGGCAATAAATTTCATAAAAGTTGAGAAATTACCAGGTTTCATACATCAGAAGATCATAATTTCTATTATGTAAGATGCTGTTGGCAGTCATAGAAGTTCCATGTATTCAGTCTAACTGGAATTTATTTCCTGAGAGTGGGTCCTTGGCCACTTACACACAACTATTACTGATAATAACCAACATTTAAGTATGTATAGAAAATCAATTTAAAACTGCCACTGCAATATTTCACTAAGATGGCGGCAAACATAAGACACTCACTTACCGATTCTGCTTCAGGCTGTGTTTTACTTATAATCTATAATATATATTAAAATATTTCTCACCTTCACTATTGCACTAAGATTCAAAAATATTTGTGTTACTCAACACATTAATATTCACCATTTACCAATAAATTGCGCTGTAGATCAACAGTGCTAAAGGCTGCACTCTTTGGTAGCTGAGCAGAGTACTTAACATTTATATAGAACGAGAATTACAATGAACTAAAACTCCAAACAAGGAAGATTCACTTCAATAACACAAACTCTATTATCAAATATCGGTTAGCAACAAGTTTTATTACAGTTTTTTACAGACCTCTGTGTTACGAGACATCAATCACGTCCTACGAGTACAATAGTTCGAACAAGGATTTTTCTACAAAATCATAGCTAACAAAAGATAAAGATTTTCATTATCTTTTTACATGGGTAGTATCTGAGATACAATTTTTTACAAAGTATTAAGTCACTGACAATAATTATTTTATTACCAATCAAGTCATTTCTATTAGTATTACGAGAATAGGATCAAAGTTGTCACACTCCACATTCAACGCTGTTTGAATATTACTTTGAACAAAATACTGGCGTGGATATTCCTTTCAGAATTGCCTCACTGGTGTCTTCCCTAAAAACCAAACTGATTGTCATCTAACAGTTCCTCAATTTTCTTTCCCATTCTTTCGTTGATTATTCTCATCAGCAACTTTGATGCATGGACTACTCTGCTGACCGTGTGATAATTATCGAGCTTCTGGCTCTTGCAACATTGGGAGTTGTGTGGATGTTATTTTTCCAAAAGTCTGAAGATGTATCGCCAGTCCCATACATTCCACACATCAATGTAAATGGTTGTTTTGTTGCCACGTCCCCAAGTGATTGCAGAAATTTTATCTATCCCTTCTGCATTATTTGATCTTACGTCTTCCAAAGATCTTTTAAATTCAGAGTTCAATACTAGATCCACCACCACTTCCGTATCAACTCCTGTTTCTTCTTCTATCACATCATTAGACAAGTCCCCCTTATAGTGGCCTTCAATATGCTGTTTCCACTTATCTGCTCTCTCCTTTGCATTTAACAGAGGAATACCCATTGTGCTCTCAATGTTAACGCCCTTGCTTTTAATCTCACCAAGAGTTGGTTTCACTTTTCTGTATGCTGAGTCAGTCCTTCTGACAGTCATGACTATTACTTTTTTTCCCCTTTATGAACTGAATTACCCTTTCAGTATCATCATGTAGTTTCTGTCTCTTCATCTTCTGCTTGCAATGTTGGCATGCATTTTTGAAATATAATTGTCAGTGTGGGTTTCCTGCCACCTCTGATGTGAACCACCCTACCACTCAGCTATTCACAGTTATTCACTCTCTCGTCTACATTCTTATTCATAATGAACCCTACTCGTGTTATCCAATTTTCTGCTGCTGTTGAGACTACCCAATACTCATCTGACCAGAAATACTGGTTTTCTTTCCATTTAACTTCACTGATACCACTGTATCTAGACTGAGAAACTTTAAATAGTAGTAAGTCATTTAATATAGAGAAAAGGCAATATCTTTAAAAATTGTATGACCATTCAATTTTAATAATAATAATTATCATTATTTTTGTTAATTTGTTTCTAATACTATTGGCAGCAGCTAAATTACCAATGTTAATCAATGACATATTTGTGCAATAACATAACTATGGTAATGAATAACATACAATTTCATTATAATTTCTTAATAAGTCTCTAGTTCTTTTCCTGGCACCAAAAAAATATTTCACTTTGGTAAGATTTTGCATTGTTACTAGGATTGTATTTAGTGATTCAAATTGTAACTAGATTATTTTAAGCTGTACATTACACTTGATGTATATAACAATTATATTTATGGGACATAGCCTATCTTGATCTCAAATGTCATTTTGAGGAGCAACAGTAATTACAAATCTATTATTACCAACCACATATTTAAAAACTATTTTGGTTCAGTGAGACTGAGGATTTGCTGTAGATAACAATTCGGCTTTTACATTCCACTTCATATGGACATTTATAATAGCAGTTATAATGGCAGTTCATGTACTTTTCTCACATCAGTTAGAAATATATATTTACCATACAACTAGAACATATTTGATCATAATTTACATTAAATGACTGTTACATTTGTATATTATAACATTATTGATGATATTGTGCTTAATACATTGCATTCTTGTGGAAGATAGGGATCATTTTGTACCAGCAATTCCTTTTGTTACTGCACTTCATAGTCAACCAGAATGATACTGCTTATTTGCATATGCTATTTTACAATCCACTCCAAATAAATTAGTTCTTATTACTTTATATCTATCAATTAGAACTCTTATATTTTAAAATTTTATAGTAAAAGTCAATTGTCCCATTAGTCAAATCTTCCTTTGAATTATTGTAGTTTTTTCATTTACTAACATGGATTGGAAAACAACCAGTTGAACAATGTTATATTATAACACGACAAATTCTAATAATAATTTATAGTACCTATTTCCTGATGTTCATTTAAAAATGTATGACATAAATTAAGGAATAAATTTTAAATATATTAATCATCCTAGAGAAAGCATATGTTTTGAAACCATAAGACTAGGAGCTTAAATCTTTTATTAAGTTTGGTTCTGTCTGATTGGAACTCAGATCATGTAAGGCTTGAAGGATGAACAGACCTAATTATTGCGTTTCTGTAACCAAAATTTTCTTAATCCATCATCGATTATGTAATCTTCTCTGGATATGAGCGCTCAAAAACAATCATGGTCTTATCCCTACAGTAACTCAATATCATGATCATAAATTTTGGTTCATGATAAAAATAAATTAATGATTTATGTTTATTATATACCCTATATACTTTGTACTTCCTGTTTAGTCTTCCAGTCTTCCAGTTCTTACATACACTCCTGGAAATTGAAATAAGAACACCGTGAATTCATTGTCCCAGGAAGGGGAAACTTTATCGACACATTCCTGGGGTCAGATACATCACATGATCACACTGGCAGAACCACAGGCACATAGACACAGGCAACAGAGCATGCACAATGTCGGCACTAGTACAGTGTATATCCACCTTTCGCAGCAATGCAGGCTGCTATTCTCCCATGGAGACGATCGTAGAGATGCTGGATGTAGTCCTGTGGAACGGCTTGCCATGCCATTTCCACCTGGCGCCTCAGTTGGACCAGCGTTCGTGCTGGACGTTCAGACCGCGTAAGACGACGCTTCATCCAGTCCCAAACATGCTCAATGGGGGACAGATCCGGAGATCTTGCTGGCCATGGTAGTTGACTTACACCTTCTAGAGCACGTTGGGTGGCACGGGATACATGCGGACGTGCATTGTCCTGTTGGAACAGCAAGTTCCCTTGCCGGTCTAGGAATGGTAGAATGATGGGTTCGATGACGGTTTGGATGTACCGTGCACTATTCAGTGTCCCCTCAACAATCACCAGTGGTGTACGGCCAGTGTAGAAGATCGCTCCCCACACCATGATGCCGGGTGTTGGCCCTGTGTGCCTCGGTCGTATGCAGTCCTGATTGTGGCGCTCACCTGCACGGCGCCAAACACGCATACGACCATCATTGGCACCAAGGCAGAAGCGACTCTCATCGCTGAAGTCGACACGTCTCCATTCGTCCCTCCATTCACGCCTGTCGCGACACCACTGGAGGCGGGCTGCACGATGTTGGGGCGTGAGCGGAAGACGGCCTAACGGTGTGCGGGACCGTAGCCCAGCTTCATGGAGACGGTTGCGAATGGTCCTCGCCGATACCCCAGGAGCAACAGTGTCCCTAATTTGCTGGGAAGTGGCGGTGCGGTCCCCTACGGCACTGCGTAGGATCCTACGGTCTTGGCGTGCATCCGTGCGTCGCTGCGGTCCGGTCCCAGGTCGACGGGCACGTACACCTTCCACCGACCACTGGCGACAACATCGATGTACTGTGGAGACCTCACGCCCCACGTGTTGTGCAATTCGGCGGTACGTCCACCCGGCCTCCCGCATGCCCACTATACGCCCTCGCTCAAAGTCCGTCAACTGCACATACGGTTCACGTCCACGCTGTCGCGGCATGCTACCAGTGTTAAAGACTGCGATGGAGCTCCGTATGCCACGGCAAACTGGCTGACACTGACGGCGGCGGTGCACAAATGCTGCGCAGCTAGCGCCATTCGACGGCCAACACCGCGGTTCTGGTGTGTCCGCTGTGCCGTGCGTGTGATCATTGCTTGTACAGCCCTCTCGCAGTGTCCGGAGCAAGTATGGTGGGTCTGACACACCGGTGTCAATGTGTTCTTTTTTCCATTTCCAGGAGTGTATTTTGGGTATTACATCTTTCCTATTTTGCTGAGTATTTTGAAAATTGTGTACAATTTTACCACGTAGAACACTACTGCTGTTGTGACAAATCCTCTGAATATACGTATCTTATTCTTCTTAAGTTTACCTTCCAGTATCGAATGGGACGTCATAACTGCCTCCCCAGAGCCTTTGACTTTCCTAAAACAAAACTAAGTCATCTACCAGATACTCAGCTGTTTTTTCTGGTTTTTTTTTGTATATTATTCTTCCTAACAACTTGTATGCATGACCTACTAACTGATTGTGTGATAGATCTCACATTTACTGCCCTCGCTCTCTTCGAGATTGTGAGTGTGACTTTTTCCTGGAAGTATGCTGATATATTCTTTTGGTTGTAGAAATACTAGTACTTCCTTCTTTCATTGATCAATTGATGAATTTGGTCTCTTACTAAGATTCCTTCGCAGTTACCTTCCTTGTATATATATTTGTCTGCTTTTGTTCTGTGATTAACCTTTTTATAACTTTCCACTCCTCATCAAGAGAACTGCCGATTGCGGCATTCATTATCGCCGTACCTGCAGCATTAAAGACGTTAAAGACATTCAAACGCTCATCATTTATGAGTAGTAACGTAGCATTCTTCTTCCAATATAGATTATCTGGACGATTCTCGTAAACTTTTGTCTATTTTTAATTATTAGTAGATTATGATCGGAATCTGTTACTGCTTCTTGTAACATTTCACAATCCAGTATCTTATTGCGCAATCTGTGCCTAACAATGATGTAATGCAGCTGGAGTCTTCTCATGTCTTCAGGCCATTTTGCATTATACCTCCTGCTCTAGTAATGGTTGAATAATGTATTAACTGTTACTAGCTGAAATTTATGTCTCAGCTCAGTCTTTCTTATCTCTCATTCCTACTACTGAACACTTATTCTCCTATTACTCTGTCTCTTGTTCCTGTCAAACTACATGAGTTCCAAGAACTCATAAGATTTTCACAGCCCTTTACATGCTGAACTAGTATACTTTCTCCAGCTGCCTGTGAAGTCGGTATCTATACCTGAACTATTGTTGCTGGTTTTTTTTCCTGTCTATTCTGATGAGAATAACCTTAATATTGAACTAGTCGCAGCAACTCACTGTTTGCCCTACTTTCCTACTCATGCCGAATTCTATTCCCGTGCCGGGCGATCGCTAAGGTTGCAGGTTCGAATCCTGCCTCAGGCATGGATGTGTGTGATGTCCTTAGGTTAGTTAGGTTTAAGTAGTTCTAAGCTCTAGGGGACTGATGACCTCAGAAGTTAAGTCCCATAGTGCTCAGAGCCATTTGAACCGTCTATTCCCATTACTGTGTTTTCTTCTTCTCTTGAAATTTGTATTAATCTGACCAGGTATCTTTATCTTCCGTCCGTTCAGTGGGTTCCACTACATTCATAATTCACATTTCGCTTTTCAGACATGTAGCCTCCTTACCCCACTCAGTTTCGAAAATCCACGCTGCCACTCCAAAAATTTTACCATTTCATTGGTTATTCAGTATTTTTCTCATCGTTTCCTCCTCATCAGCTGTCTCCTCTGGGTGTGTCCCAACGGTTGAGTAATCTGATATCTTTTGCCAAGTTTCTGCTTCGGAGAGCAGCTGTGAAAGACTCAGCGTGACTGATGCCTAGAGATCCTATGGTCTAGAAAATGCGGGGTTTCGTAAGCTAGGATATCTGTTTTCCACCTTCCCCAATAGTGGGGTTGGCCAATCACAAGTAACAAAGTATCGAGGAGGCAGCCGAAGTGTGCTCGCCTCACTTCGTATATGGTCGTTAGTGAGGGTTGTCTGCCTTGTTTGGTATAAATAATTTGTCAACTGTACGGCAATTGATGGGGCAGGGCTGATCGTTGCTACACTCCGTCGTTAGAATGGGGGCTTCCTCTGTTCGAAGGGATTCCTTCAGTTTTCTCACGCGTGGCATACACTCTGAGCTCAGAATTCACTATACACCTCAACGTGACCATCAAGGTCCCTCAGGTAGTGTAACCACCGCCCTCTGTGGTGCCAGCTGCGCCAGCAGTACTGTCAGCTGAAAGAGGGAATTGTATCCTGTGGTACTCAGATGAGTTGCATCTGTATTTAGACTGCATGTGCTCTACATCGGGGATTTTCGAAAAAAACATCATCCATACAGTTACCAAAATTGCAAGAATCAGCAAGTCCGATAATTATCGCGCAATCAGCTTAATAGTTGACGCATCCAAGTTGCTGACAAGAATAATATACATAACAATGCAAAAGAAAATTGAGGGCCTGTTAGATGACGATCAGTTTGGTTTTACGAAAGGTAAAGGCCTCAGAAAGACAGTTCTGACGTTACGCTTGATAATGGAAGCAAGACTGAAGAAGAATCAAGACACGTTCATACGATTTGTCGACCTGGAAAAGCGTACGAAAATAGAATACGGTGTAAGATGTACGAAATCCCGATAAAAATACAGGTAAGCTATATTGAAAGATGGGTAATATACAGTATGAGCAAGAACAAAGAGGGAACAATAAAAGTGGAAGACCAAAAACGAAGTGCTCTGCTTATGAAAGGGTATACGACAGGGATGTAATCTTTCACCTCTGCTGTTTAATCTATGCATCGAAGGAGCAATGACGGAAGTAAAAGGAAGGTTATGGAGTGGGATTAAAATTCAAGGTGAAAAGACATCAATGAAAATTCGCTGATGAAATTGCTATCCTCACTGAAAGTGAAGAAGAATTACACAATTTCCTGAAAGGAATGAATAATCTGAGTACAGAATAAGGATGGAGAGGAAACCGAAGAAAGACAAAATTAATGAGAAGTAGCAGAAATGAGAACAGTTAAAAACTTAACATCAGAATTGGTGATCACGAAGTGGGCAACAAAGTAATCCGTGATGGACTGAACAAGGACATAAAATACACACTAGCACTTGCAAAAAGGCCATTCTGACCAAGAGAAGTCAGCTAGTGTAAAACATAGGTTCAATCTGAGGAAGAAATATCTGAGAATGTACTGGTACATTTGGAGCACAGAATTGTGTGGTAGTTACACATTCACTGTGGGAAAACCGTAACAGAAGAGAACAGAAGCATTTGAGATGTGGTGCCACAGAAGAATGTTGAATATTAGGTAGATTGGGACGTAGGTTGCAATTAGTAGTCTGAGATGAAAACTTTGGCACAGGAGAGGTATTCGTGGCGGGCAACATCAAATCAGTCAGGAGACTGAGGACGCAAAAAACACATCAGCCAGTACCTCTGATTTCGACTGTCGGCTTCCCCTACTTTGCACTGGAAGCTGTTGTCGTAGATCAGAACACACAACACTTGTTTCACTATACGGATGTTTTAAAATGTTGCTTAGTTAAATCTTAATTCATTGTTACAAGTATGACAAAATTGGCGTCCTCCACTTGCTAAAAGTATGTTCACATATGTGTTGTGCTACCAATTATACTAAAAACGGCTACATGCTTTGTATTTGCACACATCTTTTTTCGTTATTTCTTTTTTCTTTAATATTCCCTTATCTTTGACCACTTCATGAAACCAAATGTTGCATGTTTTTCAAGAGCGTGTATCGAGAATGTTATAAAGATTTATTAAACACTCTTCTACAATCGCTACATAATAATACAAAAGAAATACACACAAACACCTACAAGTATATAACTTATGTGCACTCGTAGAGTTGATTAACTATATTTTCTCTTTGTACTTACTTTTTATTTATGCCGTATTCACTTTTGGTTGCATTTTATCTTCCGTTCCTTTTGGTGGCTATCTTAAGTTCTGCACTTTCAGTTTCCATTGTATAAAACGTATGGCTGCACTCGTTTCAGATGGGGGTGGCTCACGCTCACGTGACTCTGTATACAAGGTCATCTATACAGAATATGTATCCTTTCGTTTGTTTCGTATTGCTCACTATAATGATGTGAACACTTATTTTGCCACTTTTGTCGTCTGGCGCAATAATAAATCTGAACAGTATCTAGGGTACTTGCAGCACTTACATGAACAACACGTAAACCAGAGAACAACAAATAAGATCCTAATATAGGTGGCAAAACAGGAAGGCAAGTGAAAAGCAATAAAATTGTGCTTTTATTGGAAAGCTGTTTACTCGTCAGTTTCACTTAGTTTATGCCCCGCTACACTGAGACTATGTGTCTTACAATTGGCTCTATTGGCAGTTGCAGTTTAAGCTCGTAAATATTCCATTTTTCCTATTGTATGATACAACAATCGATGTCCATGTTCAAGTCAGGCGACGTCTCCATTCGTTACATTCAGCCTCATTTTTTGTTAGGATTGAATGAAAACATGTGCTTGTGAAATAATGAGTGATTGTTAAGTCCTTAACAAGTACCTTACTTCGGGCTGAACCTACAAATGCTACACTGCGCAACAAAGTTAAAGGATCTCTTTTTTGAAACCGCATAGTTGTGTTCCGCTGCGACGAATAAGTTTGAAATTTGGCTCAAAAGTGGCTAACACCTTCCTCTGTAATCGTCCAAAAGTGTGGTGCCCTGAGACGTCACCCTTTTGCTCGGCGATTCTTCAGACAGCAAGGTGTCGACACATGCGAAAGAAATGCCATAATCCAGAAGTTCATGTGAGCTGTAAGGTGACACATTGGCACCAAATTTCACTACAGTTCTGCCCAATGGCACCGTGCTCGTGTCACACGATGGGAAGGTCTTCACACCACCTCTTACCCACTTATCAACCCTTCTTTTGAAGCCTTGTGATGCAGGTGAGAGCCGCGACACCTAGCGTTGAAATCACGCGATTTTCGTATCGGTGGCCGAGGAAAACATTTATGAGGTCGCTCAGAATGGATTTGTAAACGCCTTAGTGGATGGTATAAAGGGCGTCAATGAAACCACTCCGTCCCTTGGGACGATGATCCCCACACATTTCGCGGCCGAAAAGATAGTTTGTAGTGCGATGAGCAACAGGGTGACGTTCTTGATAGTGTTGGACACCGTCGCCACCCCCTGGACATTTCAACCCTACTCTAACGACATCGTGGGCCTGCAACGCCGCTGAACATGAACTGTCCCCCTTTGGAATTTTTGTTCTGACATACAGACTGGAACCACTAGGGTTCGTTCAAAACCATCAGATAAAATTTGAACGTGATACGAAGCAGCAAAAGGTGCTTACGGCTTTTCAGCCCTCCTGCTTTGTTCCCTCCTGTGACGTGATCACGGGGATCACATTAACATGTGCGTGAACAAAACGGCAAACGGTCCCTCTAAGTTTCCCTAGTTCTGCAACACCCTGGATCCTACCTGTACCTCTCCGAAACTTAGACGCCGATTTAGTCTCGTGGTTGCTCTGGCACTTGATGTAGAGAAACCCCACCTAATGGGTGTCGAAGGGATTTCCTAACCTTCGGGTGCTTGAACAGCCACGACGCCGAAATGGTGTCGAAATTTCTAGCCCAAGCATTTGCGACGTGCTCAACAAAGTTGAATGAGTGACACCAAGGCTGTTGTCGAACTGGAGATCTTAGAGGGACCCTTTGTCGTATTCACGCACGTGTTTCTGTTGCACTCTCTCATAACGCCGCAAGCGGGCATAAAACAGGAGGGCTGGAAAAACATAAGTACCCTTTGCTACTTCGGATCACTATATTGCATAGAAAGGTGCCGAGCGGAATGGCCGAGCGGTTCTAGGCGCTAAGGTCTGAAACCGCGTGACAGCTACTGTCGCAGGTTCGAATCCTGCCTCGGGCATGGATGTGTGTGACGTCCTTAGGTTAGTTAGGTTTAAGTAGTTCTAAGTTCTATGGGACTGATGATCTCAGCTGTTAAGTCCCATAGTGCTCAGAGCCATTTGAACCTTTTGAATCATGGAATGGTTTTGAAGAGGCCCTACTAGTTCCAATGTGTATGATACAGCAAAAATTGGGATCGCACTACACTCCAAAGGGGTCAAATCACGTTTAGTGAGGTTTCATCCACGCGAAATCCTTAGAGTAGGGCTGAAATGCTCAGGGGGTGACAGCAGTGTCGAATGTTGTCAAGGAAGTCGTCCTTTTGTTCTTTTTGTAATAAAACTCACTGATTTGTCTGAATTTTTTCTCTAGCGAACCGAGCACGCAGGTTTCCTAGACACCACACATTACATCGCTTTGCTATCTGTCGTTTTCTACCGCGAACTGCGTGGAAATCAACGCCCCAGGAAAAGCAGTTCTTTTATAGACCCACCTTCATGTCACCCCATGAAGCCTCTTCGTGCCGATTCTGAGCTGCGACCTGTCTGGAATGTTTTCCTCGGCCACTAGAAAGAAAATAGCGTCATTTCAAGACAAGTCGTCGCAGTTCTGACCTCCACCGTAGGGGCATCAAAAGAAAGGGTGAATTGCGATTAAGAGGGGCTGTGCCGATTTCCCATCTTGTGCACGTCCACTGTGGTGTTGGTCAGAATTTTGGTGAAGTTTGTTGCCAGTATGACGCCACTAACCCACCTTAAAGCACACATGGATTTATAAGCTGTGGCCTTTTTTCCGTATATGTCGACAGCTTGCCGTTTGCAGCGTCGTCGAGCCCGAGGGTGACGTCACAGGGCACCTGCTTTCGCACCATTACAGTGGAAGGTCGTACGCATCTTTGATCCAAATTTCACACTTGTGCGTCGCAATGGGAGGCAATTACGGGATTTTAAAAAACTGACCCTTTCCTTCTGCTGCACAGTGTGTGTCTGACAAACTTCAGGTGGACATCATGCCCTAAGGGCTTTTGTAGTAGTGATAAACTGCCTAGGCTGTCCTATGACGTCGGTAACTGCTTCATTAGTCCGTGCCGTTTTGCTTACTCACCGTGATCTGTTGTGACGACTTGCTGTGGCAATAGCGATGGTGATGGAGGCAGAGGAGGCGGGGGCGGCGGCGGGTGTCAATGACGATGATAGAGGCTTCAGTTGAGACAGTTGTGTCTCCAGTTGTACTGGCAGGTTCCACGTAACAGCTGCTCTCCGGCTCAGCTGTCTTGGCCCAGGTCATTGGCTGTCTCCTCTCTTGCCCTCGTGTCTCTTTTGCTTCACCTCACGGAAGCATAAGTTTGATTCAAGGAGAATAGCATCTCAAGCCTTAGTTGTAGTCTGATATCGTGCCAGTTGCTTCCGAAAGTTCAAAAATGGGCTATCGGCCTGTCACAACTACAATAAACACAACCACCCCACACCTGTCACCACCTTCCGAAGGGTTATTCTATTGTGACTGAGACGTCTGTGCATCACATTTAGGGGTCATGAGCTGTCAACTTCCGTCGCCGCTAAGGTTAACGCTGGGAATTCAAGTGGATATGTGTTCTGCAGTGGGGACACCTGTATTGGACTCGGCTATGAAAGGAGAAAGGAAATCCAAAGGGACTAGCTCAGAAATTTAACGGATATCTATTTTCTATCGTTCAGCAACTAACACGAAATACGTAGCAGGTGCAGAGGAACTGCACAAAAGATTCTAGTTCTACAACAGGTAAAGTTGCTACCAGAGTTCGACCGTCACTGGTTCGGCATCCATGTAATTGGCGCCGAGAGACCCTCTGGTCTAGAAAACGTAGAGTTTTATAGTCTATGATCTCTGTTCTACATCTTCCCATGTGCTGGGGAAGGTCGGCCAATGCCGCGTGACAGATTTCTGATAGCATCGTGGAGGTAGTCAGTTCGCTCGTCTGTCTTCGAGTACGGTCGTGAGCCTTCTTTCGTATAAATGACTGTCTTAGCGCCCGCTGCTTCGCTCGCTTAGACTGTATGGCATCCGGAGGCTTTTACTTTTTATGTAATCGAATTTTTATATTGTCTTCAGTTGAGACAGTTGTGTCTCCAGTTGTACTGGCAGGTTCCACGTAACAGCTGCTCTCCGGCTCAGCTGTCTTGGCCCAGGTCATTGCAACACCTTCTAAGCTATGCATGCTAATTAAGGCCATATAAGCATGGTCTTTTCCGAATGTACTTATGACCAAAAAACGATTCTGATAGCTAGACTCCAAAGTTTTTTTTTAATCATTCATTTTGCGTTCTTGTGGAGATATTTCCATAGCAACTTTCATCCCCAGTAAATATTTGCTTTAGCTAACTGAGAAGAATACCAATTTTCACAAATTAAGTTTTAAAGTTTTTTTAATGTAATGAAATATTTTCTTAAAAATTCTCATCCCCTGTTGCACTCGCTTAGGGGTTGAATTCCCAGAAACACTGAAACACGTACTTTTTTAAATTTCTAACGGAGTTATCAAATACCAATTGTCGTAGATGTAGCCTTAAAAATCCTTTAGTATTTCCTTAGTAACATTTATTTTCAAAACAATTTCACCCACTATTTCACCCCATTAATGGGTGAATTTCCAAAAATGCTGAAACACGTATTTTTTTATTTTCTGACTGAGAAACCAAATACCAGTTTTCGTAGTTCTAGCTTCAAAATTCCTTTAATACTGACACAATTTCAAAAAGCTTATCATCCCCTGTCTCATCCCCTTAGGGGTGGAAATTCAGATAATTCCTTCTTAAACGATGACTACAGTATAAGATTCACACCCTCTCCAAACTTCAAGTTTTTATCCTTACTGGTTATGGGTAGACGATGACGAGTCAGTAAATCAGTCTGACGCTATTTCACTTCCTTTGGGGCTGAATTTCCAAAAACAAGTAGACACACATTTTTTTATCCCTAACCAAGAAGCCAAACACCAATTTTAAAAGATTTTGCTTTAACGATGCTTTCTCAATGAAATATTTTCATAAAACGATTCACTCCTGTTTAACCCTCTTAGGGATTGCATTTCAAAAGATAGTGGAACGCGTACATTTCATTTTTAGCAGAAAAGCTAAATACAAATTTCCATAACTTTAGCTTCAAAAATCCTTGCACAGTGAATTATTTCCATAAAAACTTCCATCCCCCATTTCATGCCCATAGGGGTTGAATTTTCAGAAACGATGAAGCACGATTTTTTTTTGTTTTTAACTAAGAAAACAAACTTAAATTTTCATAGGTTCAGCTTTAAAAATACTTTCATAATAAAATATTTTCATAAAAAGTCTCCTCCCCTATTTCACCCCCTTAAGGGTTCAATTTCCAAAAACACTAAAAAACGTATTATTTTATTTGTAACCGAGATGTCAAATACCAACGTTCATAGATGTAGCTTTAAAAAAACTTTAGTAGTTCTTTAATTTTGACATATTTTCAAAAAAAAAGCTTTCACCAACTATTCACCTCCGAAGTTTTAAATTTCGAAATGTACTGAAAGATGTACTTCTTCATTTCTGACGGAGAAACCAAATACCAATTTTCGCAGGTCTAGCTTCATAACTGCCTTAATAGCGACATTTGTTTTAAAAAAAACCTTCATCCCCTATTTCACCCCCTTAGGATTGAAATTTCGAAAAATCTGTTCTTAATCGAGGTCTACAGAATAAGATCCACACCGTCTTCAAATTCCAAGTTTCTATGCTTACCGGTTTGGGCTGGGCAGTGATGAATCAGTCAGTTAGTCTTTCATGTATAGATAACAACAGTAGTCGCCTGAACGGAATTTGGTGGGGCTGGGCTGGGCTGGGCGTTGCTACTTTACATTGCTGGAATGAAGGCCACTCAGCTCAAAGCCTTCTTTCAGCAATGTCCCGCATACAATACATTCTGTGAGCTATGAATTCATACGAGGGCGAATTATCAACCACGTGCCCGCCCGGTTAGCCGTGCGGTCTAATGCCCTACTTTCCGGGCGGGAAGACATGCCGGTCCCCGGCACGAATCCGCTAGGCGGATTCGTGTTGAGGTCCGGTGTGCCGGTCAGTCTTTGGATGCTTTGTAAGGCGGTTTTCCATCTGCCTCGGCGAACGCGGGCTGGTTCCTCGTATTCCACCTCAGTTACACTATATCGGCGATTGCTACGCAAACACTTTCTCTATGATTCCCGGCGGGGTCAGGGATTTTCACCTGCCTCGAGATGACTGGGTGTTTGTGTTGTATTCATCATTTCATCATCATCCAGGAAAGTGGCGCAATTGGACTGAGCAAAGATTGGATAATTGTACGGGCGCTGATAACCACGCTGTTGAGCGCCCCACAAACCAAACATCATCATCATCAAACACTTTCTCCACGTACGCGTGCACCATAATTACACTACTACGCAAACATTGGGCTTACACTCGTCTCTTATGAGACGTTCCCAGGGGGTCCACTGGGGGCCGAAACGCACAACAACACTGGGTTCGGTGTGGGCCGGCGGTGAGGTGGGTGGACTGCTGTACCCTGTTGTGGGGTTGTGGACCACTGACGGCTACTTCGGGGACGAAGTCTCTCTGTCGTTTCTAGGTCCTCAGTTCCACACAATACAATACAATTCGATCACGTGCTGACGGCAGGCCTGATACAAATGTGTTTTCACACAACTCAATTTTACCATCAGAGATCAGTCGGGTAACGTAACCGCTGTCTTCAGTGGACCCGACAGGCGACCGGCACAGTCAATTCTAAGGAGGGAATTGTTGGCTTTGGGACCTAGACGGGATGTATTTACGTTTCTACTGTATGATCACTGCGTCAGCTAGCGCTTGTGATGTCGGTTCTCGGTTTCTACTACGTTAGCACTTGTGCTGTCGTAGATCACAACTCTTGTTCCTTGGCAGCAGACGACCGTTCCGTTAGTAAACACTTATCATCTTCATTTTGTCTCCTGTGGACAAACTAAAGCACCATGTGAACGGTTGTTAATGTACGCCTTAAAATAAGCTTTAAGGTAATATTAAGAAGAAAAAGGAAAGTAGCAATGGCAGCTAACTAGGTTGAAGAGAGGTAATAGGAAAGAATGCGGATGGAATAAATCAATACAAACGACATCTCTGGCTTATCACACTACGCGGTGATTAATATGTGGACCACGTACCTAGCACTGGCGTGTGTGTGTGTGTGTGTGTGTGTGTGTGTGTGTGTGTGTGTGTGTGTTAGAGGTGGGGGGGGGGGGGGTGTTGTTATGGGGGATTTTTTTCTGCGAACACGTCGAATTCCAAACCATCACAGACCAAAAAATGGTCACTTCAAATGTACTGTAAAGTGCAGATCTTAAAATTATACATCCAAATCAAGCTCCTCTGCATTTATCTACCTGCTGCCTGACACGACTATGCTGTTTACGCACCAGATCCTCACTTTACTGGAAAGATGAATGACGGAAAGAAGAAATAATGTTGTACAGTAGTAGTGCCGTGAAGAGAGAACTCACCGACATGTACAGCAGTCCGAAAACATAGTACCGTAGGATTACAAGAGAATAAATTGAAACACACCGGACGTTAGACGCTGGTTCACCCAAACGAATAAAAGTAAACACATCTAATAAAAGAAATACTGGTGGGAAACCATTGTTAAGCACAGTGGCTGGAGCAGACACGTAAAAAGGTATACGTTGAAAGCAAGAACTATCCACTGGTATGACATACGAAAGGAAAGATTCATTTAGTTTCAAAAAAGTCTGTGTCAGAAGCAAGAAGTGGAATGTTATTCAGTATGAAAGTTAGAGGACATTACTGATAGAATGGAGGAAGATACGGAATGAAAACGACAGTGGTCTTGTTGGATGGTTTATCACACCATTTAGCTGAAGGGAAGACGTGGTATGTAAGTTCTGGTTCTCTGGAATTCGCATAGATCATTTGGACTACCGTGACACTTATTTCAGTGAGAAGAAGCAACGAAATATGGGTTTTACAGCAACTAGTACTATCTTGAACGCATTAACATCGAATCTTAGTATCCGAGAAACCTTAGCCTCAGCGCGTGCCGGAGCTAGGAGGCACATTCTCGAAGAAGCCGATAATATCCGATAAAAATATTTGTGGCGATTACATGGAGCGTGTCACATCTTTTAAATATGAATAAAAAATGGTTCAAATGGCTCTGAGCACAATGGGACTTACCTTCTGAGGTCATCAGTCCCCTACAACTTAGAACTACTTTTAAATATTAAAAGGTAATACGAAATGAGACGAACATATAACATCTAATTGGCAAGACGAATGGAGGAATCGTATTTGTGCAAAAGATTCTGGGAAGACTGATAGAATCACGGGCTAGGATGTGGGCGAGATTTTTTTTATACAGAATAGAAAAACACCCGTGTTAACGTTTCCGGTACGTACAAAGAGACTAAAATTTTGTAATTTGCATCTGCGAATCCTTCTGGCAAAATCTAAGTTACTAAACTGACTAGTTTGGAATATATGGTACTCACACCTCATCTTCGCAGTAATAAAATCTTTCAATCACTGCACAACACATATTTTTCACTCAACGCTGATTTACACTATAGAGAACACACAGTCTCGCTCTTCTCCTGTCCGTTGTTTGATGAAAGAATTACGACATTTAATTTCTACCGTTCTGTAGTTACTAACTTCACTAAAAAACACGGGACATCAATGTGGGTGCTGTTTCCTTTTTAAAACACATCCTACTCTCGATGACCTCTCTGGCTTCAGCAACCTCTCTCGATGTCGGTTCCAGATTCATCTCAGTTACTAGACATAACAAATTAATAACACAACGAATTAATTTCCGTGGGTGAGGCTAATTCAAATCTACACAGGAAAGCTTTCAATTTCGTACAAATTACAGATTTTATAATTTACGTAACTGCTAATATGTAGCAAAATTACACGAATCCCGTAGCAACTCTTCTTTTCGGAACACAGCTGCACAAATTTAAATGACCTAAAAGTGATCTACGTCAAAACATTGCTTTTTCACATACAAAAAAAGAAAACTACAGTATCTTATTGTCAGCTTGGCAGTGTGTTAGTGCTCGTAGTTATCCCATTCCGCACTGATGTTGCTTGTTCTGCAGCCGAGCAGACAGCAGCTGCAACATTTTACACATTTGTCAGTACTGAGAATGTTACGCAACAGTTGTCAAACGTGTGATGCACGGTACACTGAAGAGCCAAAGAAACTGGTAAACTTGCCTAAAATCACTATGATATCCGCAAGCACGCAGAAGTACCGAAACACGACATCGCATGTACTCGACCAATGTCTGAAGTAGTGCTGGAAGGAACTGACACCATGAATCCTGCAGGGCTGTCCATAAATCCGTAAGAGTACGAGTGGGTAGGGAGACCTCTTCTGAACAGCACGTTGCAAGGCAGCGGAAGTGTTCAAACTCATAAGATTGTTCCTGGAACCACTCTGTAGCAATTCTCGACGTGTCGGGTGTCACATTGTCCTGCTGGAATTGCCCGAGTCCGTCGGAATGCGTAATGGACATGAATGGATGCAGGTGATCAGACAGGATGCTTACGTACGTATCACCTGTTGGAGTCGTATCTAGAAGCATCACGGGTCCCATACACTCCAACTGCAACCGTCCCACACCATTACTGAGCCTCCTCCAGCTTGTGCAATCTCCTGTTGACATGCATGGTCCATGGATTCTTGATGATGATTATTATTAGTGTTTTAGGGCGCACAACAGCGAGGTTATCAGCGCCCGTTCCCAAAAGTTCAATTCAGAGCCGAATGGATTCTTGAGGTTGTCTCCATACCCGTACACGTCCATCCGCTCAATACTATTTGAAACGAGACTCGTCCGAGCAGGGAACATGTTTCAACTCATCAACAGTCCAATGCCGGTGTTGACGGTCCCAGGCGAGGCGTAAAGCTTTGTGTCGTGCAGTCATCTAGGGTACAAGAATAGCTCTTCGGCTCCGAAAGCCCATATCGATTATGTTTCGTTAAATCGTTCGCACGCTGACGGTTTCTGAGGGACCAGCATTTAAATCTGCAGCAATTTGCGGAAGGGTTGCACTTCTGTCACGTTGAACGATTCTCTTCAGTCGTCGTTGGTCCCGTTCTTGCAGGATCTTGTTACGTCCGCAGCGATGTCGGAGATGTGATGTTTCGCCGGATTCCTGATATTCACGGTACATTCGTGAAATGGTCATACGGGAAAATCTCCACTTCATCCCTACCGCGGAGATGCTGTGTCCCATTGCTCGTGCGCCGACTATAACGCCACGTTCAAACTCACTTAAATCTCGATAACCTGCGATTCTAGCAGTAGTAACCTATCTAACAACTACGCCAGACACTTGTTGTCTTATATAGGTCTTGCCGACTGCAGCATCATATTCTTCTTGCTTACGTATCTCTGTATTTGAATTCTCATGCCTATGCCAGTTTCTCTGGCGCTTCAGTGTGTTTACCATTTTTTTCTTGTATTTTGTGGTAAATATATCGCACAATTGTCAGCTTCTGCGTAACGTTCTCAGTACTGACTGAAGAGACAGTTGTACAATGGCTTCACAACGTATTATATATTTGCATTAGCCGCTAAGAAACTCCTGTAGATTTGAAAGTTAGTTACACCTAATGAATGTTCACATAGTATTTTATATTTTATACACATATATAAACAGTTAAAAACCTCACATCTTCCTGTACAATTTTTTCATGTGTGAACTGAGTTCGTTGTCACGGCTACTATAGTTTGTTCCCGTGTAATTCCTTTATCAAAGGGAACGCAGAGAACATCAGATCCCCCCGCGCAACATTTAGCGTCACGTTTGTCTTATGACTGACGGCATGATTACAGTGCGTATATCACTTACAAGGACGACAGTAATTGCGGCTGTTAGCGCTTCAAGCGGATCTGCCCGGCCTTGATATTACCCACAAAGCATGAGACAGCGCAGCGCTACCGTGTATAAATTCGGGGAAGCTGCATTTACGTCAGTTTCGAGTCTAAAGGTGCTACGCTTCCCATAGATAAATTTCCTATCTGGAAAAGCGGAGAAACGCTATCTTTTCACACATAGAAATAATTTAACGCGTGTCTCCATACCCGTACACGTAGATTGTAGGAGCCAGAGAATATTGGTAGTTCTTGAAAGTTTTTATACGGGATGCAACGAAATAAATTGTCTCCTCGCGTATCCACCAGCAAGAAATTTTCAGCACTCTTGAAGTCTGAGATAGTTCATACTGCCCTTCATTGTATATTATCAGTGCCCCTTCATATTACAGTCTAAAAGGAAGACAAGTATGCAGGAAAGAGTCGTACATCTGTTCGCAAAGTATTGTGTGCCTCGCATAAAATTCATCACAAGCTATACAGATGCTTTTTATGTCATCGTTGTTTTTGTGATAAATCCTTGATAAAAGGATATCAGCGATCTTGACATATCATAGTTAACAGAATTTTAGCAACGAGTGAGTATTTTGAAACTGGAAGAACAAGTCCTGTTTGAAGGAGGTGCAGAAACACTCACGTGATTTACAATTTCACCTACATCTCGATTTGCGCGTATGATAGTTTCGAGCGTAGTGGTAAATTTCAGAAATTCAGAAGTATAATAATTTTTATGCCAAATAGAAAGTAATTGAAATCTAAGAGTAGAAACTTTGTTTAACTAATATAATGCGCATTGAATACTGCACAATTTGTGTCGTATTCTTTAAGTATTTCGGAAAGTCTATACGCAGTGCGATAGCTTTTAACGTATTGTGTTGTCTTCGTATTCACTTTACACAAATCAGAACGTCAGTCAGAGGCAAATGACAAGTTGTAAGATTCGTCACATCTGCTGAAGGGATGTTTACGCGTTTTGCCATTTAAATATTCATTTACAAAAAATGGTTCAAATGGCTCTGAGCACTATGGAACTTAACTGCTGAGGTCATCAGTCCCCTAGAACGTAGAACTACTTAAACCTAACTAACATAAGGACATCACACACATCCATGCCCGAGGCAGGATTCGAACCTGCGACCGTAGTGGTGGCGCGGTTCTAGACTGTAGCGCCTAGAACCGCTCGGCCACTCCGGCCGGCCTATTCATTTAAACGCAAAGTGGTTGGAAACTGGCAACTCGATTATACACATAGCATATTTCCCAACGTAGTTAAGCCATGGTATTTACGAATATTAATGGTTAATTTCAGGTGTATTATGTTGAAGGAGTCTTATAAGTACGCACACACACACACACACACACACACACACACACACACGTTACAAATCCCACGTGTCAAACAAGTGCTAAATACCCTTATGAAACTTTCGAACACCGATACACTTCCCATCGCCAAGTGCGACACTTTTTGTGTCGAGAAGCAATCCAACCAATGCTTACTCCCTTTGTTCCCTTCTGTGAAATGTGTCTAGCGCTGTAGTTCTTATTAGGGTGTTCATAAATACACCTCGCTAAACTTTTATGAGTCCAATCAATAAGCATCATCTGACTCACATATTTATAAAACTAAGCTTATGCACTACGGATGTGTAAGAACCCGTGAATATAAATTCAAAGAACTGCCACCAATCACTTTCGTGGAATACTTATTTACTTCATCAACAGGTTTACAAAACTTTTCAGGTGGTGCTCAGGACGTTAAAAGACTATTTCAAAGATTAATGCTAACTCTTGGCTCTGTGACAACAAGGCGGAACATGCTTTACTCTATCGCCGTGCGTATTGTTAACAAGACGATATGGATCGAAAAATGAATAATGTGCTTACTGCTACAGTATGGGCGTCTTGTTATTAGTATCCATATATCAGCATCCATTTTGATTGATAGTTGGTAACACATCACTCACTTTACACACGATGTATATATAGACTTTGGCAGCATCTAGCATGTGTAGTGCAACTGTTGCTTGTTACAAAGCTCTTCATACGAAGATATAACCTATTTTGTTCAGAGACATTATTTGTTTTTTCTTAGGAAAAGAAGAGCTTCTTAGCCGAGATCGCTCCTTCGAGCACAACATGAATAAACTAATTATTTGTTTTTGTTTGCCCTTACACCGACTGTCCTACATGCAAAAAACACAAATAATGTCTATGGGCAAAGTAGATTATATCTTCGTACGAAGACCTTTGTAACAAGCAACAGTTGTACAGCACAAGCTGGATGCCGGTAAAGTTTCGTAACTAACGATAAGTTATGTATATACCTAGCATCCCACTCTCAGAAGTATTAATCTAAACTTATCCATTATAAATGTTTAAGATCCCGTGAAAGTTTTGAAGGTTTTTTCAATTTAAATACAAAAAACTGCAACTAGTCACTTTTCAGCAGTCACTCCTGTGACAAGCGAGTAATGTGTTGCCAACTGTCAATCAGAATTGGAGCTGTCACATGAATATTAACAACAAGACCGCGCAAACTGTCGCAGTAAAGCCAGAACTCATTTTTGGATGCAAAATCGCCATGTTAACAATAATCACGACAATACATTAAAGCATATTCCACCTTCTTGTTACAGAACCGGAAGCCAGCGTTCCGCTCTGAGATAGTCATGTAATCTTTTGGGCAGCATCTGAAGATGAGAATGAAAAGGTTCGGAAACCGGTTTATCGAATAAATAACAATTTAAAAAAGTGACTGGTTGTATTTAAGTTCACATAAGTATGTTAGTAAAAAGTGTAGGCATACGATTAGAGGTATTTGGACTGGTGTCTGCTGTCGGAAGTCTATTTCTACATATATTAGATAATTTCTGGCATTCTTTTCTGTCGCTCTGAAGGATACATTCATCAACATCACCCGTAAAACCCGCATCGATGCTCTACGCAGTACATGAAGCGGTGACCTCCACCTCGCATACCAATGACATTACCGCATAACTACTGAGGCCGGCTCGTGTTGAAATACTTTCAACAGTGACATATAGTTCTAATGATAAGTGTGCTTCCAAGTGTACATTGTCGTATAATAATGAAAATGCTATCTGCAATATACTTGCCGAAATTTTTCTCTGTATACATAATTCCTCTCAAAACGGATTTGGCTGTTTAGCCGTTTTATGGATAGCAAAATTTTCTTCCTGGTGACTCCACTCATAGCATGCTTAAGTCCGGTGCCATTATCGGTGATACTGCTTGCTCGCATGCAGAGAAGGTTTTGCACCCTTCTGATAACAGCAGATTTCAGCATCGCGTCCCATAGTCCTGTGCTGCTGTGGTTTCCCCTCTAGTCTCTGACTAATTTGGAGGTTATTTTCCCGTGAAATAATCCTCAAGAAGATTTTCTCTGGAGAGGAGATTCTCACAAGAGAGCGTAGCTTGCGCAATTCGGAAATAAAATAACTCGTCTCGGCTGCCGGAAGCAATCATTTTAGCTCAGTGGTCTTACGTAAACTATTACACAATGGTGGAAATGAGCCGTTTAAGTTCCTTCGATGAGTATAATAAAGGGAAATCAGAAAAGTAATTTCCATTTACGTGCTAGTTTATCAAAATATTTCTGGTATCGTCAACAGCATGATTATTCGACCAAACCGAAACGTGAAGTTCTTTTCCACGAGAACAAACTTGTGCCGCTTCTAGACGTTCAAATATAACATAATCATATTTACCTCACATGAAGGTACTTCAACACTGCTTTTCCATCATTCCAATAGGATCGCAACTCTACCTGCACGGAAATCAACTTCCGTGTCAGTACAGTTGTGGAAAGAATGGGAGGGTGACGGAAAGTGGTGTGTAAATGGAGTGTCATAGTTGGTAACGCACTTAAATCCAACTCCGCTCGTAGACTTTAATTCTCTGTAGTTTCCATAAATCGCTTAATGTGAAAGTCTGGGAAGTCACGTTGTCAAGGACACAAATTATTTCCTTTCTCATCCGAGCTGAGCCTTTTCTCTGTATGCTATGACCTCGTCATCTAGGGGACGTCAAGTCATATTATTATTATTTTTTAAACCCGATACGGTCGCCACAACATGCCGGAAAGTGATCAGAGTTCTCTGTGTACTGTTGTACGAAGGATTCGAAGCTTTTACGAGACTGTTGGAACAGGCCTCGTCCGTGAACTCCGGAAATACACTCGTAGATGGTCTGTGTTTTCATTTGTTCACGGACAGCCAGTACGGCGTTTCGTACCCGCTCTTACTCTTCAAATGTTCAAATGTGTGAGAAATCTTACGGGATTTAACTGCTAAGGTTATCAATCCCTAAGCTTACACACTAACTAACCTAAATTATCCTAAGGACAAACACACACACACCCATGTCCGAGGGAGGACTCGAACCTCCGCCGGGACCAGCCGCACAGTCCATGACTGCAGCGCCTTCGACCGCTCGGCTAACCCCGCACGGCGCGCTGTTAGTCTCCAAGAAGTTGTGCCAATGGTGTAATGACATCTGGTAAGAAGGTTCTTTGTTGTAAATTGTTCTGTGTCTCTGATCTAACCTCACTACGACTCTTCATTCGTTGCCCATTTCTACAATTGTACTTAATTGCAGTTAGCTAAAGTAGATACACATTCTGAGCTCATACTTCACAAAGATTGTATTTCTGTTTCCTACACTTTTTGGACGTTATGTCACTGCACACACTGTATCAACTCCATGCTATGCATTGTTTGTGTGTTCCTTAATTTTTCCTACAGACGTTACTGATTCCGGCCTTTATGTCATAGTACCAAAATTACTAATGACACTGAAGAAATTGCGAAAAGGTACGAAATGTGGGAGGCGGAACCTGGATAAGTTAAAAGAGTCAGAGGTTGTTGACAGTTTTATAGGGAGCATTAGAACAACGATTATCTGAAACAGGAGAAAGAAATGCAGCGGAAGGTTGGGTTATTCATTCCTGTTCAACTTGACAGCCTACTGAGCTATTCCTTACCGTACTATCTGTAGTGCTGGAGAACTTCAAGCGTATCCCATTTCTTTGATCTTTACTTCTTCCTGACTCGTCTTTTAAACTTCAGCATACTCTTTATCAGTACTAAATTGTGATCTGAGTCTATATCTGCCGCTGAGTACGCCTCACAATCCAATATCTAATTTCGGAATTTCTGAAATCTTACCGTATCTCCCGAACTATTCCCAGTATACAACCCCCTGTTGTGATTCTTGAACAGCGTATTTGCTGTTACTAGCTGTAATTTATTACAAAACTAAAATTACTATCTCTCCTCACTCAATCCTTCTTCCAAGCCCATATTCTCTTGTAACATTATCTTCTACTGCTTCCCCTACAACTGCATTCCAGCCTCCGTGACTATTACATCCTTTTGTGTACTGAATTACCTCTTCAGTGTCCTCATATACTCTGTCTCTTCATCTTCGGTTTGCGACGTCGGCATATATACCTGAAATATTATTGTCGGTGTTGGTTTGCTGTCGGTTCTGATGAAAACTACCCTATCACCGAACTGTTCACAGTAACTAATTCTCTGCTCTACCTTCCTATTTAGAATGTTCCAGAATACGAACGACAAGGATACCTCGTAAGTGTGAAAGAGCTAGGCACTAGTTAGATATCATCCATTCCTTCAACAATTTATTATCAATTACTAGAATGTTAACAATCTGATACAACTTATTCACACATATCTGCAAACTTGCTTTAAGGTAAAGAAGCAATCTTTAAACGATCAGTAAACACAATGAATAAAACTTGTTACGAGGCAATATAATCACAGAATTAGAACTTCCGGAACAATAAAAGGATAGGACAAGCAGACAGATTTTCAGAAAAGCTCTAGTTTAACAGTAGTTTAAGTGCTCAATGTTTCTATCAAACGGCGAGTAAGACGTCCTAAAAACATATCGTTAACAATAAGTAGATGAGTCCTCGGAGCAGTTACACAATAATTGCTGAAACCCAATTTGTTTAAGGCCAAAAAAGAAGTTACTGACAATTACAATAACTCGAGTGAATAATTCAATTTATCCCGACGTTGAAACAATTGACAAAGAAGCACAATCAATTACAATAAGTTACTAGGTTAAACTGGATGACAATAGTAAAATAATTGCAATGTAAGTAATGTAAGAACCTTTTAAAAACATAAGCATAAAACATTGTCCCTTAAAATCCAAGCTTTCTCTGATGGTAGTTACAGATTTCTCAGAGAAGTATAGGCACTCCCCCCGCCAGCACCAAGATTACACAGGAAACCGCAACAAGGGAGTAAACCAACACAGAGCAATGGAGACCGGAGCAACACTCTGTTACGTAGGGGGAGGCTGGCCTACAAAACCAACAGCCACAAGGTTTACCCAACAGAGTCATGCACCGAGCGAGGTGGCGCAGTGATCAGCATTCTGGACTCGCATTCGGGAGGACGACGGTTCAAACCTGGGTCCGGCCATTCTGATTTCGGTTTTCCGTGATATCCCTAAATCGATTCAGGCAAATGCCGGTATCGTCCCTTTGAAAGGGCACGGCAGATTTCCTTCCCCATCCTTCCTTAATCCGAGCTTGTGCTCCGTCTCTAATGACTTCGTTGTCGACCGGACGTTAAACACTATTCTCCTCCTAGTCTCCTCCTCCAAAGTCATACATCAGCGATACAAGCAAGCCAGCAAGAACAGGTAACATATGCAATGCGGGAATAGCTCTCGAAAAGCACGCAGGTGAGTAACCCACAAACTGTCCCCAAACAGGAAATAGCAAGCACGGCAAGACATAGGAAGCATAACGTGCTGAACGCTGGTTGCTCACTGCCACATTCCGCCTGCCCAGTTCAGCTCATCTACTCCCGTCACACCATTTTCCGCTGCTGTTGATATTACCTTATACTCATCTGACCAGAAATCCTTGCCTTCTTTCCATTTCATTTCACTGGCCCCTAGTATGTTTAGATTGAGTTCCCTTTTCAGATTTTCACCTTCTCTACCACCATCAAACTTGTGACATTCCGCGCTCCGACTCATAGAACGTTATCTTACCGTTGGTTATGCAATCTTTTTCTCATGGTCACCTCCCCCTTGGCAGTCCAATCCCACAGATCCGAGTGGGAGACTAGTCCTGAATATTTTGCCAATGGAGAGACTATCGCGACACTTTTACAATTACAGGCTAAATGTCCTATGGATAAACATCATGTGTCTTTAATGCAGTGGTTTTCATTGACTTGTGCATCCTCAAGGCGTTAATCATTGCTGATTCTTCCGCCTTTAGGGGCAGTTTCCTACCCTAAGGGCAAGAGAGTGTCCTGAAACTTTGTCAGCTCCTCTGGCCTCCTTGACAAGGTCGTTGGCAGCATAAGGGTGACCGGAACTCTTCCGCCGCCAAAGCTGATAGTTTTTACTCAACACTTAAGCGGTGACAGGGGTCGAACACGGGACCGAGGACTTTTTGATCAGTATTCAAAGACGCTGCCCCTAGACCATTTGAACCAACCATATATCGCACTCAAAGGCTGTTCTCAAACATTCGAACGTTGTGTTTTGATGCGAGATAATACAGGGTTCCAAGTTCTGCTAAGAGGAAAACTCTGGACTTCATTAATCAAACTGTCTGCCAACATAGTTTCAATTCGCTCTTTATAAATACTGTTCCAAAACCCAGTGGTACTGCAGCTACCAGGTCTTGTCAGCTTTCATGCCGTGTCCGCCGTTTAATCAGTGTTCCACAACTGCCGATTTTTCAGGCTGTTGTACCCTCGTGTCGGCGATGTTCCGCTAACCTGTTCTGAACTTTGCGAATTGAACTGCCGATCTAAGTCGTCCCACAATGACACGGAATTGTTTATATGCCAGGTTTCCTAAGTGCCAAATCATCTTTGACAGAGCCGAGTATTGCCCACATCTTGGAAGGTGGACTCTTCATGTTAAAACTCCTTAAAAATCTTCCAGTCTTAAAGGATTTGCCCCCAGCTTAACGAATAAAGGACCCAGATTTAAGCTTTTCTTCAAACACCTCCGGGGTTGGTCCAAACTCCATTGCTTCTCATTGTATTCATTTAACCATAAACACAGCCGTCAAATGTGCAAGTTCCTCAGTGAAACTGTGTTCGTCGGAAATAGCATTTGCTATCTTACCAGAGTCCTAATGAGGCCATTGCACTGGTATGGTGGATGGCAACTCATAGCTACTGCACTGTTACGATGGATGGCAACTCATAGTATGCAGATACCGATTGCTATGTGACGACTTTCGGTGAACACTGTCCCACACTAGCATCACGTTTTCTGTAAACCATGCCGTCGAAAAATGGAAATCTCCCATCACTTTCGTACTACATGGTAAATAAAATAATGGTAAAAATATCGCAGCACCAAAAAACACTTAGAGTAGAGCAATGAAATTTTGGGAATACATTTGTAACATATTTAAGTGATTAACATTGCAAGATCACAGGTAAATGTATGTGTGAGATAAGCCATCACAAAACAGAAATGCTGGTACCTTAATAACCTGGCTAACCACCAGAATGTTGAATGCAAAGTGCATGAATGTTGTTGCACAAGTGACGGATGTCACTTTGTGGGATGGAGTTCATGCCTGTTGCACATGGTCGGTCAATACATGAACAGTTAGCGCTGTTCGCGGATGACGCTGGATGATGTCCCATATGTGCTCTACTGGAGAAGGATCTGGTGATCGAGCACGTCAAGGTAACATGTCGACACTCTGTACAGCATATCGGGTTTCAAAGGCGCTTTGTGGGCGAGCGTTATCCTGTTGGGAAACACCCCTTGGAATACTATTCATGAATGGCAGCAAAATAAATCGAATCACCAGACTCAGCCGGTCGCTGTGTCTGATCGGTTCTAGTCGCTTCAGTCAGGAACTGTGCGACCGCTACGGTCGCAGGTTCGAATTCTGCCTCGGGCTTGGATGTGTGTGATGTTCTTAGGTTAGTTAGGTTTAAGTAGATCTAAGTTCTAGGGGACTGATGACCTCAGATGTTAAGTCCCACAGTGCTCAGAGCCATTTGAGCCATTTGTGTTACAGCGTGTATTTAAAGAAAACCTGATTTGCTTCCTCGTAGTGAAGCTAATAGCACCACTCTTATGCAGCCCGCGCGTAATTTGAACAGTCGTCATCTTTCAGATATAGAACCACGCGCACCAGCTTTCGTTTATATCGCATAACTTTTTCTTGGCGTTGCGACTTTTTTTCCGGCAGTGTTCAATGCTGGATTGAAGACAGTTGAAGTCGTCCAAAATGCGGCTAAGAGCATCAGTCCATGAAGCCCGACAGAAAATTGTTGTAAGGTATCTGCTCGTTGCAAAACTGGAGTCCTCAGTGCCGTACCATCGAATCCATCCACGAATAAACTGGCGACTATGGGCGATAAAGAGCTACCCATAGCCACTCCGTCATTCTGTTAAAAAATATTGTCATTAATTGAAAAATCCGTGGACGTCAGCATATAACGACAAAGCTTCAGCATTTCCTCGTCCATTTTTTCACTAGTCAAACACATGAACCATTCCAGAGGCACTAGTGAATAGAGATAGCACAAAAAAATTCACAACAAAATGCAATGGATCCAGCCTCAAAGATTTCAGCCATTGAATAAAATCCATCGATTTAGGGATACAGCGTTCACACTTGCCAACATAATGGGCTAAGAATAAAGGTTAAGCACTTCACCAGATTACTAACTATAGAATGTAAGAGTACCGTTTCATCATGCATTTTTGGCAGGCCCTACAACCTTGGGGGAACGGCAGCACCAGCATGAAATTTCTTACACAAATCTTCCAACAACTTGGTCGTTTTCAAACGTGAAACAGTCTTGCCATTAATCCTGTCCTTGAGATCTCTATGTAATCTTCTATAAGCTGAGTCATTGAGTAACGACTTCTTTTAAAGGCTATAGTCATCCAGTGTTACAACAACCGTGTGATTCCCCTTGTCAGCTGGTAGAACAAGTAGTTTATCACCATTCCTAAGGTAGCAAACAGCTGCTCTCTCTGCAGAAGAGATGTCATCCTGTGGTGACTTAAGGCTCGGCCACCACGGCATAACACGTGTTCATAGTCGACTGTTACGTGACGCAAAGGTCCTGGGAAACATCTGCAGAACTGTTTTTGCAAGAGTTTAAAACTGGAGTTGTTAGGCAAAACCTCCAGAAAACCTCTGCAATGCAAGACTTAGTGGTAAAATGTCGCGAAACGGGCTCTGCCGCGAATGAAACCATTTATCGAGTGAAGGAAAGTCTGGAACAAAGCTCCACGAAATCTCAGTGTCGTTTGTCGATGAGAGTGGGAATCAAGAGATCATAGCGTCGAAACATTATCAAAAAGACCTGCATCTGCATCCTTACAAGTTTACTGTTGTGCATGAATTAAAGCACCGAGATAAACTATCGGGTTTTGAATTTTACCCGTGATTTCTGAGTGAAGTGCAGTCCGGAGTTTTCTTTCGTTCAGATGAGGCCTGGTTCAGCCTGTCAGGGTGTGTGAACGCACAGAACATAACCAGTATGTCCATAAACTGTTTAATCAATTTGTAGACAACATCACAGAAGATAAACGACCGAATGGATACTTTTATCAAGACGGAAGAGCAGCACAGACCATCTTGACAATCTCGTCACGACTTCATGAGGTGAGAGAACGAACAGCAGTTGCAGTGCAGTCTCCTTGCTACCTCGATCATCTGATCTACCTCGTGTGATTTTCAGTCGTGGGGCCAACTGAAGGGTCAGGTGCACATAAGTAATCCTCACACGCTGGGAGAGCTGCAGCAGGCCACTGAAAACGCTATTGCTGCCATCCCTCAGGCAGAACTGCTTTGCGTGTCTCAGTTTCATAATAAATCGAGCATATCGTGGCGTCGACATCAACCTCAACGGTTCTTACTTCCTGCATGTTGTGTGATGGTCGTAACGAGGATCAATCCTGCATCTTTCTTATAACAAATATTTTCCTGGCCACTTTTATTTCGCCCATCCTATACATGAAAATTTGTCTGTAAACTGTGTGTACACAGGGTGAACCGGAACTCCACTGACAAAACTTCTGTGTTTGTTGGGTAATATTTTCTGAGCAATTTGGCAAAAGGGACTCGTGGGCCACTATGTCTCTCTCTTTTTTTCCTTTTTAGTCATCAAACTTCTGAATGGTTTGAAGCAGCCGGCCACGAGTTCCTCTCCTGTGCCAACTTCTTCATTTGAGAGTAACACTTACAACCCATGTACTCAGTTACATGCTGGATGTATCCCGGTCTCCGTCTTCCTCTACACCTTTTACCCTTTACAGCTCCCTCTAGTACCACGGCAGCTATTCCTTCATGTTCTAACAGATATCCTACCATCCTGTCTCTTCTTCTTGCCGTGTCTTCCATACATTTTTCCTAGCCGATTCTCCGGAGAACCTACTTATTCCTTACCTTACCTGTCCACCTAATTTTCAACATTCTTCTGTAGCCCACATCTCATATGCTTTCTGTTCCGCTTTTCTCACAACCCATGTCTGACTGCCATACAACACTGTGCTCCAAACGTATATTCTTAGAAATTTCTTCCACAAATCAAGAACTGTGTTTGATACTAGTAGACTTCCCTTGGCCAGAGATGTACTTTTAACCAGTCTCAGTCGCCTTTTTAATGTCCTTGATACGTCCGTCATGGGTTGTTTCGCTGCCTAGGTATCAAAATTTCTTAATTTCATCTACTTTGTGATCACAAATTATGATGCTGAGTTTCTCGCTGTTCTTACTTGTGCTACTTTTCATCACTTTCGTGTTTCTTCGACTTACTCGCAATCCATATTCGACATTCATTACACTGTTCATTCCATTCAGCAGATCCTGTATCCCGTAATTCTTCTTCATTTTCACTGAGGATAGCAATGTCATCAGCGAATATTCTCATTGATATCCTTTCACTCTTAATTTTAATCCGACTGTTGAATATTTCGTTCATTTTCGTCAGTGCTTCTCGATGTATAGATTGAACAGGAGGGGCGAAAGACTATATCGCTGTCTTACATCATTTTTAATCCAAGCACATCATTCTTGATCTCCCACTCTTATTGATCCGCTTTAGCTCTTGTAGATATTGTTTATTAACCGCCTTTCCTAATAGCTTGCGCCTACTTCCATCAGAATTTAGAATATCTTGCACCATTTGACACTGTCGAACGCTTCTTCCAGATCGACAATATATATGAACGTGTCTTGATTTTTCTTTAGTCTAACTTCCATTATCAATCACGTTAGAACTGCCTCTCTCGTGCCTTTAGCTTTCCTTTCTCATTATTCTGTATATTATTCTTGTCAGCAACTTGGATGCATCAGCTGTTAAGCTGACTGTGCATTAATTCTCGCACTTTTCTGCTCTTACAATCTTCATAATTATGTGGATGACGTTTTTTTTCCGAAAGTAAGATGGTATATCCACACACACACATTCTACACACCAACGACGCTTACCCCACTGGTGTTAGAAATTCTGATGGAATGTTATCTCCTCTTCTGTCTTATTCGGTCCTAACTGTTCCGAAGCTCCTTTAAATTCTGATTCTAATATTGGCCTCATACCTCTTATATATCGACTACTGATTCTTCGTCTATCTCATCAGAAAAGTCATTTCCCCCTCACAGAAGCCTTCAAAGTACTCTTTCCACCTACGCGCACTCCGCTCTTCAATTAACAGTGGAATTCCTGTTGGACCCTTGCTTTTAATTTCAGCAAAGGCTGATTTGACTTTTCTGTACGCTGAATCAGTCCTTCCGACAATCATTCCCTTTTCGATTTCTTCAGCTTCTTCATGCCGCCATTTGGCCACAGCTTCCCTGCAACTCCTATTTTTTTCGTTCCGAACTCCCTTGTATTCCTGAATTTTCCAGAACAAATTTGTGCTTCAATTTTTCGTCAATCAACTGAAAATTTCTTCTGTTACCCATGGTTACTTTGCAGTAACGTTCTTTGTACCTGTGTTTTCATTCCAGTTTCTGTGAGTGTCCTTTTTAGGATTATCCATTTCTCTTCAATTGGATTGTCTACTGAGCTACTCCTTATTGCGGTAGGCGGGGACGGGGGGGGGGGGGGGGGAGACTATTAAGAAAATTTAGAGAACCGGCATTTGAAGGTGGGTGTCGAACGATTCTGCTCCCACCAACATACACCGTGCTAAGGACCAAGAAGACAAGATACCAGAAATTAGGACTCACACGGAGGTGTACAGAGAGTTATTTTTCCCTCACTCTGTTTGCGAGTGGAACAGAAGGCGAAATGACAAGAGGCGGTACACTGTATCCTCCGCCATGCACTTTAGGGTGGCTTGCACAGTATCTATGTCGATGTAGATATAGATCATAAAGGATAACAACAGGAACCGAAATTTTATTGCAGAAATTAAGTCTCCAAGAGCTGTTTCGATGAGTTGTGTTCAGTTCCAAAACGAGAAAATAACAGAAAATATAGCCAATACGTGAAAGAATACAAGGGTATAAATCAAAATCTCATAACCGTAATCTTAGAATGTGCAACAAAAACAAGATACAGAATAAATCTCGAGCTAGGCGACTTTCCGTGGCTTGCCTAAGCCGGTTAAGATGAATGCCTTTATGGTTTCCTCGAAAAGGACACGACCAGCTGCCTTCATTACCCTTTCCTAGGTCGAACTTGTGTTCTGTCAATAATGGTCTCGTCATCGACGGGACATTAGAGCCTCATCTGCCCTCTTTCGTGTTAGAAAGCAGACCGAAGGACAGGAGAGACGGATGTTTTGTTTTGTAACGGAGCGTGATGTTCATCTCGACACCTGCGGCATCCGTGATCGGAATTTCGAGGCACCTTCCTTTGTGACTGCAGATGGAACAAACCTTTCAGGTGGGAGAACTAAGGCGAGAAGCTGGCACGGGACGGAAGGCCGCGACCGCCAGATGTGTGAGGCCCCGTGACGTGTTCTGGTTACTCGGAAACCCCGCTAGCTCACGGCTGGACCGGCCTTGCGAATGCAACAGCTGTTGGGCCATAAACAGGCCACCTACCACAGCAGCGCTGCTTGTGGGTACTCGTTCTTGCTAAGAGAAACGCCAAACAACTGAATACTGCCATAAAGACGGCTGTGAACAATCTAAATTAGTGTTCACTTCTTCTTTAGTAGTCACACAAGAACAAAAATGGAAAATGTTACATTATGAAGCCCGAGTCCAATATTTAATGAACTTTATGGAGATGTTCGCCACCAAAGAGCATTAAATTAAAATTTCATTCCATTCGGAAGTGATCTACATTATCGACATCGATATGAGTTCTGACCTTTGTTCGTTCTGTCTTGGAAGCAAAGATCCTCAGAATGTTATCTTGAGTAATTTCTTACCACAACTCAAACGCTTGCAGCTCATGAAGACTGATTGCCTGGGGGCTTACTTATAACTGTACTTCTCCCTATTGCGTCCTAGACATGCTGTACGGGTGAAAAGTCAGAGAACCTCGTAGGCCTTACAACCTTCAAAGCCGTGATGTGAAGTGCAATTTGTGGTCTTGCATAATCCTGCTAGAATATGCCGATTGATACGTTGGTCATGTAGGGTTTTACCGCTATTATAAATTACCGCCGAATATTTAGCTTTCGTTCAAAAAATGTTCAAATGTGTGTGAATTCTTATGGGACTTAACTGCTAAGGTCATCAGTCCCTAAGCTTACACACTACTTAACCTAAATTATCCTAAGGACAAACACGCACACCCATGCCCGATGGAGGACTCGAACCTCCACCGGGATCAGACGCAGCCTTCGTTAAATAATTACTAAATCGTTCCTGTCGTCATACTGAACAGGTGCCTAACCCGTAATGGCAGGAATTGGAGAGGCATGAGTTTCCAAAATTGCTTTCCGCGACCTTTCAGCAGATCGACTGTCACAAACAGAAGTAAATCATCAGTAAACACCTCAGAATTCCTCTCAGTGTCCCAGTTGATTCTTGCTCTTCAACCAAGCAAGCTCTACTGTGGCGTCAGCAGTAGACGACGTGGCAAGTCAAGATCTCAATCTAACTTCCAGTAATCTGTTCCCGACGATTTGTAGTAAACCTGTCCTTTTAACCTCTGATGGAATTTCAACTGTTGCCACACGTTTGTTCGTCAGGACTAGTCAACATGTAGTCTAAGTTCTATAATTTTTCTCACTCTCATTAAAATAAGTTCACTGGGCAAAAAAAATAATCACCCCTAGAGAAATCGTTATAAGTATCAATTAATACCGTGTAAAATCCACCTCTGGTTTTGACAACCGCCTGGGCTTGGTTAGGATGTCTATCCAGAAGGTTGTTCAGGTACGTCACATTCAGGTTAAGCCACGCGCTGAGGACTTGATCGCTCAGTTCCACCAAATTGAGAGAATGTTGATGTTGGCGTTTTACATGCTGTTCCAAAATGTCTCACAAATTTGCCATCTGGTTCAAGTCAGGTGGTTTCGTAGGCAAATCGAGATGTAATAGGGTGGGGGAATATTCAGAAAACCAGCCACATGTTCTTCCGGCCCGATGAACTTTGTTGTTGTCGTCTTTATGTGCCTGTGTGAGCAACTGACTCTTACGAGGTGAACGACTGCAGATGTTCACTGCACGCAGCTTCTGTCGTGATTTTCTCTCGCTAGCAGGTTTATGACGAACTTTCATTCACTGCCTGCAGCAATTAATCTTTTTTCGACCACAGTTCTAGCTCCATGTTTCGTGACCAACTGTTTCACCACTTCTTGCAGTCACATTGAAAAACCCACCGCGAAACACTAACAAATTCAGCAATTTCTCACACCGTATGGCTATGGGCACGACAAAATGCCATGTCCCCTTTTTGCCATCTGTCTCGTCCTTATGTTTACCAATGTTTATGTTGAGTTCCGCTTCAAACATCAATCTCCCACTGATCACTACTGCCTTACCCTCACATATAGCCATTACACCGTCCGCCTGAGCACGTGACTCGAACAGTGCGCTATCTGTAAAGGGTGAACGATTCACCTGTGTGTGCACGCTGGTGTTCGATGAGCTTATTCCGGGCTATTATTCCATGGTCGGATGAGTTCCTTGCCGACACCCAACGTTTCGTCCCCATCTGCGAAGGACGTCCTCAAAAAAGCGTTGTAGCTTTCTCGAAGCTTCGCTATCACAGCAGCAGTATAGGCGTTTTCCTTCTAATACTGCGAAACTGTTAAAATATTGTCTCACAATCAAGTAACCCAAATGGGACGATGGGTTTCGGTACCCGTGCCGGTTGGCATGGAGGGGGTCATTCCTTTAAAGATGTCTAATGATGTTACAATAGGTTCCAATGGTATACAACAAGCTGGTATCAATGATGCTGGACGATAGCTTAATGCATTATTTATGCTACTTATCTTGTACAGAGATGTGAGCTGCGCTTCCTTTCAACCACTAGACACAGTTTTCAGTTAAGAGATACACAGTATGTTATGATTACTTAGTATTATACATACTGGTTATGTGTACGATTACGAACTTTGAAATTTTGGATTTTGATATGGGATTCGTTAGCGTTTTGTCTCCAAGGCTTACGCTATCGACGATGTATCACGCTAAGTGATATGCGTTTACTGCTTACCTGGCTGATTGTTAACAACGAGATTTTTATTTGGTGTACGTTGTAATATATTAATGATAGCCTAAGGTTGCAGGCCCTATATCTGCTACCATCAACTGACAAACAATATCCATGCCTCTTGCAGTACTCAATCTTGGAACAGAAAAAATAATGATGAGAAAGTGTAATTCAGTTTCTAATAATGATAATAATCCATACCAATACTATAAATGCGAGAGTAACTTTGTCTGTTACGCTTTCACGACTAACAGCTGAACCGATTTTGATAAAATTTGGTACGCTTGAACGCTGGGGATGAGCACAGGCTACTTTATAAAGCATATAGTACAACATATTTATTGATTTGAAGAACACAGCGCGAAATACGGAATAATAGTTACTCTTCAGATTTGCTCTTTGACTTTAGATCTTTTAGCCGCTGAGCGTTATGCATCACTTAAAACTTCTTTGTTGCAATGGAACTTGCGCGAACAACATGAGGTCATGCGGTTAGCATTGCTGTTTCACGATTATGGCTTCCATAATTCAAGTCCCACAGCCAGCTTTTCTGGTAGCGTCTGAATGTGTGTGTTGTCATCATCATCATTGACTAGCAAGTTACCGGAGTGGCGTCAAATAAAAAAGATTTGCACCAAGTTTCCGAATATCCCAATCAGCGTCTCCCGCCATACGTGCATTTCATTTCATTTTACTGATATGCGAGCGCAGAAGTAGATAAGGGCTAGAACACAATGCTAATACAATCTTCAGCGCGTTTAATTCATGCCAATCCGTACTTCCACACTGATACTATAAATGCGAAAGTAGCTCTCTCTGTTAAGTTTTCACGATTGAACCGCTGAACCGATATCCATGAAATTTGGCGTGAGATTGCTTGGACCCTGATGAAGAAGATAGGCTCTTTTAGGACGTGTATATTACGCAAATTAAGGAAAAATATTTACTCTCTGAAAATCTTACTCTTCCACTTTTGAACATTATCCTATTTGCGGAAACGTTTTTATTGGTTGATATGTTCAACGTAGTATGATACTACGTAATCAATACAATGCTTACTTTCTCAATGTATTTGATCCATACTGATATCAGTAGTATTAATTGAGAAAGTGACTCACTCTGTTATGTTTTCACGACTCTACCGCTGAACCGATTCCGATGGTATTTGGTATTGAGATAGCTTGAACCCTGAGGAAGACAATAGGGCACTTTATAAAGTAGTATCTTTCTGAGTATTATTAACATATTTAAACATGGTATACCTGAGTGGCATGGAGATGACATTGGCGCCATAGTCGGCGACTCTTAGAATCCGTGGGTTATTCCGTGACAGTGCAAATCCAGTGTTAGTGTGCGCATGGTTTATGATGTTGAATTCCTACGCCAGCTGGCGTAGCCGGAGAGTTTCGGTGGACATACAACAATAAAATCGGACGGCAAGTCCGAGAATCATATTTAAAACTGATACTATAAGCCTCGCAAACGTAAGTCTGATTCAGGGCATAGTTGTAAGAGAGCTGCGAAAATTACTCGAATCCAACAAACTTCATAGCAATCTCATATCCGCCGGAACTTGGATAGAAACGTCAGGCAGCCTTAAGCGTTAGAGAGACGTTACAGTAGTCACAAGCCCTTCGCTTTTTAGACGCTGAGCATCACGTATCTCTTAGAGCTTCTAAGTCGTCTGAAGACTCACGTCGTCATTTAAAGGCTGTACGAGAAACGGAGAGCCGTACCTTTACCTGTGGAACGTGGGAAGCTTCTGGTGAGTTGCATTTGATTATCGTCTATTAACTGACTACGTTAATGATAAATTGGTCATCACAGGAAGATGAATCAAAAATGTAGGCACCATAACGCATCAAAATGGAAAGGAGAAACGGTTGGTATCTGTTGCTCTGGTTACAAAAATCTCACATTGAGTACTGGGTGAGACAGAGACACCCCTGAGAACTCTACTTCCAAACGAATCTCATGAATCAAGGCATTTTTTAAATATAGTTATATTTTGTCTCCAGACCACTATATACCCAAATATTTATTCACCATCACTCATCATAACAAAACTACTCGTATGCGAGTAAAGTAGCGGGTAACGATATAATAATAATACGTTGTTCAGATCTTCCTCCAATATGAGTATGTTTATTGTTTCCTCACACACTAAGACATATACAGGGTGAGTCACCTAACGTTACCGCTGGATATATTTCGTAAACCACATCAAATACTGACGAATCGATTCCACAGACCGAACGTGAGGGGAGGGACTAGTGTAATTGTTTAATACAAACCATAAAAAAATGCACGGAAGTATGTTTTTTAACACAAACCTACGTTTTTTTAAATGGAACCACGTTAGTTTTGTTAGCACATCTGAACATATAAACAAATACGTAATCAGTGCCGTTTGTTGCATTGTAAAATGTTAATTACATCCGGAGATATTGTAACCTAAAGTTGACGCTTGAGTACCACTCCTCCGCTGTTCGATCGTGTGTATCGGAGAGCACCGAATTACGTAGGGATCCTAAGGGAACGGTGATGGACCTTAGGTACAGAAGAGACTGGAACAGCACATTACGTCCACATGCTAACACCTTTTTATTGGTCTTTTTCACTGATTCACATGTACATTACCATGAGGGGTGAGGTACACGTACACACGTGGCTTCCTTTTTCAATTACGGAGTGGAATAGAGTGTGTCCCGACATGTCAGGCCAATAGATGTTCCATGTGGTGGCCATCATTTGCTACACACAATTGCAATCTCTGGCGTAATGAATGCCGTACACGCCGCAGTACATCTGGTGTAATGTTGCCGCAGGCTGCCACAATACTTTGTTTCATATCCTCTGGGGTTGTAGGCACATCACGGTAAGAGTCAAGAAGAGAAATATTAATGTAGGTTTCTCGACGGCGAACAGACTGGGCGTGCTTTTAAGGAATAACATTCATGAACGCAAAGTCTTACATGAATCAGGTGTTTACAAACTTATGTGTGTCACGTGTAATGCAGGTTACATAGGGCAAACCGGACGAAAATTAGAAACAAGGTTCCGTGAGCACGTTGCACTTGAGAGAAAAGATATTGCTGAAAAATCGAATTTCGCAGCCCATCTGGTAGCAACTGGTCATACAACTCCAGATTTGACATCGCAATTGAAGTTGTTGCACAAGGGTAAAAAAGGTCGCCTCCTCGACCTTATGGAAGAGATGGAGATCTTTTGTCATAATAAAGCTCCAGATATCGCGCTACTGAACGAGCAAACGATATCGAGAAGCACACATTTTTGGGAATGCTTCTCCGATTTCCTATGAAATAAAGTCAACTTGTGGTCAATTATCACAATTAGCAATTCATAGTCAGCTGCTTGTTATCCCTTATATACAACGCCTCAGTCATAGTCACTACGAGAACACGTATAATGGCCGCTATTTCAACTATCTCAACACATTGACACACATGTTTTCAGTTTGTTTAAATAACATTATAATTTCGGTTTTTTAAAAGATGCTTCTTCCTTTTTTGTTCTGTAATTTGCAGAACTTATGGACGCCTACTGAACATAATTTTACTACAGTCGACATCTCGTAGGCGTTGACACAAAGTAATACAAACCGGTTATCACTTTACGTAATTATTTTTAATGTATGTTAACAATTCCTTTGCTATTTGAATAAGTGCTGGATATCGTGCATAGTCTATGTTTAATTTCTCTAAAGTACGATGTATATTTTGGTATAAGTGACACTATTACTTGTCCTTCCTCATGATGGTTTCTCGATGATTGATGTATACTACTTGTTCGCACCTTATATTTGCACGGCATTTTAATTATTAAGTAACGGCAGTTTCGTCCTGTTATTATTTTTTATATATTTGACTCCTTGGTGTTAACGTTAATATTTTTTATATATTTGACTCCTTGGTATTAACGTTTGTTACATAAATTACGAACGTTGTACTTCTGACTTCCCACGCCGGATGGTGGGTATTATGTTTTTTAAAAAACCTGTGTTACGCCTCTTTTTATGTTATTCATTTATTATTCTTTTGCATTATCTTTTGTTTTTTATATGTTCTGCACTCTAACAACTTATCATCGATCTATTTTATGTTTTATAGTTTATAAAAAACAATACGCCAATGTATTTTAGATATTCCCCTGCGTCTGCTATGTGTTGTACGTACATTTTAAATTTGAATTACTACACCATTCACAAAAGTACAAGAGTTATTTAGTGTTAATAATTCGCAAAACCAGTAATGCTATGTCGTCACGTGACACATGTCACATAGAGGGCGTGTCAAGCCCCGTCACACCGAGGTCTGCTGAACAAGTGCAGGTAAACAGCGACCTCAGTCTATGTGATTGCCGTAAGCTTAGTGACAACAGTGCATCCTAATTTAAGTTATACAATATAGGTTTGTTTCTAACAAGTGTTATGTTCATATGCAGATGTAATTGTGATTTTCTATGTTGTACTATCTGATCGTAATGTGAAAAAATTTTAACTTCTAGCACTGAAGATGGTCTCTCAGTGACAGAAAATCGATTTTGCGATAGTAAAAAATATACGACCAATGCTGTCTCTTTTTTCAAGTATACCTGTTATCTGGTCGTAGTGCACAAGACAACATGGAGTCGCCAATCAATCATATTTTAATCCTTCGTTAAGGAGGGCGGTTTGTGCTGTGGAAAAGTGGATATCCGTTAGTTTGACAACCTGTGGATAAAATTCATGTTCTGATGGATGCCATGGGCTCGTGCTAGGGCACACATCTTCGTTAATTATACTGAAACAAATTTTTTATGGGATACCCGCAAATATGTAGTGAAGTAATTTATTATAAACGCTATGTAGACGAGACTTTATCATTATATGATGGCTGTGAAGAAGAAATTAATAGTTCCACGAATTCTTTCAATCATTTGCATCCAGGATTGAAGTTCACACTTGAGCACGAAAAAGAATGGAACGTCAATTAATTAGACATAACTACTTCTAATAACAATCGTAAACATGTATTTGCTATTTTTAGGGAAAAACTACGACTGATGCCATCATTAATGCCAATTCATCTCATTCCCAAAAAATAAGAGAGCTTTTCTCTCATCAACACTGATAGGATAATTAACCTACTGTTATCTGCGAAATCGGTGCAAAAAGAATTACTGATTCCAGAACAAATTGCTTTCAAGGGTGGCTATGATCCAAAAATTGCTGACAGTATGTTTCAAAACATTCAATTAAAATAGCCACAATAACTCACGAAATAAGTTTTTACAAAAATGACGTATATGGGAGCGATATATATGAGAATAAAAAAACTGTTTAGAAACTCATGTATAATTCTCGCCTTTTCGACTACAATATGCTTTTAAACTCAAGCATGTGATTGCCAATACTAATAATCGCCATTGTGCAGATCAGGAGTTAAATTAACATGGTGGACTATGACAAAATATATATTGTTCAAACTGGGTGTAATTTTATATGGGTCAAAGAACATATCTCCAGTACAGCAGTTAATAAATCAGTGTTTGGACAACATCTGAATTGTAATAACCATTCAGAAGGAGATATCATGAATAACCTTAAAATTCTGCATACTATTCCAAAAGGTTTATTTCTGAACACTCTGGAAGAATTAGAAGTCTTTGAGCATTTCAAAAATAATTCGTCAACCCTGTTGAATGAATAGGTGGATTTCCGAGAAAAAGCTTTCTTCAAATTATTTGAATACGTCATTTAAATAGACTGAAGCTTTTCTGTTTTACCTTAATTCCACTGGCATTTTAATTTTGTAAACTAAAATCTCATAGCCGATAGATACGTATAACTATGTTGGTGCTGATTTATTAACAAAATGTTGACATGAGCGACTACACTAGGATTTTTCCAGCTTTAGTATCTGACCATACGCTCTTTTATGGCCAGGTCTTATACGCTGACGTAATTTCTCGACAAACAACGATTTATAAGTTTCCAAGTACATTGTTTGTTGTGAAAAAATAGGGCTGTGTTAAACAATATGACCAGCATATCCAATTTTATTATATGGACTAACGCCTTTTTATAATTATATTTTATACGTTGATGTAATTTCATCACAAATAACAGTTTACTGGCTTCCAAGTACTATTATCGTTTGTAGAACATGTCTGTTTTATTCGTACGACTAACTCTTTGCTGGTAAAAATTGTACTGGCGCCACTTCAGGAGACACCATCCTGAGCATCTTTGGCAGTTGCGATCGACCTCAGTCGTAACGGTAACACATGGCGTCCATGATATACATCTTTGATACTTGCTGGCCATCTTACTACGATGTCTCCCCGGCAACGGCGTCCGTAGATAGCAAATTCAGGCCATAAGAGTGCGATAAGGTTCTACTAAATTTCGTATTACTCAGGACACACTGTGATTACTTCATAATTATCAGAGATGATAATTATTTCTTCCGTTTCTTTATTCGATACACACATTCTGTTGATTAAACAGCCGGTGCTACTGATATTTTATATTAGTTAATAAATTATTTACACCAGACGGTACTACAAGCAATAAGAGAAATAATTTTCAAATATTCTTATTACATTACTTGTTATTTTTAACATTCTACTCTATCCTGTTGTCTATACATTTTTATAATTATTCAGTTTTAAATGCATTGTATCCTCAAATGATACGTAAGTTATGTAAATCGTTCGTCATTGGCTGACATTGACGTCATACAGTAAAACATCCTCACCAGATGTATATAACGCTGCCTACCCAACACCAGCACTTTCAGCAACTGAGGTCTACTGACTGTTCTAGACAGCGGCAACTACAACTGCTGGGTAACGACTCTTCAATTTAATATGTATAAATTACTTTATTTTGAGTCATTGACTTCTTTAGGTAACGAGCACGTTTTCTCTCTTTCACAGTGCTTATCTGAAGATGGCGTAAGACTACGCCGAAACCGGTCGTTTTAATAAACTAATCATCGCGATCTAGACTATTTTTCATTGATTTTACATAGCTTACAATATCGCTGTTTCCCAAAAATGTTATCAAAATTCTATATACGCGATATTTTATAGTGAAAAGAGCACATACATGTGGTTCTTACACTTTTTTATTTGCAAATTCTTACATATAGCCAGATATATGTATATGTTTAAAAGCGAATGTAGTTTTGTGCATATTTCTGATATGGTGGGTTCATACATATTTCCACACTGATGCTTAGTTTGTGTCATAATGTTGAGCGACGATTTCTTCCAATGAATGCAGGGGATGGCATGCCAACTCCATGAAACTGGTCTATGTTTTCTTATATTAAGTGAATGTATTGGATTGCGTAAGTGGTATAAACGAAATTTTTTCAGTGTCTGCTTCGCAGATGAGTGCACTCTCTCTGTCTCTAAAACGTTTATCCTTTCATTCAAAAGTCGATCCCTGAGTTCGTATGATCATCTATTATCACGAAGGGAGTTTGAGCATTTCCATTGAATATGGCAGAAACTTGCTTTGCAGTATCACACTCATACAGCGATAATTTCACTTTTGATTATTATATGAAGGATTTTAGAAAACTACCATTGCGTAGAACCCAATGTCGGACACCATTCCCACACTAATCTGTTTATTGTCCATGCTGTTTAAACTGTATGTTGAACTAAACAGCATTATTTTCACATCAGCTAATTGTGATGGTTTTGCCTCACCTGTATGAAAATGAAACTGGAATCTAAGGAATATACATATCTGAAGAACTATATTCTACTACGACCATCGCTAATACTTACATGATGGCTACATTCAGGAGTGAAATGGTGCTGCCAATTTTGATGTGGTCACTACTTGAGATTTCTTACGTGACACTAGAAACGTTTTTTCATCTATTAGTAATATATAACATTTACAGCAGTGTATGTAACTTTAAAAGACGAAAAAAGTATACAGATATATCATCTATGCTTTTGGTTTAAAATAAACCCGCACTGCGCTCTACAGCCGGTTCATCACTCATGCGATCACCATAGATACTGTAGAAAAAATGAATAAGTTTATGAGACCCGACACTAAATCTGATAAACATAAAGTGGTAGTATCAGTTATTTATTTAAGTGACGGCAATGAATATATACTGCAAGTTCTGAACCCTGAAGCGTATCTCAGTCTTTGAAGTCATCCATTAAGTCACTGCTAAAGGTGAATGGTGACTGCAAGATGGCGTTTCCAAGAAATCTACTAAGCCAATCATTCTAAGCATTCTGGAACAAATTATTCCTGAATATGTCACGATGCTGCAACTGAAGGACTGTGGGTTCGAGAAGAAGAAGGAGAATATTAATGCTTGAGTGACTTAAATTAAGAAGTGTGTTAGCCACAACTTCAAATCTATAAAACTCCTACACAAGAGCGCTATAATTTGAAACCAATTGACTATTATTTGTGTCCTAAAGAACGGATGAACTTTTTATGTAAGATTTAACACAAATTTCACAAGTTACTTCAAGTGTTTCAGACTGATGTGTTTATTTTTAAATATGTTTATTAAGATAAGCATTTTGATTTGGATGGATGATGTCAAGCTGGTAGACCTCCTATTTAAATGCACTATGATGGTCGTAAAAAAGCAACAAATAAAACAGTTTTTGTTAAAAAAGATTCATACAGAAATTGTGCAGTCATTATTGCTTACCCTCTGCGGATATGATAGTAATGGGACTACCCTATTTTGTATAGACCCCTGACCTGCAATGACATTTCATTTTGTTCTATATTTTTCATATTTTGCACAGAGCATAACTTAATCATAGCTAACACTTAGTTCAAGAATCATAAAAGAAGGTTGTATACATGGAAGAATCCTGGAGATACTAAAAGGTATCAGATAGATTATATAATGGTAAGACAGAGATTTAGGAACCAGATTTTAAATTGTAAGACATTTCCAGGGGCAGATATGAACTCTGACCACAATCTATTGGTTATGAACTGTAGATTAAAACTGAAGAAATTGCAAAAAGATGGGAATTTAAGGAGATGGGACTTGGATAAACTGACTAAACCAGAGGTTGTACAGAGTTTCAGAGACAGCATAAGGGAACAATTGACAGGAATGGGGGAAAGATATACAGTAGAAGAAGAATGGGTAGCTCTGAGGGATGAAGTAGTGAAGGCAGCAGAGGATCAAGTAGGTAAAAAGACGAGGGCTTGTAGAAATCCTTGGGTAACAGAAGAGATATTGAATTTAATTGATGGAAGGAGAAAATATAAAAATGCAGTAAATGAAGCAGGCAAAAATGAATATAAACGTCTCAAAAATGAAATCGACAGGAAGTGCAAAATGGCTAAGCAGGGATGGCTAGAGGACAAATGTAAGGATGTAGAGGCTTATCTCACTAGGGGTAAGATAGATACAGCCTACAGGAAAATTAAAGAGACCTTTGGAGAAAAGAGAACCACTTGTATGAATATCAAGAGCTCAGATGAAATCCCACTTCTAAGCAAAGAAGGGAAAGCAGAAAGGTGGAAGGAGTATATAAAGGGTCTATACAAGGGCGATGTACTTGAGGACAATATTATGGAAATGGAAGAGGATGTAGATGAAGATGAAATGAGAGATACGATACTGCGTGAAGAGTTTGACAGAGCACTGAAAAACCTGAGTCGAAACAAGGCCCTGGGAGTAGACAACATTCCATTAGAACTACTGACGGCCTTGGGAGAGCCAGTCCTGACAAAACTCTACCATCTGGTGAGCAAGATGTACGAGACAGGTGAAATACCCTCAGACTTCAAGAAGAATATAATAATTCCAATCCCAAAGAAAACAGGTGTTGACAGATGTGAAAATTACCGAACTATCAGTTTAATAAGCCACATCTGCAAAATACTAACACGAACTCTTTACAGACGAATGGAAATACTGGTAGAAGCTGAACTCTGGGAAGATCTGTTTGGATTCCGGAGAAACACTGGAACACTTGAGGCAATACTGACCCTATGACTTATCTTAGAAGAAAGATTAAGGAAAGGTAAACCTACATGTCTAGCATTTGTAGACTTAGAGAAAGCTTTTGACAATGTTGACTGGAATACTCTCTTTCAAATTCTAAAGGTGGCAGGGATAAAATACAGGGAGCGAAAGGCTATTTACAATTGTACAGAAACCAGATGGCAGTTATAAGAGTCGAGGGGCATGAAAGGGAAGCAGTGGTTGGGAAGGGAGTGAGACAGGGTTGTAGCCCCTCCCCGATGTTATTCAATCTGTATATTGAGCAAGCAGTAAAGGAAACAAATGAAAAATTTGGAGTAGGTATTAAAATCCATGAAGAAGAAATGAAAACTTTGAGGTTCGCCGATGACATTGTAATTCTGCCAGAGACAGCAAAGGACTTGGAAGAGCAGTTGAACGGAATGGACAGTGTCTTGAAAGGAGGATATAAGATGAACATCAACAAAAGTAAAACGAGGATAATGGAATGTAGTCGAATTAAGTCTGGTGATGCTGAGGGAATTAGATTAGGAAATGAGACACTTAAAGTAGTAAAGGAGTTTTGCTATTTGGGGAGCAAAATCACTGATGATGGTCGAAGTAGAGAGGATATAAAATGTAGACTGGCAATGGCAATGAAAGCGTTTCTGAAGAAGAGAAATTTGTTAACATCGAGTATAGATTTAAATGTCAGGAAGTCGTTTCTGAAAGTATTTGTATGGAGTGTAGCCATGTATGGAAGTAAAACATGGACAATAAATAGTTTGGACAAGAAGAGAATAGAAGCTTTCGAAATGTGGTGCTACAGAAGAATGTTGAAGATTAGGTGGGTGGATCACATAAGTAATGATGAAGTATTGAATAGAATTGGGGAGAAGAGGAGTTTGTGGCACAACTTGACAAAAAGAAGGGACCGGTTAGTAGGACATGTTCTGAGGCATCAAGGGATCACAAATTTATCATTGGAGGGCAGCGTGGAGGGTAAAAATCGTAGAGGGAGACCAAGAGATGCATACACTAAGCAGATTCAGAAGGATGTTAGTTGCAGTAAGTACTGGGAGATGAAGAAGCTTGCACAGGATAGGGTAGCATGGAGAGCTGCACCAAACCAGTCTCAGGACTGAAGACCACAACAACAACATATTTTTCATGCAATTATCTGTACATGTCATCATACACGGCAATATTTTACGAATAATTGTTTTCATATCCTTTAAATTCACCCTGTGTTTTTACAGTATCCTTAAGTGACCCATCCATAATTTACACTTGACTGCATGAATACTTGCATTTATACTACATGTTTCAGAATGAATATTGGGGTTTTAGGGCTTTGTAGCATTTATTACATTCAAATTACAATTGTAAATGATACATCAAATGGGGGAGAAACTCAATCAAATTTTCTTACAAGTGTTCAACGTGAGCACTATCTGTCACACAACACACATCAAGTCAATGGGCGAGTTCTTCCCAATCCTTGACCAGCGTGTCTGGAATAATGATGTATCAACTCCTTAAAACCTGTTTCGTAAGTCAGGTGGATCAGCTGGTAGTAGAGGCACATACACATGGTCGTTTGTTAAGCCCAAAAAGTAAAAATCACATGCCATCAGATCTTGCGAACATGGAGGCCATTCACAACAAGCCGCTCATCCGTCCACTTGTGCCCAATCGAATGGTTGGCTACAGCATCGTTTAAACAGTCATGTACTGAGTTATACCAGTGATATGGCGCACCGTCAGTGGTTCAGCTTCTGCCAATAGAAGAAAGAGCTATAGTCCTAGCACATCAAGATAAGAAACACCGGTTACAGTTGTTTCACAGAAAAAGAAAGGTCCATAAACTGTACACCAGGGTATGGCACAAAAAAACATTCAATTTAGGGGCGTCTCGTAGCGATTGTACCATCACGTAGGGATTTTCTGATTCCAAAATGCATACATCATGTGTGGTCATATTTCCACTCAGATGAAATGTCGATTAAACGCTGAAGACGACATGATGCAGAAAACTTTCATTGTCATTCAGCAACGTTTCGTTTGTAAAGTTGGCACGTAAAAAACGTAATCTGTAAGCTTTACAGCTTGTAACGTCCGAAAATGATAAGAACGTTGTTGTAAGCACCTGCTTGAAAGTCTCCACACAGATGTTACTGGAATTCACGACTAATCTTCCGAACTTTCTTGAGGCTGGACATGAAAGATTTCCTCACTTTTCAACATGTTCATTAGTCGCTCTTGGTCATCCTGTATGCTGCCCTTTGCAAAGACAGGCTGTGTCTTCAAACTGATGATACCATGTATGGATGTTACTTCGTGTATCACTTGGAGGATTACAATGGAACTTAACACGGAATGCGTGTTGCATTGTAACAACGGATTCAGTCCTTGCAAACTGTAAAACACGAAAAGCTTTCTGTACACTACTCGCCATTTGTCCTGTGTCTCTTACGGAAAACACACGAAAGAATGCTTGTCCCCAGGTATGCAAACAAAACTGTTTGAGTTGCTCTTTCATTTGACATATAATTTAAAATAAAAGCTGAATGTATTAAATGCTACAAAGCCTTAAATCTCCGAAATTAACTTTGAACACCCTGTTCGTCGATTTAAGTCCCCTCACAAACACTATGGTCACGTACTGTAATGTTGATGCTTTGATTTGCTATGAAAGCGGTGCTGCTATTCAAGATAATAAAAGCGGGTTAAAAGCTGTGAGCTGTCTGGGGAAGTTAACCTCGCATTACTGAGCAACTGTTTCACCAGGTATCCAGTCTAGCTTACCAAATTCCCAACCAGACTAACATTAATTATAATCTTTTAATAGTCATACGACAACCGGTGAAATATATATATACACTCCTGGAAATTGAAATAAGAACACCGTGAATTCATTGTCCCAGGAATGGGAAACTTTATTGACACATTCCTGGGGTCAGATACATCACATGATCACACTGACAGAACCACAGGCTCATAGACACAGGCAACAGAGCATGCACAATGTCGGCACTAGTACAGTGTATATCCACCTTTCGCAGCAATGCAGGCTGCTATTCTCCCATGGAGACGATCGTAGAGATGCTGGATGTAGTCCTGTGGAACGGCTTGCCATGCCATTTCCACCTGGCGCCTCAGTTGGACCAGCGTTCGTGCTGGACGTGCAGACCGCGTGAGACGACGCTTCATCCAGTCCCAAACATGCTCAATGGGGGACATATCCGGAGATCTTGCTGGCCAGGGTAGTTGACTTACACCTTCTAGAGCACGTTGGATGGCACGAGATACATGCGGACGTGCATTGTCCTGTTGGAACAGCAAGTTCCCTTGCCGGTCTAGGAATGGTAGAACGATGGGTTCGATGACGGTTTGGATGTACCGTGCACTATTCAGTGTCCCCTCGACGATCACCAGTGGTGTACGGCCAGTGAAGGAGATCGCTCCCCACACCATGATGCCGGGTGTTGGCCCTGTGTGCCTCGGTCGTATGCAGTCCTGATTGTGGCGCTCACCTGCACGGCGCCAAACACGCATACGACCATCATTGGCACCAAGGCAGAAGCGACTCTCATCGCTGAAGACGACACGTCTCCATTCGTCCCTCCATTCACGCCTGTCGCGACACCACTGGAGACGGGCTGCACGATGTTGGGGCGTGAGCGGAAGACGGCCTAACGGTGTGCGGGACCGTAGCCCAGCTTCATGGAGACGGTTGCGAATGGTCCTCGCCGATACCCCAGGAGCAACAGTGTCCCTAATTTGCTGGGAAGTGGCGGTGCGGTCCCCTACGGCACTGCGTAGGATCCTACGGTCTTGGCGTGCATCCGTGCGTCGCTGCGGTCCGGTCCCAGGTCGACGGGCACGTGCACCTTCCGCCGACCACTGGCGACAACATCGATGTACTGTGGAGACCTCACGCCCCACGTGTTGAGCAATTCGGCGGTACGTCGACCCGGCCTCCCGCATGCCCACTATACGCCCTCGCTCAAAGTCCGTCAACTGCACATACGGTTCACGTCCACGCTGTCGCGGCATGCTACCAGTGTTAAAGACTGCGATGGAGCTCCGTATGCCACGGCAAACTGGCTGACACTGACGGCGGCGGTGCACAAATGCTGCGCAGCTAGCGCCATTCGACGGCCAACACCGCGGTTCCTGGTGTGTCCGATGTGCCGTGCGTGTGATCATTGCTTGTACAGCCCTCTCGCAGTGTCCGGAGCAAGTATGGTGGGTCTGACACACCGGTGTCAATGTGTTCTTTTTTCCATTTCCAGGAGTGTATATATAATTTTACGGAACACATCAAATATGGAGCCAAGATTGGGAGACTGCATACAACACTGCATTCATAAAATAACACACAAAGAACGTTGAAACATATGCAAGAGAAAATTAACCACTACCACCCGATTCAATTTTCACCCAAAGAAGTTACGTTTGTAGCACAATCCTGTCTGTCATGTAATTACCACACACTGGTATACTAAATTCATATTAACTCTTTGTGAAATCTTCACGAAAAGAATAGCTGAGGGCTACTTTGATGATTACACCACATGCTTCACGTGGTCAACTTGGTTTACACAAAGAGTGTAACTCCACAATAATTTTGATAATTAAAATAAATTAGATCGAAAAGCAATTTACAAAAGAAAAACCTCGAACTGGTTACTATCGTCTTACTATTAACCTGATGGGTCAAACAATTGTATAAGCACGTGGTACTGGTTTCACAAAGTACACCCCACGTGGGTTGAAAATAAAGAAAAGTTGCTATATTGAAAATTATTGTCAAGACAAGACGTTATAATCTCACGCACATTCGCATTTAAGATCGATGAACTTATTTAGAGTTACTGATCAACACGTGGTTCCACTTTACTCACAAAGTAGTGACAAAGCAACTACCGGAATATATTCTGAACTTCACACGAGAATTGCACTGCGCTGCAATTTAAGATAACATTAGATATTTTAGAGCTAATCCTGAAATAAAGGTGACTAAATTTTCAGTTAGGCTGAACTTAAGAAATCCATTGTCCTACGGACTTAGCAGATACGCGCTTAGCCGGAGATCTTACCACTTCAGACGCTCGCCACGGACAGACTGACCTGGTCCCTTTCTGAGGGTGGCTCACAAATACAAACGGAAGTGGCCAGAGGGGCAGCTTCCTATACCAACACGACAAGAGACGGACAGGACCATACTAAGGCTAGAAACCTCTTTGCTTTTAGAAAGCGTAGCTACCTGTTCCGACGTTGGTCCTACTGTTCTCTAGCAGACAGGCTTGTCTGCTACCCTCAAGCATGCAACTAGAAATACATTTGCTCATTCATCCTCTCACACAGAAGGGAAGGGGGATGACAGTATCTTATCATATACAGTATATAAAAGAAAGCGGATGTAGGTTCCGTATGAGACTGTGTGACATGAATTACATATAAACTGTGTTTTAAAGTGTAGTAGTGTGACAGATCGTTCTTGTTTATGTGTAAAAGTAACACGTTCCACTACTCAGTCTCCTCCCAGTTAGTCAGAAACGCCACAGTAAATTTTAGAAGAGGAATTTATGCCGTAAATGACAACAGATTTAAGAAATTAACATGAAAGGAATCCGACAGAGACCTTTCAGTACAATACTCACAAAATCATCCTCGGAAATCATCCAAAGATCTTTGACATATGGCTTCCACCAACTAAACCAGTGCTTCACAATCTATACTGCTCTGTTTAGGCCACACATTTTTACAACACTCGATTATGTAATTAAATGTACTGTGAAGAGTTCCAGATGCAAACTGCAGTGATGCTGCCGATAATGGAGCTCTTCTTGGAAAGCTGTCGATGTCTGGATGAGGACAAGAAGGGTCATACTCCATCACCATCTGAGCATCAGTGTATTCCGTCATGTTACGTAAATGGTCCCACTCCGTCTCCATAAACTGCACTTTAGCGCTGCATTGGACGTTATCGATTTTAGTTATTACTTGGCAGTCACTTTCTTGTGGTACACTCATGTTTTGATCCACCAGCAGTCACGTCACAAATAGTTAGAAACTGGTAAAGTCTTATAACAACATGTGTGGTCAAAATCTTAACGAGACCATATGACTCTGAAATGAAGAACACATTTCACGTCCCGCGTTGCCATTGTAGATATTTTCATTGTTCCAAGATGACCGATTATCACCATCTGATTTAGGGAACTTATTATAAGACTGCCATGTTACGTTACATGAAGTCAAAGCATAAAAGACTGTCCAGATGTATACATATCTTCATAAAAGTTCAGTTGATAAAATACACAAAGTTGATAAATTGAACACAGTCGATAAAATCTTCATACCATCCATGCATAGTGGCAGCGGACATGACTCTCTCAAGCTTGTCGCTCAGCACCCAACCGATCGCCCCGCAGCACAGCATATTTGTCTTACGAATATGTCTATAGGACTCGATTTAAATACGCTGATGATAGCTATTGAACAGAAATCCAGATCTACAAAAAAAATTTATTTACTACTGGTTGCCGAATTCCTTTACATTTCTTACGGTATTGCAGAGCCTATTTTATTCTGTTATTCCGAATTACCATCCATGCATGTCCGAAGGAATAGGCAGTGCGGCGACCACAGCTGTTATTGAATACATGAAATGTATTAGCAGTTGCAGATATGGACAACCTCCAGCTATATACTGGAATGACGTTCGGGACCCGAACCCGGATGTCCCACTTATCGCGAGCGGCCGCGTTACCATTTGGCTAAGCGAGCACGACTCAAGGCCACACCCAAATTTCCATATGTCGTCAACCATGTGTCTATAGCCTGCACTCGTACGGCCATTGTGTATATTCCCATACAGGAAAGACAGTTTTTACTTGAAAGTCGCGGTACTGTAACTGAGTTACAATCACAGCGATTTTTTTTTCCTGTGAGTCGTCTGTCTTCTGACCGGTTTGAAGCGGCCCGCCACGATTCCTCCCTTATGCCAACCTCCATCTCAGAGTAGCACTTGCAACCAGCGTCCTCAATTATTTGCTGGATGTATTCCAATCTCTGTCTTCTTCTATAGTTTTTGCCCTCTACAGCGATTTAGCATCGTTAACTGTACGTGCCCATTTCATTAACCTTTGCCACACAGTATCCCAAAAATTAGAACGACACACCATGTTATTAGGACATCTGCCATTTTGTTTTCTTAGTCACCGTCGGTTTTAACTCCACGATAGCAGGGAATTTAAATAATTGGAAAATTTTTCGTATGATCAGTTGTATGTTACCTTTTCACAAACTCTTACCACATAATACCTAAAAAAAGATAAATATTGTGTATTCTGAAGTTTTGTAATTGCATTAAAACTTTAAAAAAATGCCTTAAAACGATAAAAACCAAAATCGTAAACAAGGAGGTCTTTTTCAATCATATTCTGTATGGTTTATTATAACACAACGAGGAGCCGAAATCTGCGTCCTGACACAATTTCCAGGGATATCCCAGATTAGGATGCATATCTAAGGTTGCCAGATTGAATCGGAGGTTAGCCCAGAAGGCAGCCAACGTGCCACGGACATCTGTGCAGTTGGGAACAGAATTTGTTACATGGATTTTTGTGTACTATTACTGTCACAACTTTTGCTAAAATTATGAAATGAACTACTACTACTGCATCTACTAATAGTCTGCTAATGCTGCCATTAGCGCTAACCGAACCAATACTAAACTAAGAAAATAACAGTAGTAAAAAGTTACTGTTATAAACGTGTACCTTATTATCCATATTTTGTTGAGGATCTCGCTACATTCAGAAGAGTCTTGTTTTTAAGAACCACGCTGTAGAAATCTTCACACGTCATTTTCACATTCATCTGAGCACAGATCTCGGCTTTCACAAGTTCAACGTATATTCTGTTTCTAGCATCCCACCATAATGCACTCACTACGCTAAACACTCATTCAAAGTGCGCATTACTGGCAGGAATTGCGAAGAAGTGCTGCACTATTTAGAACAGATCTGGCACATCTCATATTTTAGAATAACTCATTCCAGACTTCACAACAATTATTATCCTACCTGTCAAGATTTGTTACTACCGATTTCAAAACATAAAATTAGTGATAACAGTTCGTTCCAACCGAAACTAATTTTCAATTTCCTTCCCCCTTCGGCCAAATCGTTAAATTAAAATAGTTTTGGTTGCCATTAATCTAGCAAGTACACAATTTTACACCCGTTGTCCTTACCGCTAAAGTTGTTCCATTTATTAAAATAGTTTAATAATCTGTCATAAACAAGTGTCCACTCTTTTACTAGAATGTTCTTCCGTTCTCCTGTTAAATGTTCTAAAGATATGTGAACTTCAAGTCCATAAAACTTAACCTCCCAGTGACCCTATGTTTGTTTCTTCGTTTCTAAAATAACCTAGTGCAAGTCTGTGGAAAGTGTGTCCTACTTGCCCTAAAGTCTAATTGCTTTACAAAATGCAAATAAAGTTCCTTTTTAAAAAATACAGAAAACATTCTGCTAGTATTAAAGAATACTCGTTCATTTCGTTTTATTGTGAACTAATAAATTTTTAAATTAGGGAGTGTGTTTTTCTTCGCTCCATGCTGTATACTACATCTTTAAAACTCGCCACATCTTAAGACGAAGCTCCACAGCTGACTGCCAAGACAGTCACCGAACAAAAATGTGTAGCAATATTTCACTATAGTCATGCTGAGCAAACACACGAAATGTCTTAGTTCCTCGCAATTTTTTCATGTTGAAAATGTATATATCTTAAGAAAAAGATTTTCTATACCATATTTTACAGACTTGAATCCAAATTTAGCACAAATATATAGCATATGAGAACAAGGACTGGCTTTGTTTCTGTCTGCTTTTCTCTTCTTTTAATCTAGTAAAGACAGAATTATGTGTGCCGAAATTACCTGGATCACTGTCGGCTGAATAAGAGACTAGAGTGGTTAGTGTTACACCATTTCCCATCAAAACAGCTTTCAATTTATTTGAAACTGCTTCTACAGATCCGTTTACATCTTCATAGAAATCAAGAACTTTCTTACATTTTCCCTTGTTCTTAGGAAAGTACGTTACGACCATCGGGCAGTGTTTTTTATTACCTCTATTTGAAGCGCCTGAACCTAAAGAAAACGGGACATTTTGCTGTAATTCGCTTAGCAGCTTGTCTTTCAATTCAAATGGTTCAAATGGCTCTGAGCACTATGGTACTTAACTGCTGAGGTCATCAGTCCCCTAGAACTTAGAACTACTTAAACCTAACTAACCTAAGGACATCACACACATCCATGCCCGAGGCAGGATTCGAACCTGCGACCGTAGCAGTCGCGCGGTTTCAGACTGTAGCGTCTAGAACCGCTCGGCCACTCCGGCCGGCAGCTTGTCTTTAGTTAAAGGCAAAACCGCATTATTAATAACGCCACAGTTTTGGTTCGGCCGCATCATACTTTCGTAGCTACAGAGGAGCCTCTGGAAACATGTGGATGTAACTTATAACCACAATCTTGAGAATTGTAAGAAAGGTGGTGTTTCACACCACGATAAGTCAAAGTTAATTCTGTTGCAGTGATTTTGTCGTCTTCTGCAGAAAATTGTTTTGACAAGAATTTAAGACGAGATAGATTTTTCTTTCGTGTGATAATATTTGCTTTGTACCTCCTTGATTGTAAATATTTATTCACAGTCTTCACGCTGACGTATTTAACAGTAAACGAAACACTGAATATTTTGCACTTACACATACACTTATCACAATCAACTTTTTGTAAACACTCTTTATGATTTTCGTCCTGCAACCGTTCCTCATGGGACGAACTTAGGTATCGTCTCTTCATTTCATTGTTGTTATTCGCTGTTTGGAATTATGGAAGCTAGTCCATTCACGAACGATCCGAGCGTTCCAACAACTGCGAGTACACTGATAACTGACCATGAACGAACGAACACAAAAAATAGACGTTGGCAGTCGACACGTTGATGCGACCTCTCTGTGTTTTTTTAATTATTCTGAATATTACAGACGCAGCAATGAAAGATCGTTAGGATAAGAACAGAAACGAGCTATTTTTTTTTTCAATAAGAAATTAAAAGTCGTTCAAAATTATTCAGAATGATTAAAGAGGTAGGTCACATTCAAGGCCGCAGATAAAAACTCAAAGAGCCGTATACCCGGAGAATTCATGCCAAACACAGGCTCTCCGGGCGTCGCCCGGAGATTTGACAGTCCTACATATACTGAATTCCTGTATATATATATATATATAGCAATTGCGGAACGTTGTCGGGTTTACTAGTACGTTAATAAACTTCGAGGCCTTATTTTTGCTACAAACAGCTGACGTACATTATCTATACCATACCAGGCCTAGTGATCACCCGTAGAACAGGGCAAATAATGATGAGAAGGGATAATACATTCCATAATAATAATAATAATAATATGGTTTTTAGATCTCTCACCAATGGCTGTATGTTTATTGTTTCCTCACACAATAAGCCACATATGTATAGCATGGCTTATACACTCATCCTTATAAATTCCAAATTAACGCCACAAAATGGCTGTCTCAGACTCTCTCTTAATAATTCGTCCTCTCTTCAGATGCGTTAGAACCAGTGTGATTACTACAAGTTCATCAGTTCGAGATGAAACAGTGAAAGAAGTGAACAGTAGTTGCGATAATATGAGCGTCGAGCGCCTCTGATCGGTACCGTGTCCTGCGCAGCTACTGTGAATTCCACACAACGACTGATTTGCCTTTACGAGGTACTACAGTTACAATGAGAGCTAACTCAGCTGTAAATTAATGCCGTATCGGACCTGACAAGGATTCCATTGAGCACTAGAACCTCGTTTAGTTTTAGCAATTGCCGGCCGCTGTGACCGAGCGGTTCTAGGCGCTTCAGTCTGAAACCGTGCGACCGCTACGGTCGCAGGTTCGAATCCTGCCTCGGACATGGATGGGTGTGATGTCTTTGGGTTAGTTAGGTTTAAGTAGTTCTAAGTTCTAGGGGACTGATGATCTCAGCAGTTAAGTCCCCTAGTGCTCAGAGCCATATGAACCATTTTTTTAGCAATTTCAGCTGTTTCTCAACACCGCTGACGCTAATATCCTTATCACTTCTTTTTGCATTGTGCCAGAATAATATTAGGGCAGTGCAACTGTAACTTCTCCTGCAAAAAGAAAATTGAGAGCGGAATTCAACAGTTTTTGCTTTGCTACCCTCAGTATCGGCTCCTGTGTCACCGATGAAAAATAAATAAAGAGACCAAACGAATTCCTACATTCGCCATTCTAGCGGAAGACAGCAGGAAACACCCCAGCAGCACCATGTGTTTATCAGTATAATGAGTAACCAGCCTGTCTGGAAAATATTGAGAGGATTTTCCCTCTGGGCCATCCTCGCATCACCGGAAACAGGATCGGTGTGAAAGCAGTAATTGCGCTGCCGTTGGCGGATCTCGGTTTTTCGACGAAGTCCCCGATTGCTGCCGTAGACAGCTCCTGAGCAATCACGGCCAGTCCGCGCCGAGGCCAGCAGAATGCGTAGCTCTGGCTGAGTCACGCGGAATAAGGAGGGCCAGCCGCCTTGCGTCATCGAGCATCTGACATCATGCGTGACGTGTCCGTGACGAAAGCAACAAGAAGAAGAAATGCCTGTAGCTGCCGTCCGTCCCTTGCTGAGTCCACACCTAACCGTTGTTGAGCTCTGTATTTTCTTCTCTTCTACGACACCAAAAACATCGATTCTTGTAGCTTTAAAAAGTTTCCAGTGATCATACTGCTATTAATTTCATCTTTGGTCTACTACATATAATTATTACGACGTCCTCTAATCAGCGGCTTGTGAACTACCATTCACTATCCCTAACCATAAAAAGAGACTAAGAATGTATGAAATTTGAACCTAATTAAATGAAAAGGAATATCTGAAACTTCTATAGGCAAATAACTAGTGCTAGTGTCAGAGTTTAGCTAACGTTATGATAATGACACTGCTGTCCGAATATATTTGCATTTACTCACTGTTGATATTACTTCTACAACGCAATTCTATACTTCGTTACGCACTTCTACTGCTTTAGCTATGAATATTACTTCTCTTCCCACTCTTGCTGATGCTGCTACTATGTTCTTCCAATGCTACTGTTAACCTTCTTGCTGATAAGAACGTTAATAGTGTATTACCTCCTAAAGGACAGATAGTAGTACGTATTCATTGATACTGTGTAACTTCCTACCAATATTATTCAGACTCAGCTATTTCTATATTTATGGCTGTTTGGAAAACTTTTTTAAAGAATTTTGGAGAATTTATTTGTAAAATCTACAAACTGAAAATAATCGCAGATACGTATCTCAAAACTTATAAACCCCAAGACACATTTTGCCATATGGCTGTACATTTCTAGTATGTCGGATTCAGCTTCCGCTACTCTTGTAGTATCTATACCACAGTTCAAAACTGCTTCCATAGTACACCGCTTCTTATAAGTTTGCTTCAGATACGCCTACAATTCTTTAATAGCCACTTTTAGTGAGATTCTTATTATTTCATTTTAACTGTCATGGTTTTGAATACAGTTTTCCCTCTAAGTTCGCCTCTATTCTCCTTCTTTTTGTTATTTTTCGTTGGTGATGTTGTCTTCTCAGTTATACAACGCAGTACGATGTGTAGCGTCAAAATTCCAACTGTGCCACTGTTTCTCACCTGAAAAAATATCAGTAACTTAATTTTTCTTCGTTACGGTTTGCGGCATCGTAGTTCTTTAAATACCTTTGAGTAGATAGACGTGTTTAAATGAATTATTATTTTCACTTTATTTATTCCGACAGTGTCGGTTACAGACAGAATGAATCACTTGCTCATTACATCCTTTCTAATTATTTGCACTATCTTAAGTTTGTCAGTCCTTCCCAATTCTTCGCATACATTTTCTACCGCTCATACTTATTAACCTGCAAGGTGTACTGAATTACGGTATTTTCTAACGACTTTCCATTATAATCTGTAGGTACTGTTACGTATGCTTCCATTTGTTTGATTTCTATTGGACATTTCTCGTGTGATTCTTTTTCTCTTTTATGAGCCTGTAACCTCCCCCTCGCTTATCGACCTTAATGACAGTGAAAAATTAAACCGCGTGTACCTAATAAAAATTTGGGAAAAACAATCGTCACCGAAGTTAATCTGTCGGCAAAGAGGGAGGAAAGGGTTACATCTAAATGAAAGGAAAAATGCAAATGAAACTGGTGGAAATTAATTTTGAAAAAGGGTAAAGTTAATAAAGAAAGTAAATGTGCGGTCGTTACGTTAACAATTAATTGGCGTTAATTAGATACTTGAGATTTGGGGAAAATTACGGTCGCCAGTCCTATGGACAACTACTATAATAACTGAAAAAGAAAGATTAATGCACATATAATTAGCACTAAAAGCGAGGCAACTGAAGGTTGACACGTATTGTGTGAAAACTGAATGTTTGTCAGAAGTAATAAATTTCGCTACACTCTGACTTAATTTAGCAAAGAATTAATAAAACTGTGAAAATTGAAAGTTAATTTAGCGACTGAAATTAATAGTGAACTTTGCTTCTGAAGCACTACGAAATTAAATTAAATGTTAGTCTTGAGATACCTCAACAGTCATCTCAAAAGCTACTTGAATCTGCGCAATTTAGAAATAATATATTTAACTTTGAACTTGAATTAAATGATTTTGAACAATTAACAATAATAAAATTTAGTACACACCAAGCTGAGCTGCAGTCACAGGTAAGCTAAAATATGGTAACAAAACTCGCACTCTTAATTTGTGCTGGTGTAATCTAAATATTGTAGCCAGCTATGAATACTGTAACTGAACTTTGAAATTAAAGCAGTGAAATGGAATGATGTTACTTTAATGCTGGCGTCTGAATTTCAACGACACTCGAATTCATTTCGGAAAAGGAAGGAACCCTGCTTGGTAACGCAATTGGGACAATGAGCAACAAAGGTTCACGCTAAGTTGCTGTATTTTAGTGATGCAAATGGAACAGTTTGAAAAGCAGAGGTCTGCCATTCAGTTCTAAAACATTACGTGCTCTCAGTGTTCCTTGTTGGTTGATTGACGGTTTGAAGTCGTCGATCGAGAAGGTGGCGACAATCACTTATTGTCGGCCGTCGCTGTTGCAGAAGCTGGATGTTGGCGTGCCTTCTTCTCGACACGATCACCAGGCGAAACGGGCTCTTGATGTGTGCCAGCTAATGAATGCTTCCCGTCCGCGACACCGTGTCACAAACTATCATAGCAAGTCGAGTGCAATTACATGCTGCCAAACCCCGAAAGCGCAGCAACTCACGGGAGCGTCACACAACACACCTGCTCCACCGCCCTACTCCAGCCAGACTCTGCTCTGCCCGCGCTCCACGCGGCAGAGTTAACACTACCCCAGATCCTAAACACTTTGGTTCTCCACACGATCTATCGATGTAATCGTTCGATAGCATAGTTTTCCCTAGACTCCAGCCAGACTCTGCTCTGCCCGCGTTCCACGCGGCAGAGTTAACACTACCCCAGATCCTAAACACTTTGGTTCTCCACACGATCTATCGATGTAATCGTTCGATAGCATAGTTTTCCCTAGACACGACCCAGCGTAAAAATACAAATAATATTTACAAAACAAATCAATTATACATCGATGTGTAAAACGATTACAATATATAAAGACACCGAAATATCATATCTTCAGGTAACAAAATAAGGAAGAAATTTATAGTACAATAGATGTAAATAGGAGGATATGCATTTCCGGCGTTACAAGCCTATTTCATTAATATTAATTTCGAAACTTCCTGGCAGATTAAAACTGTGTACTGGACGAGGACTTCAACCTGGGGCCTCTGCCTTTGCGGCAAGTGATCTACAGACTGAGCTATCTAAGTAAGGCCAAGAGCCCGTCCTCATAGCTTTACTTACGCCAGTCCGCCGTTCGTGGTCTCGCGGTAGCGTTCTCGCTTCCCGAGCACGGGGTCCCGGGTTCGATTCCCGGCGGGGTCAGGGATTTTCACCTGCCTCGAGATGACTGGGTGTTTGTGTTGTCCTCATCATTTCATCATCATCCAGGAAAGTGGCGAAATTGGACTGAGCAAAGATTGGGTAATTGTACGGGCGCTGATAACCACGCAGTTGAGCGCCCCACAAACCAAACATCATCATCATCATCATTACTTACGCCAGTACCTCATATACCACCCGCTCACGGAAGGCAAAGGTCCCAGTTTCGAATCTCGGTCCGGCATAAAATTTTAATCTGCCAGGAAGTATCAAATCAGTGCACACTTCGCTGAAGAGCGAAAATTCATTCAGATATGTTAATTTTTATTGCAGCACTTCTGTATTTCGGAAATATGTATTTATTATAATGTCGATAATCTTGTCTGACGTGAGGTGTTTCTCATGACTGCCTGTGGAGTGTAAGCAATGGAGACTCTACCCTGACATGTTGAACCTGAATGCAGACAACTCAAAGCTTTAATCTGTCTCTCTATCCCTTCGAAAATGAGTCGTTCTGAAGGTGTGTTTGATAGACTAAACTAGTGGCGCAGTCACTGCGAAAGAGGATATTCGAATTCCAGTCAGTGTTTCGTGTATGAGGGCATCATGCACATGATTACTGACAACCAACTCATATCAATCAAAGGCACACCTCGCAGCCAACAGCTACTATCTGCTGCTTTACTGCTCACATCCCTACAGCTGACATATACCCAACATATAGGATAGGACTTGTCCTGATAGGCGGAACAGGATGCTGTCCTCATATGTCTCATGTATGAGGCTGAATAACCAGCTTTATAATGTACGATTTAATATGCTCGACTGCGGTAACACTCGTACTTCCGACCCCTGGTTCTCTTCTTTCTAACCATTTATAACATGCTCTAAGAGTTGTGGTGGGACGTTCTAACATCCATTCAGTTATGAATATGAAGCTTGACCGTTTAACATTCATAAAGAGTTCATAGGGAGTTAAGTAACTGTCCTGGGTTTTCTTCATAAAAGTGGGTTCAAATTTTGTTTGTAACTATTCCGTACAGTACTTAAGAAGGGATGGATGTAAGGTCTTCTTTAACGTGTTCCCACAAACCCATTATTTAGGATATCTCGTAATTCTCCTTGTGAAATACTCACGCGAAAATGAGACTGGACTTCGTGTTACACAACCACGCATTTGAGAATTTTCTTTAGAGTTGGAATATCATTTGATACGGCAATACTCCCAGTCTTTGAGGTTCTCGACGAAAGAGAAAACCTATATTTACACAGAGACTGATACTACCATGACTGCAGATGTGCCGGTACTGATCTGCATTCGTGATCATTTGCGTCAACTGCGCTGTATTATAGGCACTTCAGAGTCAATTGACGGTCTTCCACAGATTATTGGCGTTTTCTTAATAGTACGTACGTGTCACCTTGACCATACAAACCTCTGACATTGACCAAAGCGGACGTCTTTGCACATAAGAAAAGAAGAAAAAGGGTGACTTCTTACACAACACATCTTACCATGAGAGGTGTTAACATTCAGCGAAGCTGCCAAAGAACGCCGGTTCTTTCAAGGTCGCAGTGGAGGAAATACGTGTACCACGTATCGTACTGTGCTCGTATGAACAAGTCCTAAGTCTCATAGACATATAATGACTGAGTAATTCTTTCATTCATCGATACATTTCTTAGAGTGGCATCTAGTCGACCAAAGTAAGATTTTAAAGATATATCTACGTAATCGGACCAGTACATTTTCAGTTTTCAAAATTGCAATACTGAAAATACCTATCGTGTTTGAGTATGAAACATCTCTTCATTAGGATAACGATCGTCAGTTTGGCTTGAATGAAATCTTTTTTGTCTATTACTATGTGCCTTGTTTCAAAAGTGAAATAATTATGCCTTTATAAATTGGTCAAAATGTCGGCAACGTCCATTTTTTTCAACATAATGCGGTTTAAAGCCGAAATGATTTAATCCAAACTGACGCTCCTACTTGATGATTATGTAATGTTTATTTTGCTCTCCTTTCAGGCACTGCTTTTGGACAATATTTCTCGATTTTTCACGGCAGCCTTTTGCATATTGGTATGTAGTTATTCATCTCAGTGGAAGGTAGCAAATACTTGCGATGATGCCATACGCCTCGCCCAACGACTCATCATTCTTCTGTTCATATGCCAGATCTCCACAGGCATTCTGCGAGCGCCTGTGAATATCTGCGATGCTCTGGTTATCCGCCGGAAGAAACTCAATGACAGATCTCTGCTTGGAACTACGTCCATTACTGGTGGCATTTTGAAGGCCACGTAAAGCGCCGCCACCTATCGAAACTAAATTAGACTATAGTGGCTGGAGCGGGAATATTTCATGATGTCCCAAAAACAAAAAATTCTGCATTTTTTCGATTAAAATTGGCCAAGAAAAAATGTGTTCCTTTACTTATTGAACGCTCCTCGTAGATTAAGTTTTAATGTCTCGTTGACGACGAGGTGTTTATAGGTGAAGCACAACCTCATCTCTGTAAGGATAGGGAACGAAATCATCCGTATCCGTCTTAAGGGGATAAATCTGCCATCCTCCTTCAGGGAAATCACGGGAAATCTTAATACGGATGGCTGAAGTGAATTGACACTCGTTCCCTTCGAATGTGAGTGCAGTGTCACAATCAGATAAGATTAATAAAATCTTCCCTGGCTTCCGGCCGCATCGAGTGGCTATTTCGACTGAAAGACGCCAGAACTTTGCCCAGTGTCAACTGTAGACCATCGTTAGCTGCATTGCGCTGGTCTTGTAATTAACGGTCATTCTAGCGATCGTGACGTCAATGCTGACTAGTCCATTGCCATAAATGTCACTTAGGGTTGGGAATCACGCCCTACTCTATACTGCTGCTGCTATCTATGAAAAAACATTTTCTTGGTCGAAGTTCTCTGAGCATGGTACAGCTGTATCTGGAAATACAAGAATTCCTTGGGAATTGTCGGCCTTCGTGTTGAAGAGAAAGATAAATGTCCATATGTGTTGATTTCTAAGACACACTGTGTTCGAGAAATAAATGTCTGTTATGTATAGGAATACATCTCGAATATGATGTTGAAAGGAAAGTGTCCAAGTATTTCTCACCTGGGTAATCAGACAACAATAACACTGTCGGTGTGGCGATAAAACCAACCTTTGGCTGATCCAAAAACAAGTTCAGGTCTAGTGAATCATCGCAAACACGTCCGCTATGGATGCACTGCACATCGTAATGCTGTAGACTTGAAAATAATACTGACCCTCGTAAAGAACATATGTAGGTTTGATTAGATCGACAATATTACAGTTAAAATCAGTTCGAAAACCCGTCCCTGAAGCACCGCAGAAGGAAGCCTGTTGAGGATGTATAATTACACAGGCCAATTTTAAAGACAGTCCACTCATCGATTGCTAATATTATCTGAATTGGAGATGCATAACTTTCTGACTCAGTTTTAATGCTTCAAAACAAACCTTTTGCACATACCTCGTGTTTCTCGTCGTCACTGGTCACCATGCGTCAGCTCCCGGGTTACGCATAACACCTTGCTGGCAACCCACGGATTTCGTCGTGTCTTACTTTTGACACAATAAATAATGCATGAATTCTACCCAGATAGCCTCCTTCCCGTGAATCCACTCTAGACACGAAAACAATGGCTCATACTTAGCATTAATGCATCTAAATGTCACACGCTATTAAAAAAACTCACAAGTGGAACCCACACATTTCCGCTCATTGAGGTAGCTGGTAGAACAACAGGAGTATCTTCTCCTAGCAAATAATAATGCAATTATTGTAGTTGTGTTCGGAGAAGTGCTACCGAAACTAACAAAAATATGTGACGTACGATGCGCAGTAAATTTTGTTGGAGTTCAATTACGTTTCCTAAGTGTAGTTGCACGTAGCAAAAATGCAGAGCAACTCACGGAATCCCAGAACATGTTGACATGTCCTTGAGAGACACAAAATAATTTTCTCCTGAGTATTTTCGTCTCTGAATTCTTCATTCCTGTCCCATATTATGACTGTATTAAGTAGTTTGTTTATTCCTCCCACTTTCTCCCACTTCACTCTACTTATAATGTGTCCAATGCACGGACTTTTGTTCCTATTTCCTCCGTAGCAGGTTAGATTTGAATTCAATTGAAAAAAAAAATAATTACATTATGCTGTTTCGGACAAATAATACATGAAAAACAGGATTGTGTTGCACCATTGACTCACATAATCTGTACCTTTATACTGGTAACCAAATATTCAGCTGGAAGCGAGGAAGAACTTCCTGAAAGTGTGTATCTTGAGAACATCTGTGGGACTAAAATGTTGAAGACTTGGGAAAATACATTGAAGAACTTGCAACATAGTGCTACGAACAAAGTTAAAATTAAGAGGAGTGGTAGGTACAACATGAAGGGCAGTAAAGAGAAAAGAATTCTATGGAATGCGCTTCTCAGAAGAGAAGGCATATGATACAGCATTTAATAATAGTTAGTGATCGAATCAGTAGAAGAACTGGCGGACATAGAAAAACACATTATAATTTTAGATGTAGTAGGTATATAGACATGATGAGCGCAGCAAAGAAGATATACGAATCAACATGCAAGACTACTGACTTAAACGGGCAATTATAAGCAATTAGGCCATTTCTTTACCAAGACAAGTTAGATGAAGAAGAATCGATAACATACATACATCGTGGAAAGAGGACTCGGTTAGTTTGGTTACTTGCAGGTCATAGAGCTCTACTCTCATATTTTAATGACATTAAAATAGTGTTAACAAGAAAAGTACTACAGAATAAGCATTATAAGTCTACATTGTTATGAGGCCGTTATCTTTAATCTTCATTGACATCGATGATGTAAACAGTTTCAAGAATCATATTAACACATTCATGATATCACACAAAAGCGGTATTCCAGAAAACATTGTCAGCTTAAAAAGTACCTACATACAACACACAATCAGAAACAGTTTTCGATGAGCTTCCAGAATATTTCCTAGCAAGAGGAACCACGACTTTTCTGCACTGACTAATTTCGGATATTTATAGTGTACTTATTGGAAGAATATTAGACTAGTGGAAAATGAGAAATCAACAGCTCCCGCACAAGAGTTGTAATAGCACAATATTTGCATGTTGCACGTCCCATGCTGTGGTTAGAGCGGGAACCATGCGATCAGGATGAAAACGCTGATTCGCAGGAACGGAACTTTAAATCTTGGAAAGATCTTTTTTATAGTGAAAAGCGATGTACTGGGTTAGCAAACATTTTAGACATGCCAGAAAGGCGTCGACAGCCACAACTCACACAATTAGCTGTGTTTCAGCGACGTCCTATAATGGGCCCACAGCTGGAAGATCCTTCTGAAAAATTATCCAACAGGGTAGACGTGAGGTATAAACTGCATCACTGTTGGAGTTGATTCTCCCGAAAAGTTTTACAAGGTCGTCGCCTTGGTGCCGGAAAACTGCGTGATACAGAATCACGCAAGAACAGCAACATCATCAGAGCAGTTATCGCTGCAACAGATCACAGGTAAAATTAGGACTATTGCTACACCAAAAGTGACAGCCATAACTGCCATGAAAATGGACAATGAACAATGCTGAACGATGCCACACACCAAGTGTTCCCCACCTCGTCTCTGTGCATCTTCCTTGTGATGGTGCAGCTACAGACAAAACTACATCGTTAAACAAGTCGTCTCTATAATGAGTGATGAGTCGATTCTGTATTGGTGTCAGGTATGGTCGTTTGCGTGTGCAGTCGACCAAAAGAATGTCAACTTCCCGAGAGCTTCTTGCAGGACCAAATCTAGGCATCATGGTGTGGAACCCACAGCCCTCAATGACCATAAGACTCTTATGTTTTTCTCGTTTATTTCTTTCTGAATGATCTTGTAGTTGGTCGGTGTTTTTAAGTTAAAAACAGTTGTCGTAGTGTACGCTTTGTACGATATTTTACTCAGTGCCACGTTCCAACAGGTCTTCCACAGTGTTATGATAGATGAATTTTAGAAGCAGTAATGCAAGGCACTAATGTCTTATATCGGAGGTCTCTACTACCACAGAAAGTAAGCAAAAACTTTTGCGGTAGTAAACTGTGTTGGTGATCACGTTATTTCGTTGAAACAGAATATTCTTATCTGTAAATTTCAACAACGCATAAGGTGGCACTATATGGTACGCAGTATGCTAAACAACTTATCATATGTGACAAACTCGGTTTTATCATTATCCTTGTCACAAAAAACTCAAATATTTTGGAGCAAAATGCGGAACAGTGGTTGTGTTATTCCAAGAATGAAATATCACAAACTGACATTGCCTGGCTGTCTTTTCATTATTACAGAAAATTGTATGAGTCTTATATTAATTGAGATTACAGTTTTTTTGCCCAGTCAGATTGCATCATCAGCCGCCTACCTAATGTCTCTACGAAACACATCTACACATTCCGAAGATCGCCAGTCTAGAGCTTCTATCAATCACGTCTACACAACACACAGCTTCTATTTTTGCATTAAACGTATTTTAATACTATCTCACGTTGATCTAAAAGCCTAAGTTTCAAATAGTAGCATATTGTAAAAAGAATTATCCATATTTTTGTCATAAACTAAATTACAGATGGAAAGAAATCTCTTTAAATCACTATGTCGGCAAATATATCCGTAGACATTCGTTGAAGTTTTAAACTCAACACAATTAGGCATGTGGTGGAGGCTTCCCGAAGTTATTTAGGATCAGCTGAGGCTGCCTTCTGGTAGGTCGATGAGGTACTACATCAAAAAACCTGACGGTTGAATTCTGTGAAGAAAGCGCATCTGCGCATAACAGTACATCATTAGCTATACTGACGGAAATAGAAAGTGTTACAGCATTAAGCTACTGTCCGATGTTTATCAGACTTTGTTGAGATGTTCATCACATAACGGGTATGATTAAACCTTCAATCCATCGGAACAGATCTCCATTATCAACATCAGTGTGAGGTTCGACCTCCACTGGCACGAGTCCATCCTTGTGTTCGTTGAGGCAGAGAAGCAGACAGCCCCCAAATGGCGTCCTGTAGAGCTGCATGACATAAGTGAACCACACGTCATGTCAGTCCTTGGAGACTGGTGGCTGGAGGCTGATGTGGAAGTAGAAGTCACACCATCGCACCCCAGATGTTCCCTATGACTGACGAAGCAAGTGACCGGGCAGGCCAGCCAATGATTCGTACAGCCCTCAAGTCGGTTGTCTTTTGAACTGCGGTATAGTGTCTTACATTAACCTGCTGGATGGATATGCCGCTTGGTATCCTGGTCATAAAAGGTATGACAACAGGCGAGCAATGAGCTTCCTCTGAGCTATTATCTAATTTCCTGATGTCATGGCCAACAGCTCTCTGTAGTAGGACTGCAGGAATTGGCGTGGTATGCATCTCAACAGTTGCTGCTCACTCTGACCTTTCACCAGGACGTCTACATGTCTACTTGATCACCGCAAACAGGAGTAAGACCCACCGATCTACGCCACAGAGTGACACGCAGTCACCTAGTTGACTCTAGCTCTATACCCTGCAAGTCTCGTCTCTGGAGACGAGCTACAGTAGTTGTGGGCCAAGTTGCGTCAGGAGAGCATACAACGGCTTTATGATACCTTTCCTAAATGAATCAGTGCATGCATGCAGGCCAAATAAATGGGCTCATAGTGCCAATTTCTTTATAAATTAGGCTCGATGTTGTAACCGAAGAAATAATATCACATACCCACTCAAACCGCGAAGTTCAATTTTGTTTCCTTCTCCTCTTCTGGCTGCTATCCTTTTTGTCAGGCGGTGTATATCTGAAGGATAAGGGGAAAAAGCAAGTAAGTCGGTTTTTCTTCAGAGTTGAGTTTTTATCATTATTCGATATACAATGATTAGTTTCTACTGATATGTAGAAAAGATCAGACAAGTAGTATTGGAGAGAAGCAAGGAGAGCCATGCAGAAGTTTAAGAGAACCAGGTAAGTCATTCCGTCGGTGACAGACAGCAACCTAAGGATTATGCTTGTCGTGTCACATTGTTTACTATTATGAGGTAATTCATTCAGATTTATCTCAATAGTTACTTTATTCAATGCTCCTTACACTACAGTATTATCTTTTTGAGCGGTATAAAGATGTCTTAAGTGTTTTTCTGATGTCGGTGAGTTCACTTGAGCGTGAAAAAAATCGAAGAACAGACCAAAAAAAAAAAAAAAGGCGCATGACCGGTCTGATATGCAATATTAGTAAAAAAGTGAAATTAAGTGGCCATGACATAGCCGCTGCACTCTTAAGTATTTTTTCCTTTTTTTGAGAAATGGACTAAAAATATTTGAAACGCCGTAATTTAGTCGTTCTGAAACTCACAATGAAGAAGACAAGTATCTCTCTACGTTAACTTATAAGTATACAATTATTAAAATTAAGTAGCTTGTTGGATAATTCATTCAGCTGTTTTATGATGATTTTTAATTCACATGATCTGTTTCGAAGTTATACCACTGTATTAACGAAATAAAGGCGATCGTCATTTAGATTCCATCCATGAAAATCAATCACGCAAAAAAGGAAGGAATAAGCATTGGAGATTAACGTCCAGTCGACAGCGAGTTCTTTAGAGACGGATCACAAGCTTGGATTACGAAAGGATAGGGAAGGAAATCATCCGTGCCCTTTTCAAAGGATCTATACCATCTGCCTGGAGCAGTTTAGGGAAATCTTGAGAAATCAAAACATGAAAAGCTGCACGCGGATTTGAACCGTCGCCCTTCCGAATAAAAGTCCAGTCACGCAAAAAAGTATTTACTTGCAGTTCGCTACAGAGCGAGCTTGATGACTACCCAGCATCGTTGATATGGACCGTCAAATGCTGCCAAAGTCACTGCAGCCTCAATGAGACAAGAGTATATTTACTGACCGATTTGAATTTCTTAATGAGTATTATACAACTATGGTACTGTCTTAGGATACATACGGACAATTTTCGTCGACAAGTTTAGCACTTCTGTTTGGATTTAGTATCCCAAAGGGAACTATTTTACAGCAGCCTGTCACGTGTTAAAAAATGTATTAGTCCGCTTTTATGACTGCTATAAACTCTGAAGCGCCAAAGAAAGTCGTATAGGCATGCGTATTCAAATACAGAGATATGTAAACGGGCAGAAGACGGCACTGCGGTCGGCAACGCCTATATAAGGCAACAAGTGTCTGGCGCAGTTGTTAGATCAGTTACTGCTGCTACAATGACAGGTTATCAAGATTTAAGTCAGTTTGAACGTGGAGTTGTAGTTGGCGCACGACTGATGGGACACAGCATCTCTGAGGTAGTGATGAAGTGGGGATTTTCCTGTAAAACCATTTCACGAGTGTACCGTGAATATCAGGAATCTAGCAAAACTACAAATCTTCGACATCGCTGTGGCCGGAAAAAGACCCAGCAAAAACGGGACCAACGACGACGGAAGAGAATCGTTCGAGGTGACCCTTCCGCAAATTGATGCAGATTTCAGTGCTGGGCTGTCAACAAGTGTCAGCGTGCGAACCATTCAACGAAACATCATCGATATGGGCTTTCGAAGCTGAAGGCCCACTCGTGTACCCTTGATGACTACACGATACAAAGCTTTACGCCTCGCCTGCGTCCGTTAACACCGACATTGGACTGTTGATGACTGGGAACATGTTGCCTGGTCGGATGAGTCTCGTTTCAAATTGTATCGAGCGGATGGACGTGTACGGGTATGGAGACAACCTCAAGAATCCATGGACCCTGTATGTCAGCAGGGGACTGTTCAAGCTGTTGGAGGCTCTGTAATGGTGTTAAGTGTGTGCAGTTGGAGTGATACGGGACCGCTAATACGTCTAGATACGACTCTGACATGTGACATGCACTTAAACATTCTGTCTGATCACCTGTATCCATTAATGTCCACTGTGCATTCCGATGGACTTGGGCAATTCCATCAGGACCAAACTCCCCAGAAATGAACAATATTGAGCATATCAGGGATGCCTTGCAACGTGCTGTTCGGAAGAGATCTCCACCCCTAGTACTCTTACGGATTTATGGACAGCCTTGCAGAATTCATGGTCTCATTTCTCTCCAGCATTACTTCAGACATTAGTCGAGTGCATACCACGTCGTGTTGAGGCACTTCTGCGTGCTCGCGGGGCCCTACATGGTATTAGGTAGGTGTGCAGTTTCTTTGGCTCTTCATTGTATAAAAGTAAATAGCATTTTGATATAAAGTGTCATTGACCTACTTTGTTATGTTTTTAACGGGCATACATGGTATTATCAAAAAAGTGCATGTCTAAAAGAATTTTATGTTTTTCCGTTTCTGTGAAGTAAAACATTCCCCATTAGATTTTATTGCGTTTCATTGCACACTGAGAGGACAAAAGTAATGGTATTCCTTCCAGTATCGTGTCGGACCTTCTTGCGCACGGCATAGTGCATCAGCTCGAAATGACATGGAACCAACAAGTCGTTGCAATTACCCTGCAGGAATATTGAAACATGGTCTTTCTATAGCCGTCCATAATTGCGAAATTGTTGCCGATCCAGGATTTTATGTCCCATAAATGTTTGATGGGGTTCATGTTGGGCGATTGGGTGGCCAGATCATTCGGTCGAATTGTCCAAAAAGTTCCTCAAACTAATCTCGAACAATTGTGACCTGGTAGCGCGGACCATAGTCCTCCATAAAAATTCCATTGTTGTTTGGGAATATAACCTTTCCAGTCAACGATGGGTTCGATTGTACCTTAGGACCCAGTCCATTTCACGTAAACACAGCCCACAACCATAGTGGAGCGTGCCTTGTTGATAACTTGTGTCCATGGCTTCGTGAGATGAGCGCCTCACTCGAACCCTACCGACGGTTCTTAACAATTGAAGTCGGGACTCATCTGACCAGGCCACGGTTCTACAGTCGTCTAATGTCTGAGGGATGCGGTCACTAGCACGGGAAAGGGGCTGCAGGCTCTATCGTGCTGTTAACAAGGCATACGCATTGGTCGTCGGGTCGGGGCCATAGCCCACTAACACCAATTTCACCTCACTGTCCTAACGGACTCCCTAGTCGTACGTCCCACATTGACTTCTGCGACTATTTCACGGAGTGTTGCTTGTGTGTTAGCACTGACAACTCTACTCAAGCACCACTGCTATCGGTCGTTAAGTGAAGGTCGTTTGCCACTTTGACACTGTGGATCCCGGAATATTGAATTTTTTTACGATTTCCGAAATGGAATGTCCCATGTGTCTAGCTCCAACTATCATTCTGGGTCCACAAGTCTGTTAATTCCCGTCGTGCACCCGTAATGTCGGAAACCTTTACACATGAATCACCTGACTACAAATGATAGCTCTGCTTTTTCTGTTGTTTGACCTCTGTGTCTACAATTCACCAATAGTCAATGAACACTACCCTTAAATGACAACTAGGAACGTCAAAACGTAGAAGTATAAAGCACCGAACCGTGAAGTGATGCATTGGGAGGGCACTTCATTCGCATTCGGGAGGAGCAGAGTCCAGATCCCTGAATGACAGTCCAGATTTGCTATATCGTTTACAGCGAATCCTGCGTGGCTTCCTTTGAATATACCACATCCGGTTTCTTCTTGAAAACCAATAATAATTATTATAATTATAATTGTAATAATATTTCTTCAGTATAATGAGTTACTTTAATTTACAAAGCTTAGTACGACCCCAGGGCAGGGTGTGATGAGAGCAGTGACCTGTGAAAGAAAACCATACTGTTATCCTTCTGGTTGTAACAATAAGTTTCTTTACATTAATTCGAGGATGTCAACTGTGGCTAAAGTTAGAAATAAGCCTTGATTATTTCAAAAGATATTTTGCGGGGAAGAATCTCAGCAGAAACTGGTGTGAGAGCATGGAAGCCCCCACTGCCGGATATGTGTGGTTGGAACTTGCGGAAATCCAGGTGCTACTTGGTCATCGGTTTCCCCGTCACTGTACAGCTACACCGCAGGGATGAGTCCTTCCAGAGGCCACGACATTCGTATTACATAAGAAAGAACGCAAGAGAGTCGCTGCGATTACACACGCAATGCCTCGGTGTGGAAGAAGCAAGTGCGCCGCTGGCCTGACTTGCTAATTACCCTGAAGAGCGGTGGCACGATATATAGCTACTGAAATGCGGCATGCCGCCTCGGCGTCAGCATAATTAGCTACCAGGTGCTAGTGCCAGACCACAAAAAAAAAACCAAAAATTATATTTCAAACATAATTCACAATTAAATATCAAAATTCAGTAAACATTCATTTTAAAGAATTAATTTACACATCACTGGTAATGAAATTACTTCAATCTTGCTTTTAAACTACTTACAAGAAGTGAAAATTCGAATAAGAATCTTTGGAAGGAAGGCTTTGGCTACAGGACAACCGGCGGACCCAGTCGTCGTAAGAGGATCACCCCACAGGCTCTGGTAGAAAGGCAGTTACAATCAATCACCGCAACAGACTGAAAATTAAGATTACATTTCAATTATAAACAGAGCCCCAATAATATTTTCTTGTTTTAACAAAGCTAAAACACGTTAAAATATTAAATCATGGCACGTTAGGAAGATAATGTAAATATGAAAATATGTTGGATGGTGAACTTGGTCGAGTATAAATGGCCACAAGTTTTTTAACCCGTGGAACGTTCAATTTCTTTAAGAAAATTCCAATATGCTTACAGGAAGCTAACTGTTTCAACAGCACGGTTCGTAATGAAATACAGGGTGAGTCACCTAACATTACCGCTGGACATATTTCGTAAACCACATCAAATACTGACGAATCGATTCCACAGACCGAACGTGAGGAGAGGGGCTAGTGTAATTGGTTAATACAAACCATAAAAAAATGCGCGGAAGTATGTTTTTTAACACAAACCTACGTTTTTTTTAAAATGGAACCCCGTTAGTTTTGTTAGCACATCCGAACATATGAACAAATACGTAATCAGTGCCGTTTGTTGCATTGTAAATGTTAATTACATCCGGAGATATTGTAACCTAAAGTTGACGCTTGAGTACCACTCCTCCGCTGTTCGATCGTATGTATCGGAGATCACCGAATTACGTAGGGATCTAAAGGGAACGGTGATGGACCTTAGGTACAGAAGAGACTGGAACAGCACATTACGTCCACATGCTAACACCTTTTTATTGGTCTTCTTCACTGACGCACATGTACATTACCATGAGGGGTGAGGTACACATACACACGTGGTTTCCGTTTTCAATTACGGAGTGGAATAGAGTGTGTCCCGTCATGTCAGGCCAATAGATGTTCAATGTGGTGGCCGTCATTTGCTGCTCACAATTGTAATCTCTGGCGTAATGAATGTCATACACGCCGCAGTACATCTGGTGCAATGTCGCCGCAGGCTGCCACAATACGTTGTTTCATATCCTCTGGGGTTGTAGGCACATCACGGTACACATTCTCCTTTAACGTACCCCACAGAAAGAAGTCCAGATGTGTAAGATCAGGAGAACGGGCTGGCCAGTTTATGCGTCCTCCACGTCCTATGGAACGCCCGTCGAACATCTTGTCAAGGGTCAGCCTAGTGTTAATTGCGGAATGTGCAGGTGCACCATCAAGCTGATACCACATACGTCGACGCGTTTCCAGTGGGACATTTTAGAGCAGCGTTGGCAGATCATTCTGTAGAAACGCGATATATATTGCAGCTGTTTGGGCCCCTGCAATGAAGTGAGGACCAATGAGGTGGTCGCCAATGATTCCGCACCATACATTTACAGTCCACGGTCGCTGTCGCTCTACCTGTCTGAGCCAGCAAGGATTGTCCTCGGACCAGTAATGCATGTTCCGAAGATTCACTGCCCCGTGGTTTGTGAAACCCGCTTCATCGGTAAACAAGTAGAACTGCAACGCATTCTATGTTAATGCCCATTGACAGAATTGCACTCGATGATTAAAGTCATCACCATGTAATTACTGATGTAGCGACACATGAAATGGGTGAAAGCGGTGACGATGCAGTATGCGCATGACACTACTTTGACTCAGTCCACCGGCTCTCGAAATGTCCCGTGTACTCATGTGTGGGTTCATGGCAACAGCAGCTAACACACCAACTGCACCCGCTTCTCCTGTGACGGGCCTGTTACGGACCCATTTGCGTGCTACAACCATACCTGTTGCATACAGTTGGCGGTAGGTGTTTTGCAATGTGCGGCACGTTGGATGCTCTCTGTCCGGGTACCATTCTGCATACACCCTGCAGGCTTCAGCTGCATTTCGTCGACACTCGCCATAGATGAGTATCATCTCCGCTTTTTCAGAGTTCGAATACACCATGGTCACAGTCCCTACAACACTACACTATCACAGACGTCTGGTAACACGGTGTACTACAGTTGGTCTGCGTGCGGAGACGAATGCAGAATAACAATAGCAGCAAGTGCTACATGCGGACACTGGGACAGCTAGACCAAACCACAACAGTGCACTACAGCTACACTCGTAAACACGGTCATCATCGTAAACATGTCCCTGCAGATGCTGCTCGCCGACCGTGGCCCGTGTTTGTTTCAACACGCAACTGAACGTCGGAGGTTTCAAGCGTCAACTTTAGGTTACAATATCTCTGGATGTAATTAACATTTTACAATGCAACAAACGGCACTGATTACGTATTTGTTTATATGTTCGGATGTGCTAACAAAACTGACGGGGTTCCATTTAAAAAAACGTAGGTTTGTGTTAAAAAACATACTTCCGTGCATTTTTGTATGGTTTGTATTAACCAATTACACTAGCCCCTCTCCTCACGTTCGGTCTGTGGAATCGGTTCGTCAGTATTTGAATTGGTTTACGAAATATATCCAGCGGTAACGTTAGGTGACTCACCCTGTATATAACAGTTATTTAAAAATGAGTAACTGAAGAAGAAATAATTGCCTGGGACATTTTTTATTTTTTTTATTTCGGAACTGCCACGGTTAGATATGCGTTGAAACTTGTATTTACTTGGTTAACCCCAATGAAATTAAAAGAAAACGTCCGTGTGGTAGCCCTTGAGCGGGAGCTGCCGTTTGTGAGTTAACCTAGTTAACGAGATGGGAGTTCAGTCCTCAGCAAAAGGCACTGTAGTCACTCCACATCGTGATTCAGACTGTGCAGCAGCTCTACAACTTAAGAAGCTACATAGTAGCTAAGACTATGAAGGTCGAATCGCTTTGGTCTGAGTAGTACAAGAGAATGTCTTTTACTTGCTCTTATTAAGCACAATGAAACCTGAGTAGAAACACTAAGAAGGTTCGCTCAGTGGTTCGGCTTCGATGAACGTTCAAAGGTTAATTACGAAAAGCCAGACACGCAAAGGTTACCATGCAGTTGCCTTGCCTTGTTTTCGCCCAAACTGACGACTTCCGCTAGGAAATAGACGAGAGCGGAATCAATCAGGATATAAATTATAGTGGTTTCTCCAATACAATAGAACGATCTTCTACTGCAGATATTACAATGAATCTAAACGTGAGTGAAACACAGGTAAGCATATAAAAACTATAGCGCTACGTTATACAAACAACAAAACTGCTCGCTAAATAATATACAGGGTGTTTCAATATGAATATACGGCTTTTAAGGCTTTGTAGCACATATTACATTCACCTTACAATTACAGATAATACACCAAATGAAAGAGAAGCACAAACAGTTTTTCTTACAATTATTCAGTGTGAACACCAATCACACCTCGAGTCAATAGGGGAGTTGTTCCGAAACCTTGATGAATGTGTCAGGAGTAACTGTTGCAATAACACTGTTTCTAAAGTCAGATAGAACGGCTGGTATTGGAGGCACATACACATGATCACGTCAGATCGTGTGTGAACATGGAGATCATGCATAAAATGCTGTGTCAACCGGACCCTAGCGCCCAATCCACCGGTCGGATACAACGTCGTTTAACCAGTCACGTACTGAGTTAAGCCAGTGAGGCAGCACACCATCTTGCTCCCAAATAAAGATGTGTTGTTCATCTTCTTCCCATTGAGGCATGGGCCATAGCTCTAGCACATCAAGATAAGAAACATCAGTTATAGCTGATTCACTGAAAAAGAAAAAAAAAAGTGGTTCAAATGGCTCTGAGCACTATGGGACTCAACTGCTGAGGTCATTAGTCCCCTAGAACTTAGAACTAGTTAAACCTAACTAGACCTAAGGACATCACAAATATCCATGCCCGAGGCAGGATTCGAACCTGCGACCGTAGCGGTCTTGCGGTTCCAGACTGCAGCGACATTAACCGCACGGCCACTTCGGCCGGCGAAAAAGAAAGGCCCATAAACTTTCCATGGGTGCAATTCTTGGGGGCTAAGCGTGAAAGACTCACACTCATTCAACTCGTTTTTCAGTCACTCTTTGTCATTCCATACTCTTCCCAATGCGCACAGGTATACAAACAAAACTGTTTTAGTTGCTCTTTCATTTGGTGTATTATTTACAATTGTAAGTAGAACACAATAAATGCTACAATGTCTTAAAACCAGTATGTTCATATTGAAACACCCTGTATAGTCTTGACAGATGGTCAGGTGAATCAATGTATCTACACACTCGGTAGAGGCAGTTCACATCAAGATTCAGAACAAGGCGTTCCATCAACCAACGCCGCACGGTACATCCCAGAAACCAAGCAGGCGATTCGGACTACCAATTCCGACGGCGAACCGTCCAAAACGCAGGCCGGCATATAGGCCCCGGCTCGCCGCGTTTGCACTCGGAATTGCTGCTTGCTTCCTCGCGTCTGGCCGAGCTGTCCTCCACAACTCCGCTCGATGGTTCGGACACCGGCTAACCACACTTACACCTCCGCGCACGTCCTCTAGCTCCGCCGGCGAGGCTGCCCAGTCAAAGATTACAACTCCCGTTGGAAAACAAAGGTCGACAGGGCCCCGCACGTCTCAGTCACAGTAATGAATTACGGTGCTGGACAGAAATTTGAATTCGCTCCTCCGTAACAAGAATATAGTGTCACTGCCACAGCGACATCCTAAAATGGCTCTGAGTACTATCGGACTTAACATCTAAGGTTATCAGTCCCCTAGAACTTAGAACTGCTTAAACCTAACTAACCTAAGGACATCACACAACACCCAGTCATCACGAGGCAGAGAAAATCCCTGACCCCGCCGGGAATCGAACCCGGCAACCCGGGCGTCGGAAGCGAGAACGCTACTGCACGACCACGAGCTGCGGACATACATCCTAAAAGCTTTTGCCTTTGCAACACACCACCACTTATTAACTAAAGTACGATGATTTGGCGTATCAAACGATATTCGCCGCTGGATTGAGGATTTGTGGCTGGGAAGGACACAGTGTGTTATCTTGACTGGGGATTCATCTATTGGAACAGCCATAACATGCCACAGCATGCCACATAGAAGTGTGATGAGGCCCTTGCTATTCTCGTTGTATTTAATAACCTAGCGGACAATGTTAATATTAATCTTGAGAGGTGGCATGAGCCCCCTCTCATATTTCTATCTTACGATTTTCCTCACTAATTGCATGCAGTGAAAAGTCGCTATTCCTTCACACGCGGACTTCCCACGCAGCGTCTCTCGTCACCCAGGTGGTCCGGTGACAGGCGGGCTCTGCTGATCTGGAAAGCGTTAAGCCGACGGGTGTGAGGAAGTCGAGTGAATGCTTTGCAGACGCCGACATTGTCAAAAGACACGCCCGGAGGGGTCTGAAGTAGCAGCTGGGCTAGAGGTTCCGTTACTTCGCAGAAACTTAGCGAAAACACTTTCTGGCGGGCTACCAGCGAGGCGTGGGAATGACTTGTGTACCCAGGCAGTTGTGGCGGGAAAATTCCCGCGCTTTCTGCAAAATAGTAACTGTGATTGGCTTGCTCAGGGCATAGCTCCGTGACGTAGCAAAATCAGCGCAGAAATTGGCGCCAAGAATCTCCATTGGTGGAATGGTAGTGCTCTGGCAATAAGTGGAATTTTCCGCCGGTTTTCGAGTTGCTGATTGGAACAGGGCCACTGTCGTGGGGGCGGGAATGTTGTGTGTTCGGCCTGTACGGATGCTCTAGGTAGTCGGCTCTCGCCTTTGGGTCGAGGACGTCGAAGCAACCAGCCATCGCCTCCAGTACGCCAGATCGTGTTCTGGCAGTTAAGAAGACAATTTGGTAATGTATGTCCGCAGCACCGGCAGATAGGGATTTTCCTAGGTGATGATCAGAGCTCAGCAGAGCGCGCCTGTTCGTCTTTTTCTAACTTTGTTCTGTCTTGAGTAGCACCAATTAATGTTGGGTTAGCTGTGTGTCTCTCTTAAGATTTGAGTGGCAAGGAATTGGCTCCACATACCACTTCGTCTTAAACCTCACAATCTAGTTTAGGGACAACTTCACCTTCATAGCGTTTGTTTGAGTATCCAATTTGAGCCAATTTGATGTATTATAAATGTTTCATGTGTTTTTGTTTATTATTTTGTGTTTAGTCTTAATAAATCATATTGTTATTTTGGACAGAACTTTCATTCTGTTAATCGGTAGAGCAACCCATCATTTCTCACTACGTTAATGAAACCTTCCTTTATTTAACTTATTTATCAAATTAAATTGTTGCAGGTGCCAAACTCTTTTCTACTCCACTTGCAGGGTTGATTACAGTCAGTTCGCGTATATTTTTTAATCCATGTGCAACAGCAAAAGTCGGAGTTAGAATAGGGGGGGGGGGGGCTTAGAGCATCATTTACATATGGAGATTCTAGAAGAATTTAGTGTTAAATACACTGCTTGCCCCAGCACCTCGCAATCTCACAGTTGGTTTATGTGTAATAAAGACTGTCTTAAAAAATCTCGACAAATATTCCACCAGATCGTGATAATATTTCAAAGTGATGCAAAGAGTGGTAACTTGCTCTGAATGTTCAGAAATGTAAAATTGTGTGCACTTCACAAGACGCACAACCGTTGTACCCTATAACTAAGCCACACCTCCAGTGGCTCTGGACTGTGAGCGCGATATAGGACGGCTAGCGGCAGTCGCTCACCCCACTCGGAAATGGGGCCTCTTCGCTAGCACACTATCGTTCGTGCTTATTTCAGGAAGCCTCTTCCTTGTTAACATTGTGATAGCTGAACTCTGTTTCTCGTGCAAAATTTGTGATGGATCTTCATTCGGTTGGAGAAACACAAGTTAAGTAAATCTTCTGTTTACTGTGATAACTTGCTATTAATCATTTCTGCTCCTATCCAGCTCTACTGCGACGACAGTTGCCGCACCACTCGGTAGCCCGCCTCTCCTTACCATTGTGTATGAAGCCGTACGCAATAGGAGACAGTTTTTGGTTCATTGCTGAGACACTAGGAAATACAACGTCTACGGCGGAGTTTGTTAACAGGTACTCACGCAGTCCTTCTAGGAATGTTCCTCAGGTGTGTTGGGCCCATACCAAATAGAGCAATAAATATTGAACATGTGCCAGAGAGTTCAGGTAAAATGGTCCAAGGTTTTCTCCCCCTGTGGACGAGTGTGACGCTGGAAAACACGAACTGACAAACGTTTGGAGAATGACGTCAACAATCCCATCAAAGCCTACTTGGAAACTTAGAAGAATCAAAATGACTGAGAGGTACCAACTAAAAGACAACTTTAGATTAACCACAGCGCACACAGACGTAGCTGAACAGTCATTTTTTTCAATCTCCGTACACTAATAGAATTGGATGAAACACCTGCAAAATGTTTTAGTTTAATTTAGCGTAAAACTACCCTTTCATCTACAATCATTGTCGAGCTTAGACACAGATATTGACTAGGAGGCAGTTGAATAGATACTCGGTCGTGATATTCGTTAGTTTCCGTAGTAGGTCACAAGCGCTGACAAACAACTCCTGATCTAGTAATTTGCACAAACATGTTTCGTCCTCTCACGTTCCTTAATTCGTCTGCAACAAAACCGACGCCTTTACAACTAAGCAAATTAATTAATTATTTGGCACACCTATTTGGGAAGTGAGAGTGACGACTGCGTGCCAGGGGTGGCCTGAGGCTGGTACTGTGTACCAAACCCGGTAGCCAGAGGGCCAAATAAATAAATTCCGACAATAGATTAAAATCTAAACTCTTTCGGTGTTTTATCGGTAATACATTGACGTGAAAACAGCTATGGGATAGCGATATGCTCATACACAGATAGCGGTAGTATCGCGTACACAAGATATAAAAGGGCAGTGCATTGGTGGAGCTGTCATCTGTACTCAGATGTGAAACGGTGTCCGATGTGATTATGGCCGCACGTCGGAAATTAACAGACTTTGAACGTTGCAGCTAGATGCATGGGACATTCCACTTCGGAAATCGTTAGGGAATTCAATCTTCCGAGATCCACAGTGTCAAGAGTGTGCCGAGAATACAAAATTTCCTGTCATTACCTCTCACCGTGGACAACGGAGTGGCCGACAGGCTACGCTTAACGACCGACGCGTTTGCGTAGAGTTGTCAGTGCTAACAGACAAGCAACACTGCGTGAAATAACCTCATAAATCAATTACACACGTACGGCGAACGTATCCATTAGGACAGTGTGCGAAATTTGGCGTTAAGGGGCTATGGCAGCGGATGACCGACGCAAGTATTAAAAACCCAAACATTTCAATAATAATCTTCAGGCTCAGTTTCAATTACACTTTACCAGTCAGACATCTTTGCTGACAAGCACACAGGAGATTGAGAAATACCAGGCTTAAATGTCGGAGCCTGATATTAAAACTTATGAAAATCAACCAAAGAATTTTATTGCTAAGAATTGTTGCTTAAGATTAGTGCATCGACAGCTTTCATTTGCAACTTTATTTTTTGTACAAGAACAGCACGGTCAATGTAACATGACGAAGCTATGCTAAAACGAAGTTCTTTCAAATCACTGAAGTGGCTCATAGACAAATTGTAAGAAAGCATTACTCAGCAACGAATAGGACCTAGGATCAAAATGAATTGGGCACAAGATGAATTACAGAAAACCAAATCGCAATACTGATCTTTTACGCAAGGAATTTCTGAGCTACTACTGACGCAAAACCGTAAACACCAATTTACAATAAATAAACTTTGTTTGTAGTGCAGACTTCCATCAGCAATGTAATCCTATGTAATGCATAGTCCCGGTCTCTTCCTTTTTTTATATAGGAGTGATGTTTGTACGCAAGCAAAGTAAGTTCTAGTTTCTGTTGCTCTTACTGTTTTCAGAGTACAAGCCCTATGACGAAGAGGAAAGGCAAATGTCCTCAACAGCGGGTACCGCGGTAAGGATTTCTCAACATTACTCTAATCAGTTGTGGACACAAACACGCTGATCAAAAAATTAGTCACCACCAATGGACATCGCACTAATAACGTATAACGTCGCCTTCATCCTTGGCTCAAATGGCTCTGAGCACTATGGGACTCAACTGCTGTGGTCATAAGTCCCCTAGAACTTAGAACTACTTAAACCTAACTAACCTAAGGACAGCACACAACACCCAGCCATCACGAGGCAGAGAAAATCCCTGACCCCGCCGGGAATCGAACCCGGGAACCCGGGCGTGAGAAGCGAGAACGCTACCGCACGACCACGAGATGCGGGCCCTTCATCCTTCATTGTGGGTTTAATGCAGCGAGGAAGGGAGTCTTCAAGTTTCTTTAGCTATGCCCTATGAATCTGAAGCCACTTACTGATGACTGGATCCCGCAACGTTACATTCTGGAGGTACCTGACGTTTCGCTCGGTGTTCCAAATAGTCTCAGACATTTTCTGTGGCATTAAGGTCGCGTGATTTCGTGGGCCAGTCAAGGTGCAACGAAGGTGACGGAGTGTTCGTCGAACTAGGAACATATGCGTGTAGCCTTTTGAACACGACTGTTGTCATGTTGGAAAAATGGAGATTTCATCATAAAGATGTGGAAGGAAGGGCATCGAAAATGAAATAAACATCCTTGATTTTTTTACGGTAACCTAAATGAGTGGAAAAAAAAAGAAAAGACCATGCGGTTCTAGGCGCTACAGTCTGGAGCCGAGCGACCGCTACGGTCGCAGGTTCGAATCCTGTCTCGGGCATGGATGTGTGTGAGGTCCTTAGGTTAGTTAGGTTTAATTATTTCTAAGTTCTAGGCGACTAATGACCTCAGAAGTTAAGTCGCATAGTGCTCAGAGCCATTTTAACTGCGACTTAATCGTATAACTGGGCCGTATGTAGGCCGATGCCTCGCTCATTATAAAAAGAGGCAACATTGCAGACCGTCGGATCATGCGACAAACCTTCCTTCAGCTACTATCCAGTTTTTGCGGTTTGACTAATTTAAGACGTTTTGTGGAGAACCTAACTACAAATTTCCATTGCACGCAGTTTTGTACGTAATATTCGCTTGGAAACGGGTTGAGATGTATTAGCATGCACTGTTGTGTTTGAAAGTGATTGTCGTTGACAAAGCACGACCCTGGTCTTAGGCTCTTGCCGGTTACAGTCTTTTTACGACCACTGCTCTTACGCAATTTTACATCGGTGCGAGTGTTACACCATTCACTGTAGACACGTTTATAAGTCCGCATTGATATAAAATGTCACATGCCAGTGTCGACTCATCTTACTGCGCTGATTCCACACAGCCTACGGGCATTTACGCATCACTTCACTGAAACTACTTACGTCATACTTGAAGGCCTGGTAGCACTTGTTGAGCATCTACAGCGCTTGAAAAGAAGCGAGTGATTCTTTAAGGGCCTGACAAATATTTTGTCCGGTGAGCTTATTTGAAAGCCGCAACTGCATATTGGCTCCGTTATTGCTCCAAATGTCATCGACTAGTCAAACAAACACTTCATTAGGTGGTTATTATATCTAACAGGTTACCTTTACAAACTCGGTACACATTCTGTATAGCTAACATCTAGGTAGCCTGAAGTTGATAAAGGCATGGAAGTAAATCGGGTAGCAAGCCTTCATCCACTGGAGACCAATGGCTTTTTGTATCTTTAAGTTTGTGGGCACTTTTAGAAACCACAACAAGCCATACAATTCTTTAAAGATATACCTTTATCGTTTTCGAACTTGAAAACTCTTCTAGCTGGGATTCCACATGTATTTGTCAAGGCGTCCTATGTCCATGTGTTAGTGGTTTCATTCCGTGAACCATGTTCCTGGACGACGAAACCTCCATATATGAAGACTACGCTCGGCATAATTGAACAGTGTGTGCATTGTTTTTCCTCTCAAGCTATACACTTCAATGTATGTAGCAAGCACAGTTCCTGCTTCCTGACACCACACGTCTTCAAAGATATGGCGATACTGTCTTCAAAGTAACAATACAAAACTACAACAGTGAGTGTACAATTCAGTGTTCATATGTACACTCTTAATATATAGTGATTTCGTGAATAAGGACTGTATTCCATTATATCGTGCTGCTAGTTGAATGCAAGAGACCTCAACAGGTAATATAGCTACCTAAGAATAAGAACTTGTGCTATGTATTTAAGGAAAGTTTTGGATCAAGTTATAGATGGTTGCTGTTTTTACGTGACAGATCACTACCTTAAGAATACTGCTTATAAAAGTGTTAAGTCAGTATGCAGACAGAACATCAAAGATCAGATGATTCCGACAGATTTTACAAGCCAGCAGAAGTTATTCAGTTATAGAGATACATCCGTTTGCAGCATCCGTCGTGGTTTCCATGAAACTTTCTGCGTTACTTCCTGAAATGTCACCGGTTATTAGCATACTCTAAATACATGGAATAAGCAATATTCATATTTTATATGACATGTTGTTGTGGTTTTCAGTCCTGAGACTGATTTGATGCAGCTCTCCTTTCTTCTCTGTCCTGTGCAAGCTTTTTCATCTCCCAGTACTTACTGCAACCTACATCCTTCTGAATCTGTTTAATGTAATCATCTCTTGGTCTCCCTATACGATTTTTACCCTCCACGCTGCCCTCCAATGCTAAATTTGTGATCCCTTGATGCCTCAGAACATGCCCTACCAAACGGTCCATACTTCTTGTCAAATTGTGCCACAGACTCCTCTTCTCCCCTATTCTATTCAATACCTCCTCATTAGTTACGTGATCTACCTATCTAATTTTCAGCATTCTTCTGTAGCACCACATTTCGAAAGCTTCTATTCTCTTCTTGTCCAAACTATTTATCGTCCATGTTTTACTTCCATACATGGCTACACTCCATACAAATACTTTCAGAAACGACTTCCTGAAACTTAAATCTATACTCGATGTTAACAAATTTCTCTTCTTCAGAAACGCTTTCCTTGCCATTGCCAGTCTACATTTTATATCCTCTCTACTTCGACCATCATCAGTTATTTTGCTCCCCAAATAGCAAAATTCCTTTACTACTTTAAGTGTCTCATTTCCTAATCTAATTCCGTCAGCATCACCCGACTTAATTCGACTGCAATACATTATCCTCGTTTTACTTTTGTTGATGTTTATCTTATACCCTTCTCTCAAGACACCATCCATTCCGTTCAACTGCTCTTCTAAGTCCTTTGCTGTCCCTGACAGAATTACAATGTCATCGGCGAACCTCAAAGTTTTTATTTCTTCTCCATGGATTTTAATTCCTACTCCGAATTTTTATTTTGTTTCCTTTACTGCTTGCTCAATATACAGATTGAATAACATCGGGGAGAGGCTACAACCCTGTCTCACTCCCTTCCCAACCACTGCTTCCCTTTCATGCGCCTCGACTCTTATTACTGCCATCTGGTTTCTGTACAAATTGTAAATAGCCTTTCGCTCCCTGTATTTTACCCCTGCCACCTTTAGAATTTGAAAGAGTATATTCCAGTCAACATTGTCAAAAGCTTTCTCTAAGTCTACAAATGCTAGAAAAGTAGTTTTGCCTTTCCTTCATCTTTCTTCTAAGATAAGTCGTGAGGTCAGTATTGCCTCACGTGTTCCAACATTTCTACGGAATCCAAACTGATCTTCCCCGAGGTCGGCTTCTACCAGTTTTTCCATTCGTCTGTAAATAATTCGCGTTAGTATTTTGCAGCTGTGGCTTATTAAACTGACAGTTCGGTAATTTTCACATCTGTCAACACCTGCTTTCTTTGGGATTGGAATTATTATATTCTTCTTGAAGTCTGAGGGTATTTCGTCTGTCTCATACATCTTGCTCACCAGATGGTAGAGTTTTGTCATGACTGGCTCTCCCAAGGCCGTCAGTAGTTCTAATTGAATGTTGTCTACTCTCGGGGCCTTGTTTCGACTCAGTGCTCTGTCAAACTCTTCACGCAGTATCGTATCTCCCATTTCATCTTCATGTACATCCTCTTCCATTTCCATAATATTGTCCTCAAGTACATCGTACTTGTATAGACCCTCTATATACTCCTTCCACCTTTCTGCTTTCCCTTCTTTACTTAGAACTGGGTTTCCATCTGAGCTCTTGATATTCATACAAGTGGTTCTCTTTTCTCCAAAGGTCTCTCTAATTTTCCTGTAGGCAGTATCTATCTTACGCCTAGTGAGATAAGCCTCTACACCCTTACATTTGTCCTCTAGCCATCCCTGCTTAGCAGTTTTGCACTTCCTGTCGATCTCATTTTTGAGACGTTTGTATTGCTTTTTGCCTGCTTCATTTACTGCATTTTCATCAATTAAATTCAATATTTCTTCTGTTACCCAAGGATTTCTACCAGCCCTCGTCTTTTTACCTACTTGATCGTCTGCTGCCTTTATAGACATAGGGTGCAGGAAATAATTGAGGAAAAGTCGTATAATACTGCTCCACATTCGGTATGGATGCATAGTTCGAGAAATCACAATTTAAAATAGCGAGAAATTCCCGAGACGAAACGACCTGCCTCATTTGCGTAGCCTGATGGTACACTGGGTATTCCAGAATGGAAGCTTAAAGTTCCGGGAGGAGTCGTAGACATTTACGTGAATCATAAAAAGTTACAGTCATTGATGAGACGTTTAACTATCCCGTCATAAAATATTCACATTCAAATGTTTGTTATATGAGTCTCACAACTGTCAAAATAAAATTTTAAAAAACTCCATCTCCAGAATCAGTGTGTTTGCGCCGTCTTATTTATGCTTCTTGTCTACGTATAAACTCCACGACAGCGTCTACGATAAAATATATCTATTTATCTCGGTTCTCTGTTAACTGCCAGTCAAATATTTCTCCTGTACGTGGCGATTTTATAGTGAGAAAATAGTAGTACTACCATAACCACGACCCATTTAGGAAAAAATACGATTAAGAAGTTCTTCTTGCCTGAGACTGTGCTTGGAACCGCTATGTCGTAGGGACAACACACGTTATTATGTGTCTTATTATTCTGTCGTACTTCCGAGTAACGGAATGCGTGAAAATGCTACCCCGACTGTTAGTTTGGGTGTTAGTGAAAAGAGTTTTCCCAGCCGTAAGAGATCCACTATTTCTCATGATTTGGCAAATTTATTTTACATTAACTTTGTTGCAGGATGCCATTCCTAATGCTACGGTTGTCAGACAGAGTGTGTCGTGTAAACTTTGTTCTGTGTCACCATACTTTAACTGTGTATAGTATTTTTTTGAGATGGAGAGGGGGAACAAGCTCAAAATTTGCCTATGCGAGCGTGGAAATCCACCGAAAGACCATACTCATTCTGGCTAGTGTACCAGACCAACGGTCCCTAATCCGCTGCGCTGTTTCGAACGCGGTCTGACTCGCAAGCTAGCGTCCTGAACGTTAGGTATACAAGAAGGGCTGTTGTGATTTTAGATCATCTGTTACATTTCTCGTTCAGAAGATAAGACATCTTATGACTTCGATTTGTAGGAATGTGGGGAACAGTAATTCTCAACAGCCAGGGCGGCAATCGCGGAGTCACTTTGTTTTTCATTGGGGAAATCAACTGACAAATTTAATGGACACTGAAACCGTTTATAAGTAAACTTCTGTTTCCCACTGTCGCATGTAAGTCTCCAGTACTCTTCCAGACACAAGAAAAAAAAAAGATCGATAACTGTACTGCACAGCTTAATGAAACTAAAGCGATTAAGAACATACAAGTAGTAAGAAAATAGTGGGCTGCTAGTAGAAAATTGTGGCTTACTTGACAGAAGACGTAAATGAAATGATTCCTACACACATTTTCTGTTTGAACCCTTTGTATGCCGAAAGTCACTTAAACATATTTAAGGTAATTATGTAGATTACAATTTGTAAACAAAACTAGCAAGGAGAAATAATTTTTACGGTCCTGAGAATGATTCATTATTTTTTTAAAAAAAGGAATAATAGATCTCTAACGCTGAGCAATGAAACTTCAATCCAAATAGCAACTGGAGATCATTCCCATGATCGAGAAAGAGCTACAGGTATTTTGTGAGAAACTAAAATATGTGCTTTTGAATTTTCTGTTCAGTAAATCAAACTATATTCTTCAGCGTTCTCTGCCTCTCTCCGTTCCGGTTAAAACTCTAAATGTTTACTTTTTGTTTTTAATTCAGACATTAATGGCAATAATAGCTGCCGTAGTGGAGGAAGACAAGTGAGTTTATGCTTTGGACAAAACACAGATGGTTCTTAGAATATGGAAATGTGGATCGTGAGCTTGGGGAACTCTCCTTGTTTATCTGTAATACAGATTTTTTATGGCGTTATGTAATTATTTCCTTCGGTCTTCGTACTTTATTTGAAGAAAGGCATCTCTTAGCTATTAGTTGCACACGTTCAACTATACTCTTTGCCGGTTTCACGTATTACGACAAGCATCATTGGAAAAAAATTGGTACACTGTTGTGTCATTTATTAGTAGTATGCTTTTTTGACGAGCGTCATAAAAACCGAAACCAGCAAAGAATAATTTGAATGTATACAGCTCACGTTCAAAAAATGCTTCTCTTGAAATATTTAACAGCTGTAGCAAGTTACCAATATAAAGTAATACTTCGTAGTTTACGTTTCTTAGTGTAGCACATTCTTATTTTTTATACATCACACCATACATTCTTTCTTACTTCTTTTATATGTGAAAGTCGTATCAAGACGTTTCATTCGTGCCCTAGGCTATTTCCTTCGCCTCATTAATCTAATGGTTCCAATGCAGTTAATGAAAATACGTGTATGAAGTAAATTCCGAGTCTTACCAGTTTCCCCGCCTCGCCTGACGTATCAGGTCTCCGACCATTCCCCTGCACGTAGCAGAAACGTGATAGTGTTCATTTACACGTTATCCCATCCAGCCTACGAAAAACAAAATCTACGACCATTCCTACGTCGTTTTGCAGTAATTACGATTTTTCTTTATACAAGAATAAAAAGAGATGGTCTAAATTGCAGTTTATATTCTTTATGTTGATAGCAATCGAGTTAGATTTTAATAACCGTAGTCGGACAGCAGTTAATTTTCCCATCCATTGGGGAACCGGTGCTCTGATCTGCTGAATACGTCTGGAAACGGATTCAAATCCTGATGCACCACGGAATATTTCAGTCTGCCTCTCCTGTTAATTATGCGAATATTTTCCAGGAACTGCACATAGTTCGGATTCCACGCCAAGTTGTAGGTCCCCTTTCTCCAGCGGAATAAGTGGAGTAGGTAAGGGACATGTAAATTTCCAACGTGCATTCCAGTGAAAGAGTTACACTAGACCATTAAGCCCCACGAATGCACTATTATTACCATGAGGTATCCACCACCGAATGAAGTCTGAGCTGCTGGTGACGGATGCCTCATAACAGTACATTACGGCTCCGAGGACGGTCTCTTCATGTCGTCTGGGCAAATTAATTGTGGTCTGATGATGGTTGTAACAACTGAAACTTGTCATTACCGACAGGAATAAAATAAACCGCGATTTAGACTGGTCGTTTTTAGAATTCTGTACCTCAGTCGGTAGAAACGGAAACCGTAAAGTACTGCTTTGTTGTCCGGCTGTCTGTCTGTCTGTCGAGCCGAATGTTAAGACTCCTTTTACTCATGAAGTAATAGAAGTACCAAGTTGAAATTTATGTCACATGCTAAGGTCTCTGGTCTCTTGGCTGTTTACAAACTTTCGCTTCCAAGGCAATGTAATAAAAAGATACTGACATTTACGTCACGTATTTTAACACTCGCAAACTCACTCATAAAAATCTGTAGGGTGCTTCCTGTTGACTCAGGAGCATGAAACCTCGCAAGAAGTAAAATTTAAAAGTACAAGTAAGGGAGGAGATCCGAAAACCGTTAATTTTTTATTTATAGCACACGAAAAAAAATTGTTTTGTCACTTGTTATCCGACTGTCAGTCTATCCGTCTGTTAAAACTTTTTTTTCTCGGGAATCACGGTAACAAATGCGAAATCACACAAAAATTTAAACTTAAAACTTAAAATTAATAATTCTGGAAAGTCTTGGAATTCCCACGACTGAGATCTTGCCATATATATATCGATAACAGGCAAAATCGTCGAGATTCTCGATACACGGGATGAATGAACTATCTATATACGTAATTATGTCTATGCACAACCCCACAACGCGCGAGTAATAGTCGCCCTTGGCTAATTTTTAGTTTTGCAGTCACCTAAACGACTTAACACACTGGGTATGGGAATGTGATGCCTTCCATAAATGTAATATAACCCATCTGGCCAGTATCATAACGGCAGCGATGTCTCACAGGTGAGGAGCAACGCCTTCACAGAAGCCTCGGGCACGGCGATGCGTGTGGTCACCGCTATAATGTGGGCCAGTGTCCCTACAGGCCGGCCTGGGAATTCCGTGGGCGGCAGCCGGAGACTTCGACGCGCGGTGAGGAGGGGATCCCTACAAGGTCCGCTAGCGCCGCCTATATATACCGCTCGCTGACGCACCGGCCGCCAGTTCTCACTCCGCCAGTCAAACGCCATGGTGCGCTACAACACGACGCTGCTCACCACTGCCACTGTTTTGTGTGTGGTTTCCTGCTGGGCTCTTGTTGCTGGTGAGTACCGATAAGGACCAATCATATCGACGTCCACGGATATCGATCGATCATTCTTAATATCATTGGATATCATTGGACTCACCATTTCTCCCCTTCTCCGACATTATCTCGATGAAATGAATTAAGTGTAACTGTCCTAATGTAGTCTGAAATAATTAACACCAATTTTCACGTCTAATGAAAAAATGGCGCGTGCTTCTATTCCTGTGGCGAAGCGCGTGCCTGGAAGCCGAAAGGCTGCGGGATGAAATCCCGGTCGGTCCGTGGAATATTTCAGTCTGCCTTTAACCTAACCTTCACCTTTCAACGATGTGAAGATTCTTCAGGAACGACACGTGTTTCGGATTATACGTTAAACTCGTTGACCAGTAGCATTATGGGGTAGGTTAGGGACACCCAAGTCAGCGAGGTGACGTCCAGTTAAAACACTGGAACCAGTCCGTTGAATATCACGGACTTCGGTATGCATCGATAAAAAGGTATTGTTGATGAAGTAATAAATGTAATTCCTGAAGTTTTCCCGGCATAATGAGTATTTTATGATATTTAGGGCCTGAGCCATATGACGTCGACCTTTTTTCACGACACAAAATTCCGGCGGAAAGGCAGTCATCTCGTGGTAGGTGAGTGTGTAAACTCACCTAAAGATGGCAGAATGGTTGTTAACCGAAATATCGAGGCAACGTGTCGATGTCATCCGACTGCAGCCCGAAACCTAAGGAAGAGAGAAATGTATGTCGACAGAAGATGGATGAAAAAGCGAATCTCATCATGGCATAAATAAATCTGTATAAAGAGCGATAGAATGTTCTCTTTTTTCAAGTAATTTAATGAAAGGAGTTTTGTAATCTGTAACTAGCCTCATACAGTTTCTATTTAAACAGCACATGTCCAATTGCAGATTTAAGACAGCAAGAGATCATCATATTCAAAAAATTTTACTTGACAATGTAGTGTTCTTGCTTCATGACAAATTTAATTCCGCTGTCACTCATTGTTCTTTTCTCCGTGATCAATGAATAGTGTTGAATCACATTATTAACACTTAATGACAGTGAGAAGTATTGTTGATTGTAAAATAGCAAAGTTAGTTTTGTTTCGAAAATCGTGACAATTTATCAATTTCTTAGTGCCTGCATTTTATTATTTTTTTCGAGTTGAAGGTTGTGTATGAAATTCCACAGCTACTTTGAAACAAGAACCTCACGCCCGGGTTCCCGGGTTCGATTCCCGGCGGGGTCAGGGATTTTCTCTGCCTCGTGATGATTGGGTGTTGTGTGATGTCCTTAGGTTAATTAGGTTTAAGTAGTTCTAAGTTCTAGGGGACTGATGACCATAGATGTTAAGTCCCATAGTGCTCAGAGCCATTTTTAAACAAGAACTGGGCAACGGTTCTTTCTCTCTCTCTCTCTCTCTTCTCAACATTTCCAAATGCCAGAAAACATTATGGGTTGAGTGAGTGATGTATCATCGGTCACGACTTCCAGGAATAACTTTGCCTGCCATTGCTTGCTGCATCTGAGACTTTCGTCTTGACTAATATTATTTAACAATGTTTCTGAAACACGTCCCTTACAGCACCTCCTTTACGGACGATAAAACCCAAATAAATATGCTTAGGTGGTCAGAAATAGTTTGAAAAGCTTGTTGGAACGTGTAAGGATGTTGTAGGGCAGGTTGTTCTACGAAGTAAATATGAAGGAAAAATTCGATACGTTGCACCGTTTTGGAGTTAATTGTCATCGAAGTTAGCCAATCCGGCCGTTGCGCGTGAAATTCAAGCGACCTGCCATGTACAGTTAGTGACAGTTGTTCTCATAGCGCAGATGGTAGCGCACGAGACTGCTCAGCCTTTGGCTCGGGTTCGATCCTTACTACCATCCCACGTCAAATTTTTGTATGGCTCTCTGTTTTGGTTTTAGGAAACCAGACGAAGACCACGTTTAGCGACACAGTCTCTGGCTGGCCGCTTGATTCTGCGCGCGCAGCAACATGATTGGCCAACTTCTACGCCAATTAAATCGAAAACGGCGCAACGTATCGAATTTTTCTTTTCTAAAAGTTAATTCACAGCGCAAACTACCCTGCAAAGCTGTACAAGCTATTTCAGGTTCTTATATTGATATTACGGCCTTGTAGGGGTTGCAGGAAGGACTTAGTAGATAAAGTTTTGATAAGAAAGCCATTTCCGGAAACTTACCGTTTGAACACAAAATAAATTTAATCGGACCACTTTTAAATCGCCCATTTCACAGCAAGCACACAAACTGAGGAGAGTTGTGCTGGAGTTTCTTGAACGATTTGCCACTGTCACTCCATCACCAAATGTGATCTAGTATGATGGCGCATCTGCGCATTTGGCACGTGGCGTCCCCGGACATCTCCACCAACCATACGCTGAAAGGTGACAGGTCAAGGTGGACCAACTCTTGACTACCACGGTCTCTAGATTTTCCCCCTCTTGACTGTTTCTTGTAGGGCAATATGAAGAGTCTGGTGTAAAAGACTCCAATACAAGTGGAAGAACTTCTTGCACGGGTTGTAGCGGCAGTAGACATTAGTCAGACCCACCATAGTGTGCAGATCGTGTGTAAGAAATTTTGATTCACATTACACCTTGTGTATAAATTAGCATGGTTTTCACATGGAGCAACTCCTGTAGAGCACATGTCTCAGAGACCATTGTCTCTGATCACCAAACTTACGAGTATTTTACATTAAAACGGTACTTCTCCGAACATGGTTCTTTATCAAAACTTTATCCCCTCTACAACTCCTTGAAGCCTGTAATAGAACTTTTGAAACACCCTGTCTATGATAGCAGAAGAGTAGGTTTCAATATCAGATAGCCCTATAAGAGGGCAGTATTTATAATGGTAACAGCTGAAAATTTATTGCTTCTATGTACTTAATCGTCTGAACACAGAAAATTGAGTATGCAATCGTGTGAATCCTCAACCGGCTAGCTACCTTGGAATGCATCCACCTTATTTACCACTGCGCTACGGCCTTTGTGTTGCCCTTGGTGGCTCGCGTTTGGAACGTTTAATATATCATTACTTCGTCGTAAACTGTCACTTATTATAAGTTTAGAACTTTTAATAAGCACTACTCGAAGAAGTACTCGTGTATCATACTATCCACGAGCGGAATTTTTGTTTACCATTGGCTGTAGAATGCACTCCTGGAATTTGCGAGTTTTCTTGCCAGATGTTTTACAGACGACGCTTTGTTATGGTGCCTGGGTCTGCCTGATGCGTCACAAAAGTGATGAAGTATCAGATCAGGTCATTAAAGATTCGGAGCACAAGTTCAACTGGACGAAACATAAAAACTATCGCGAGCTTTTTGAGGCAATAAAAATCGTCTGACGTAGTTTAGGGGACACGAAGAGACGCTAAATTCGGAAGATTCGGCAATGCTTTAAATTCTAGACAGGCAACAAGCGTGAAACGGACGTCGCAAATGGGAAAAGCTTCAGCAGAGGTACAAGAAGCGGTCGGTTTCTCCTTCGATAAACCTCTGATCCTAGCGCAACTGTTCTGTGTGTAAATACACAAACTAACATTAGTTTGCATACAGTAAGAAAGCACTTGTACTAAGCACCCTCCCACGGGAGCAGCGAGCTCTTTGATGTTGTTAAGAATGACTGCAGGCTAGACTTAAGAATGACCTAGAGAGAGCGTCATCACGTTAAAAACGAAGTATATAACGTTAAATGCCCCCAGAAAACAACCAAAAGTTTCTCCTTTAAAAGCGCTCAGTATAAGTAAATCTTAACAGAGCAGTGAACCACAGCAGTGGCTAACAAGGCATGCAACAAAGTGTTTGACTGTCGAGTTCAGGAAGAGTAAAAAGTGTTTTCACTTACTTACTACTTACTACTTACTTAGTAAGTTAGAGAAGCAGTAGTAATTTTTTTCATTTGTTTGTGTGGGTGGGCGGCGGGGGGGGGGGGGAGGAGAAGCCTTGATGAGTGCCGGCCGCTGGTGGGCGAGCGGTTCTAGGCGCTTCAGTCCGGAACGGCGCGACTGCTACGGTCGCAGGTTCGAATCCTGCCTTGAGCATGGATGTGTGTGATGTCCTTAGGTTAGTTAGGTTTAAGTAGTTCTAAGTTCTAGGGGACTGATGACGTCAGATGTTAAGTCTCATAGAGCTCAGCGTCATTTGAGCCATCTGAACCTTGATGAGTGGTGGACATAACTCTATACTAGGGGGAGGTGAGGAGCAAGAAGTGAAATGAGACACAGAGGGGTGGGGGTGGGGGGGGGGGAGGCGAAGGCTCTTTTCTTTTTCATGTATTTTCCCCAGTTATTTTATATTTTGTCTGGTTTCTAATATTTATTTGATCATTGAGCAACTGTTTATTTTACGTTAATGCCTTGTGTATCTGGAAATTTTCTTGGAAAGGGAGGAGGTGTCTGTCTTTGCTGATTCTTAAGATGTTCATATCTTTTTCAATATTCCTTGGTGTATGGTATTTTTGTTTTTGATGATCTGCAAATGTTGAATGGTTTGTATCGTAATTACATGCTGTGACGTGTTTTCTGTATTCGATACGTAAAAAGCAAAATATTGTTAAAGAACTGTTTTTCGATCTGAAAAACGAATCAAATTATATATGTCTTTAATTATAGACAACTGATAAAGCGAAATGCGTCTCGTGAAAAAAACACGCATTTTCTTGTAGTTGCAACGACAGAACGATAATACCCTTAGGAACTGTAAAGCAGTTACGGACAGTATGGCCACACGAAATGAAAAATTTGCGAGGGAAAAGTATGAGAAAACATTTTGATTATATGCATAATGACACTGTTTTTGTACTAGGAAGCCACGAGTAGTTTGTTATTACGTTACTCATAGGTATTTTAAGCGCTACAGTATAACTGATTACTGTACTTTTATTTGTATTTATTAACATGAGAGTGTCAAATTTGTTGTTTCCCTGCAGTAACACACGAATTTAAATGTGCAATCAAAATCGCGTAAGGGAATGCCGGCAAATTTCCTTTGTAAACAGACAGCCGACTTCCTTTCTCAGTCAGGGGTTGCGCTATATCTCTAATTATCTGCTCGTTAATCAGATTTTAAATGTTAAATTCCCTTTTTCTTTTAAGCGTTCATATCCTGCATGCGCTGGATACGTCAGGAACACCAAGACTACGTTTGCGAGAGAGACACTTTTCCAAACGTTTGTCGTCAAAGTGCGGAAATGTCGTAATTTCCTGCAGGCTACATTATGTAAGTGCGCAAGCACTGAGTTTCAGATGGGAATCTGCGGGTGTAATTCAAGCCTCGCGTGACAAGCGATCCTGTTTTCCAGACGTTAATGAGTTTCTTACTGTGTAAAAAGTGGAGACTAAATTGGTTGAAATTAAGCAGCTTCCGAATTCAGTTTAATGAATAACTGCCTGTAATGACTGCCCGCCACAACCAATTGCGGCGAAAACAACTTTTCGAAGCAGACCTTGACGAGTACGAAGAGAAGTGCGGACGCGTCGCCGCTTGTGGTGGAAAACAGCGTTAGGTGTGGAGGTAGTGGCTGGCGGTCGGCCGGTCCAGGTAGGTCCGGTCCGCGTTCCAGTGTTTTACGACACAGGTCCGCGATGACGCCAGCAAACATCCGGGAGACGCGTCCGCGTGCATAAGTGGAGCAGACGCGCTGTCGCAAGGCCGTCGGCCTGGCCGCGCGGCCCTGACATTTGGCCGTCGCACTGCAGCAGCCGCTCAAGGGCTCCCAGCTGTGGCGGCGCCGTCGCAGTGGACGTCCAGAAGCCTTCTGATCGCTCAGCGGAACTCCTGTGCGTTGTCAGCTTATTGGTTGTTCTCTCTCCGTTCCCCTAATGCGGGGAATAGGTGAGGTACCAGCTGACGCAAGGAAGTAGACAATTGTCTCCATCTGTGAAAAAGGCTACCGAAGCATCTGTGGTAATTACCGTGCCATACCCTTGCTCTCCGTTGCTGATAAAATTTTTGCTAGAATTCTGTTGATTCGCCTCCAAACTGTTTCAGAGACTGTACTTTCCGAATATCAGTGCGGGTTTCGCCCCTCCATAGGCACTGCAATATGTCGTGTTCATCCGCCGATGCCGCGCAGCAACGTTCAATTAAAATTTCCTCCTGTGTACGGCAATTACATAATCTGTGTACCTGTACAGTTTATGACGCAGGAAAAAAAAAACATGTGGAAGTCTGGTCAAGTTTGTGTCTGGCCGTGAGTCGCGCACAGATAGCCGAAGCGGTTAGTGCGACCAGTTTCGTAGAGCGGCACAAATTTTCTTTTTCCTCATTCCGTTTTACAGATGCTCCTTTTTTCGTAATCGCAACTGCGAAAACATTTCAACTACTGATATGATCTGTGCGCGACAAATACAGGAAAACTGCAGAGAACAATAAAAAAAATGTTCGAATGTGTGTGAAATCTTATGGGACTTAACTGCTAAGGTCATCAGTCCCTAAGCTTACACACTACTTAACCTAAATTATCCTAAGGACAAACACACACACACACACACCCACCCATGCCCGAGGGAGGACTGGAACCTCCACCGGGACCAGCCGCACAGTCCAGGACTGCAGCGCCCTAGACCGCTCGGGTCTATCAGCCTTCACTATTAGTGTTCTATATCTTGGAAAAGGCCTTTGGCACGGTGTCCATAGAAGCTGTGTGTAAGATCCTAAAATATTTCGGCTGCCATGAACACTTTCTTGGCCTGATTCAGGCTCCCCTTGATGACATGCCAGTGCTGTGCCAGAATGAAACATCTGACAAATTCTGTACTACTGAATGCTCAAATAATAATGTTTCCTCGCACCAACATTCTTTGCTCTGTAACTCGTAGCCGTGCTTTATGAGACACAAACACATCACAAATATTTCAAAAATGACACTCGAAAGTTGGCAATATCATTCGATCTTCGGCAATAACATCCGTCACTCGTCAACACAAACCAAAAAATTGCATCAAAACAACTTTCAGTTTCTATTGCTGTGGAATGTGGAAAAACCGCAAGTGGCAATTAAAAGTTGAGATACGGCACCAAAAATGGAACGGAAACATAATATGAAGAAAATATCCATGCAGACTGTAAGTAGAATTTAAAATATTACTGCATCATAACAAAAACCAACTACCAGAACTTTGTATAACTTATAGGTACATTGCCCCAAAATGTAAACTAAATAGTAAAACATGATCATATTCCAGGCCACTGAAGATGCCTTGCAGAGAATAAAGGCGATTGTGTTTCATTCAGTTGTAATCAGACGGTCCAAAAGGCAAAAATTGTCAGTATACCGTAGTAATGGACGATAGCTAGTTGCTATGCTGTAAGTCGTAGAATTAGTCCACACACTTCTAATTTCGAAATTGACAAGTTTACGTTATCGTGAGGAGCTAACATGGGATTCGAACGCGCAAACAATAAGCTAACATTGGTCGAAGGTATGCGGTATGAAATCTCCTATTAATGACTTGCTATGAAGCATGGGCTAAGAGTAACTCGAAGAAAGAGGAAGTAGCAGAAATGAGAACAGGAAGAAACTTAACATCAAAACTGGTGATCACGAAGTCGATGAAGTTAAGAAATTCTGCTACCTAGGTAGCAAAATAATCCACAAGACGACGTAATAAGCAACTCAACAGTGGCAAAGAGAACATTCCTGGCCAAGAAAAATCTACTTGTGTCAAACACAGGCCTTAATTTGTGTAAGAAATTTCTAAGAACGTAAGTTTGGAACACACCAGTGTATGGTAGTGAAACATGGGCTGTGGTAAAGCCAGAACAGAACAAAATCGAAGCGTTTTGAATGTGGTACTACAGAAGAATGTTCAAACTTAGATGGACTGAGAAGGTGAAGAATGATGAGGTTCTCCGCACAACCGGCGAGGAAAGGAATGTATGGAAAACACTGACGAGAAGAAGGTATAGGATGACAGGACATACTTTAAGACATCAAGGAAAAACTTCCATGGTACTAGAGGGAGCTGCTGAGGGTAATAACTGTAGAGGAAGAGAGAGACTGGAATGCATACAGCAAATAATTGAGGACATAGGTTTCAAGTACTACTCTCAGATGAAAAGGAAAGATTGGCACAAGAGAGGAATTCGTGGTGGGCCGCATCAAACCACTCAGAAGAAAAAAAAAATTAAGGATGCTTGATTTCCATCGCACACATCGAGTAAGTTTACGAAGTCTTGTTGGTCCTACGATGTGCAACTGAGCAGTTTGCAAGAATTTGAAGCTTGGCGCAGTAACGTCTATTTAACTAATGTAAGTGACGTTGCTCTGCCCGACTGAGATCTTACACGTCTTACCTTCTACGCATATCGACTTATCACGCAGTTTATTTACAGCCCTGTCCTTCTTCCTGCAACTTGGCACTTCATGTTCTCCGTTTAGGCACAGGAAAAACCGGCTGCTACTTCTCAGTTTCTGTTTTCGTTCAGTGATGTTAGTAATTTTATTACACTCCTGGACCCAATGGCCACGTTCTTCGAAAAAAGACGCAATATGGACAGCAATTTTTATTACCCTTCGGTAATATTTGCTTTTGGTTAGCGCATACATTAAGGGCTGCTGCCTTTGGAGTGTAAGTCAACTTTTCTGTCACAGTGGGACGACAGACTGCCTGTGACTTTCTTCCAGTAATGATCAGTACCAATTAACAGCTTAGCGGGCAGATATTCCTGGAAATCTGTCAGTGGATCAGCTACTGCCCCTTAGACAGATTCTGGCGACGTTTCTTCTTGACAGACCCCCGCATGATCGTCAAGAGAATAGGGGAATATGATCGTCTAGCCGTTAGCTTCTTTTCAATATAATCTGTTAGCATCACTCCACACAGGCCCAAAAAGAGCGTCATTTTCCGATGGTTCCGTCATCGCCTTATCCGCTGAGATAAGCAACATGTTTCCACTGCTTGCGTCGTTCCTTCGTCTCGGGCTCATAGTGATACACACAGCAACCGTCCATGGTGATTAGGCAGTCATCTCGTTTGACCTGACACACTGCAACATTTCAGTTGCTGCCCCGATGTGGACCGGTTGTGGTCAGTCGCGTAACCCAACGAGTGGTCACCTTCGTGTCGTTCAAAATGTACAAGATGCGGAAAACTGATTCGTAACTGATTTTAATTTTTTCCGGTATCGCCATAATTGTGATACGCCTGACTTCGAGCGTCAGGGTCTCCACATACGGGCTCTTCACAGAGAGATGGTTTGTCACTTAGTTCTTCGTCAGTAAGATTTGCTTGTCCACACTAGCAGCGCCTGCTCCACCCGACCACTATGTCATATGATACTGCATACTCTAAGACAAAAATAGACACAACGAAGGAATCGGTGGCTGGGATGTGCACGTACAGACAAACCAGATTTTTTATAAACAATTTGATGATTTATTCGGGAGAAAGAACTTCACAAATTGAGAAAGTCAATAACGCGTTGGTCCACTTCCTGAGCGATATCGTGCCAACATCTGTCCAATTGGCACATTAGATCTTCAAAATCTCGAGATGGTTAGAAGGCCCTGGCTATAATACTCTAAACGTTCTCAATTGGGGAGAGATTTTTGCTGGTCGTCGGGACTCAGTTCGAAGCGAGACTTAACACTGAAAACAATTCTACACGATCCAATGAGATTCCAGGCATGAGACATTGCTGGAGGCGCCCCAGACAGCGGTGGGACGCCAATCTGACTGTCTCCTGCCATACGGCCCGACAACCAAGAGTGGTGGTCTGGTGTGCCATTTCTTTTCACAACAGGACCAGTTTGGTTGTCCTCCGCGACACCGTTACAGCACAGCTGAATGTCGACGACATTCTAAGCCCCATTTTGTTGCCCATCGTGTAAAGCCACGCTGCCGTTACATTTCACAAGATAATGCCCACCCACACACATCGATAGTTTCTACTGCTTGTGTTCGTGCTTGCCAAACCCCACCTTGTCCAGCAAGGCCACTGGATCTTTCCCCAGTTGAGAACGTTTGATGCATTATGGCCAGCGCCCTCCAACGAGCTCGGGATTATGAAAGATCTAACGCGCCAGTTGGACAGAATTTGGCACAATATAACTGAGGAGGACATCCAAGAGTCTGTCAATCAACTCCATGCCGAATAGCTGCTTTCAGAAGGCGCAGAGGTGGATCAACGCGTTATTGACTTGCTCAATTTGCGAAGCTCTTTCTCTAGAATAAATCATCCAATTTTTCTAAAATTGTAAGTATTTGTTTGTCTGTACATGTATATTACATCTACCTTATTTATGGAATGTTTCAGCGTCTTTTCCATTCATGCTCTCACATTATTACTGAGCTGCATTATTTTGTTTTGGCTCCTCTACCGGCTTTTTGCGGTACTTCGGCACAGAGATTTCAATACTGTACCATGACTCCAGATATGTACTTGCAAAGAAACAAACAAATAACAACGAAACTATATTTTTTCGGGTTTATACTTAATCTTTATGACGGTACTGCTATAACATCAGTTCCACTAATAATTTTGTATCATTCACGAGAGTTGGGTATTTTATTCTGTTACGTGAAACAGTTATTAAACCATTTCCAGCATTCTCCTTCCGGACGCTGATGTGCTATATCACGCCATCGACAAAAAGGAGTCTCCACGTATTGCCAAGACAAAAACAGAAATAACATTTGCTGCAGCCAGTGTTTTTGCGCATAGCCTTAGTTCAAAATGGCTCTGAGCACTATGGGACTTAACTACTGAGGTCATCAGTCCCCTAGAACTTAGAACTACTTAAACCTAACTAACCTAAGGACATCACACACATCCATGCCTGAGGCAGGATTCGAACCTGCGACCGTAGCGGTCGCGCGGTTCCAGACTGTAGCGCCTAGAACCGCTCGGCCACCCCGGCCGGCATAGCCTTAGTAATAGCTTCCTTGGAATTTACGTGATATTTTACAAATTCTGTGAATCATGCACAACCACTGATGGACTGTTAGTTTCAGTGCTTGCACCTCATTCAATAGAAATCCCGGTCCCAGTAAGACATCCGTTGCCTTGCGTCAGTTCTCAGTAGCCGATGCTAACTGACGCGTCTGCTGCCGAGTTCACGGTAAGCAAGAAGCCAAGCTCATTATATGCGGTTCTATGTGAAGGTCATCTGCCACTAACACGACCTTTCCGGGTAACCAATGACTAGGTTGTTACGTCACTGAGACCCATCCCATCTCCTAGTATTGTCACAAGTTAGCGACGCGAAGTGTTTAAGGACACAGATTTGGTATTCGGCTGAGCTTTCACAGGCTACACTCAGGGCAAAAGATAAAAAAATTCTTGATCCGATACTTCGTTTAACGTAACAACTTAGAAAGTTTTTAAATATCCGTAGTAAATTGAGATACATAGCTCTGTAAAACAAATCTCTGCTTCATTCTTATCATTTGGGATTAGTCTTCTTCAGATGATTAGATATGGGACCAAAAGCAATTCAGTCAATTCAGTGGATTTATACCTGAAGCGAAGATCATGCAGTTTCGCAGAAATTATCAGAAACGTTTGAGATGGCGTTGTGAAAGGAAACTTTTTTAGTTACAGTATGCGGACGTCCAGTCCGACTAGCACCCTTGAGTCTTCCCGGTTCTGAAGCATCGCGCTGGTCAGGATCCCTGGACTATCATGCGAATATGGAATCGGCTGCATTCATAATTGTCCCAAGGGAGCAGTACTTGCCTTAATGGTACAAGATGCCGCTCTAAACACAACGTGATGGCCTCTAGTTCGCGTAGCCAGTAATTTGGACAGCAGCCGCTACATTTATGACGTATTAAGGCTGTTGGCTGTGTCCTAACTTCGTGGTCTTTGTGACGTTATATTCCAACAAGACAACGCAAGACCGTATGTTGCCCTTGATATCCTGATCCATATCGATACTGAGGGTGTACTACAGTTGCCCTCGCCTGCACGTTCTCCATATCACTCACAAACTGGAAACATCTGATCAGACTTCCGAGAGACTGGGGTGCCATCATTAGCCAAGCATTACGGTTGGTGAACGTTCCCATAGTTGAAGAAGCATTACTCAGACCATTAGCTCTTATCCATTTGATGCACACCTGGGTTAAAGCTGTCGTTGCTGCCAGAGGTGGCAGTTCTGTGTATCGAATTTCGCGTCCTCACCACTCCAAGTATCCTACAAATCTAATCATTTATTCTCCTGACTACAAGTGTAAAATTTCGTTATTTGCTATCCTTCATGGTATTGTCATTCTAACCTTTTCTTCCACTTTTGCTTCACGTCACTGTAAACTATCTCCCAGTGCCTAAATTATTGTTAAACTCGAAGTGCCAGGTGACTAATTTGTCCGGCGACCATAGACACGAAATATACACATTCTCAGTTCAGTTTCGTTTCTTGTGAACTTGTAGTGTTAAGTTGGTAGAGCCAGCAGGTGGACAGCGCGGCCACACTCTGCCGTGCTGTGGTAGGGCCAGTACCGAGGCGAGGTCAGGCGCTCCCGGATGCCCGCCGCCGCTCGCTCAGGTCCCTGCAGACGTGCGCTCCGGCCGCTGACCCCTGCCAGCGAACGTCGACCGCCACGAGCCGCACCCGTGTGGTGGTGGGGAGCGCCAACACCACTCAAAAGCGTTTGCACTGCTAACAGCTTCGCGCTTTTCCATATCTTTGGACGCCATCTCAGACGCCACAGCCCATAACATTTCCTCGCGCTGAACCAGTCTTCTTTCACCCTGTTCTAATAACTACAGCCTGTTCAAAAGACATGCTACACTACTTGAGGCATCGCGCTGTTCATAGATAAGCGTTTCTAGAATAAAGAAGTTTAGTACACATGAAAATGAAACAAAGGTAGTTTCTCGGTATTATACACTATACTGGAATACCGAAATGTTATTGACTTATTTATATTCCAATGGTTCCGAGCATACACGGTACAAAAGGAAGACGTAACACTGACCTGAGAAGTCAGAACCAAAATATAAATGTAGGAGATTCTCAAGGTAGCATATTTGGACCAATACTATTCCTCATATACAGGGTGTTACAAAAAGGTACGACCAAACTTTCAGGAAACATTCCTCACACACAAATAAAGAAAAGATGTCATGTGGACATGTGTCCGGAAACGCTTAATTTCCATGTTAGAGCTCATTTTAGTTTCGTCCACCTACGCTCAATAGAGCACGTTATCATGATTTCATACGGGATACTCTACCTGTGCTGCTAGAACATGTGCCTTTACAAGTACGACACAACATGTGGTTCATGCACGATGGAGCTCCTGCACATTTCAGTCGAAGTGTTCGTACGCTTCTCAACAAGAGATTCGGTGACCGACGGATTGGTAGAGGCGGACCAATTCCATGGCCTCCACGCTCTCCTGACCTCAACCCTCCTGACTTTCATTTATGGGGGCATTTGAAAGCTCTTGTCTACGCAACCCCGGTACCAAATGTAGAGACTCTTCATACTCGTATTGTGGACGGCTGTGATACAATACTCCATTCTCCAGGGCTGCATCAGCGCATCAGGGATTCCATGCGACGGAGGGTGGATGCACGTATCCTCTCTAACGGATGACATTTTGAACATTTCCTGTAACAAAGTGTTTGAAGTCACGCTGGTACGTTCTGTTGCTGTGTGTTTCCATTCCATGATTAATGTGATTTGAAGAGAAGTAATAAAATGAGCTCTAACATAGAAAGTAAGCGTTTAACATGTTTTCTTTCTTTGTATGTGAGAAATGTTTCCTGAAAGTTTGGACGTACCTTTTTGTAACACCCTGTATAAGGGGCGAATAAAGAGTTCCCCTTCGAAAGCCGTACAGTCTATAATCGATATATCACAGTGAGCAATGGGACAATCATCGCTCTGGCGCACCAGGTTGAAGTTACCCTTTTGGTAAAACACAGTGTCCTGCTCCGTGAAGAAGTCTGTAATTGCCTGCTGCACTTTGTACGACAGGAATCATCGACGCTTCAAGGCCTCTTTTAAGGGACCGCAGTCGTGATAATCACATGGGGAGAGACCGGGAGTATAGGGCTGGTGACCGAATATCTCCCAGCTGAGTTGCCGTAACTAATGGGTCACGACATTTGCTATATGGGGAGGTGCTTTGTCATGAAGCAGCCGCATCCCTTGTCGTACCATTCCACAACGGTGGTTTTTGGCAGACATTCTTCATTCTCCGACCGATGTCTACCGGTTTTATGCTTCGGCAGCCAAGAAGAGAATAACCGTACGTTGGTCCTGTCTGGACGCATTTGGTAATAACCGTACCACAGTTCACGTTTCCGTATTTACAGCATACAAGTTGGAAAGACACCAATGCCACATTAGCTCCTTCCCTACATGTCGATGCTTATATTGCCGCATTGGAGTCGCGCTATTTCATATACGCTGTAGCACCGTCTTTAAACGGAAACTTTTTAATTGCCCTTACACCATTACTGGTGTTCCCCGTGGACAAAAAATTCTCTTCGCTGAAGGCAGCAGTATTATAGTCATACAGAAAACAAGAGATTCTTACAACAAATGGTTCAAATGGCTCTGAGCACTATGGGACTTAACATCTGTGGTCATCAATCCCCTAGAACTTAGAACTACTTAAACCTAACTAACCTAAGGATATCACGAACATCCATGCCCGAGGCAGGATTCGAACCTGCGACCGTAGCAGTCGCGCGGTTCCGGACTGAGCCCCTAGAACCGCTAGACCACCGCGATTTTTACAACAAAACAAGTGACCCCCCCACAAGAAAGTTTACCATTGTGTTATCCGGAACACATTGAAAGCAAATTCCGAGAATTTCAGTCTGAAGAGAGGAAAATTACACTGTTACATTTAATGTAGAGGGTGCCTCTACGGTCTGCGTAACAAACACTTTTGTAGGAATGAATATTGATTTAGTTGAAGTGCTGCGAACAAAGATACTTGCAAACGGAATGTCATTAGAACGTTATGCCCTTAGAGTCCTGTTATCAGTAACGGTCAAATCTTTTAGCAGCATACTATACACACGTAACTCAATTGCTAGCTATGGATTCTTTCTTGAGGAAGAAATGCACAAAATATATGGACAGTTTTCAAGTTGTAGCAAAGAGCCATAAGAATCTTATCATCACAGTGATCATTCTCATTGTAAATATCTGTTCAAAATAATGGGAATTTTAATACGAGTACATTTAAGTCTTAAACTGTGATACCATGATACGTCCAATACCCTTGCAAAAGTGGCCCACTGATTAATGAAACTAGTACAGTACAGATTAGGTGCCTTGAAATAAGCAAATAATTATAATTATGAAATTGTACGTAGTCTCTGACTTTGAAAATTCAGTATGATGTGAAGGTACCACGTTCTGTCATCAGAGTCTCTCCCTATTTCAGAGCAGGGGGAAGAGTTTCTACGAAAGTACGTTTTGTACAGTGTGTCCGTAAAATCCCCGTACCCTTAGGGCAAAATAATATATTTTGTGCTGAATACTGGACTACTCAAATACAGACCTTTGTATCCGGCGCATCTGTAGTTGCACTACCGTACATTATACCGAGAGCTACGCGTCTCCGCGTTTTCCTTGACATTTTAAGCAGTACGTCAGCAGTTATGCTTTCAAACACCTTTGCGCAATTCTTCATTAGTCTTGTACCGACGTTGAGTCATATGGGAGCTAACTGTTCCCCATAATGAGCTGTACTGTGCAACAAGGTACGGGCTTCATGATGGTCATTTCAATGAGGCTGGAGGTGTTCCTAGAACACATCCAATTCAGCAGCCTGGAAACTGTTTATCAAGGAAATGACACACCTCAGTAGAAAAATGAGATGGAGTTCCGTCCTGCTGAGCCATGATTCCTTGTCTTTGAGATGAGGTATTAAAACGGTGTTTACAACATGTTTAGACAACCATGCAGGTACCTTTCAAAAAATACTCGACCAAAGTGGAATCATGATAAGATTGTTGCACATGAGACGGTTTCCTTCCCAGCTTTTACAGATAAGGATTCTTTTTAATCCAGAAGAGCAGATTCCAGTAACAACCGCGGTATATCGTATATTCATGAGAAAATAACACTCTTGAGCGAGACATGGTATTTTGAAAGTGTCTCACCAAAGCATGGCAGGTTGAAACTCACTGTTCTATGTCGTTGTCAGATAATTCTTTCATAAAAACTGAAGGAAAGAAGATCAGGGATTGAAGTCCCGTCGACAGAGCCGAAGCACTGATCTAATTCATTCTATACTCAAATCATTCTTAATGTGGTCATGCATTGGTCACGGCATTTGAAGTTCAGCTGCTCTTTTGGGAGAGAGTACATTCTCTCGATTGACTGAGCGAAAACGGCTCGTTTTACTCTCGCATCCATTGCGCATCTTCTGAAACAAAAACAAGTTTCTCCCAATTAAGCAGAGCTGCTTTACGAGACCAGGTGTTGTTAACGCCGTCCCTAAACGCACATAAAATCGTTGTAATTATTTGGCCTGTCCGCGGACATTGGTGCACCCAGACACACCCAAAGAATCGATCATTAACAGCGTTGCTAACATCTGCCAAGGCTTCACAACTGAAACAATGCGATACTGAGACTAAGTAATATAATACCACAGAGTAACATAACAGTCGTGACTTCCGCCTTGTTTTTCTTAACCATTGCGATAGCAGTGCGACAAGCCGGCAGGAAGTTAAGCTATTGAGTTCGGTGTAAGCTTGTGAAAGCGACAGCGAATCGTAATAGCTTATACTGGCCTCTAGAATGATTTTTACAAACAGAAACGTCTGTAGCGCAATAAATTGCAGCAACAAAAAGAAGAAGACACCACATTTGTCTCTTTTTTGCCTTCCTCAGGGCACTGGGAAGTGTGAACTGCTACGTTACATAAGTTTTTTTATGATTTCTTGTCACCTGTATATATTTACTGAAGAATGTCCTGTTTTTTTAATACAAAAAAATTACTAGTAAACATCAGAAAACCTCACCATTCGCAGCAACACGTCGCATGTAAAGTCAACAAGGTAAAGTTATTTTACTGCACATCCTGTCAAATCAGTGAAAGTAAAACGTAGAAAAGTTGTTTGGAATGCACGTTATTTAACGTACCAAATAAGCCATCACAACTATAGTTGAAGGAAAAAACACACAGACGGATAATAGAAACAGCAGAAACAATAAAACAGTTTCCCAACAACAGGTGTAACCCATATGAAATTTCCTGGCAGATTAAAACTGTGTGCCAGACCGAGACTCGAACTCGGGACCTTTGCCTTTCGCGGGCAAGTGCTCTACCAACTTTTTTTTTTTTTAAATCTCATTTTGTTCTACATTGTACGTTGACTTTGTTCGTGGCGGACGTCCTATGACACTTGCTCTAGTTGTTCGTTGATCCGTTCACTCAGTTTTTTTATTACAGAGGACAGCTAAACCCTCTGACCGAACACGCTGAGCTACCGTAACGGCAAACCACGTCTCACGCCCCGTCCTCACAGCTTCACTTCTGCCAGTACCTCGTCTCCTACCCTCCAAACTTTACAGAAGCTCTCCTGCGAACCTTGCAGAACTAGCACTCCTGAAAGATAGGATATTGCGGAGACATGGCTTAGCCACAGCCTGGGGGATGTTTCCAGAATGAGATTTTCAATCTGAAGTGGAGTGTGCGCTGATGTGAAACTTCCTGACAGGTTAAAACTGTGTGCCGCACCGAGACTCGAAGTCGGGATCTCATTCTGGAAACATCCCCCAGGCTGTCGCTAAGCCATGTCTCCGCAATATCCTTTCTTGCAGGAGTGCTAGTTCTGCAAGGTTCGCAGGAGAGCTTCTGTAAAGTTTGGAGGGTAGGACACGTGGTACTGGCAGAAGTGAAGCTGTGAGGACGGGGCGTGAGTCGTGCTTGGGTAGCTCAGTTGATAGAGTGCTTGCCCGCGAAAGGCAGAGGTCCCGAGTTCGAGTCTCGGTCCGGCACACAGTTTTAATCTGCCAGGAAGTTTCATATCAGAGCACACTTCGCTGCAGAGTGAAAATCTCATTCAAGTGTAACCTATTCCACAATTGCTCCCACTTCTGAGCCACGAACGGCAAGAATCTTCAACAAATTCGCTCTTGAAGCAAAACTAATTGCATTTACAAAAATATTCAAGTATTAGAAAGTCGAATGAAGTGTAAGAATATGCAAATCACTAGACTCGATAGAAAATTTTTACAAGTTAGGAAAGCGCCTATCACAACAGAAACAGAAAACAAAAGAAATATATGCTTTTCGTGCTTGAAATATGTGTTTACATTCTCTTGCTTTCAACCTAGTAAGCTATAGTTATATTCGAAAGAATTTCTTCATGAAGAAGCTGTAGCGTACGTTACTGAATCACTGAGTTTCCGTTGTTTTTACATTTACTTCACAGTCATTCGTGTCTGTTGATTAGTTCTTGGAATGCAAAAATAAAATATATACTTCGTTAATTAAGTAAAAAAATAATTAAAAACAAACATTAATTTTACGGCTGCTTTCTCGCCGCTTGGGACGCTAGTGTCGTACCGAGCGTCAGCCGGTAACAATTTTCACAGCAGTGAGTGTCGCGACCGTTCATGTTAGGCCGCACCAATACTGGAAACAACGATTTTCGTCAGTATCAAAGTGCAATAAAACTGTTACTTATTTCCACAAATGCAAATTGTCAAGAGGGGTACAGCTTCTCGGATACCTCGAACTATTACTGGAATGTCGTAAATAAAATTTTATTTTTAATTTTAACCAGTATTACTTTACCTATTTGTTCTACGTATCTTCAGTAGTTTACAAAGGAAGTAATTATTATAATAATTATTTGGTTAACTGTAAGCTTAACTTTAGCTTCTCCCGGTGTGTTGAATGTTCAGATCACTGACGGGAATTCTGTCAGATTACTAATTAATTTCTTAACTTTTCGCTATCGATATCGTCAGACGGTCATTTCTGGTTGTGTGGTGACGCTACTTAGAGTTTGTGTTGTCTTTCTGTATATGCCATATTTAGTTTCATGATTGGCTCGGTCCCGGTCGTAGAGGATTTAAGTTGCCTCAAGCACCTGACTTTCGGTAAATTCGTCCTTTTAATATGATGGCGTGTTCGATTGTCAAAATATCGGCGGTTGTCTACTACGTCACCTGGTTGCATTTCCGTGTAAGCACTTTATTTCGAATCGCTCGAGTTAGATGTATTCGTAGCAGTTTTTTAAAAAAACTTTGAGGTAGCAACTGAGGAAGAATAGCTGCAGATATTAACAATATGCCAAAATATACTAGTACTCTACCATCTGGTGATCAAGATGTATGAAACAGGCGAAATACCCTCAGACTTCAAAAAGAATATAATAATTTCAATCCCAAAGAAAGCAGGTGTTGACAGATGTGAAAATTACCGAACTGTCAGTTTAATAAGCCACAGCCGCAAACTACTAACACGAATTCTTTACAGACGAATGGAAAAACTAGTAGAAGCCGACCTCGGGGAAGATCAGTTTGGATTCCATAGAAATATTGGAACACATGAGGCAATACTGACCCTACGACTTATCTTAGAAGCTAGATTAAGGAAAGGCAAACCTGCGTTTCTAGCACTTGTAGACTTAGAGAAAGCTTTTGACAATGTTGACTGGAATACTCTATTTCAAATTCTAAAGGTGGCAGGGGTAAAATACAGGGAGCGAAAGGCTATTTACAATTTGTACGGAAACCAGATGGCAGTTATAAGAGTCGAGGGACACGAAAGGGAAGCAGTGGTTGGGAAGGGAGTGAGACAGGGTTGTAGCCTCTCCCCGATGTTAATCAATCTGTATATTGAGCAAGCAGTAAAGGAGACAAAAGAAAAATTCGGAGTAGGTATTAAAATCCATGGAGAAGAAATAGAAACGTTGAGGTTCGGCGATGACATTGTAATTCTGTCAGAGACAGCAAAGGACTTGGAAGAGCAGTTGAACGGAATGGACAGTGTCTTTAAAGGAGGATATAAGATGAACATCAACAAAAGCAAAACGAGGATAATAGAATGTAGTCGGGTGATGCTGAGGGAGTCAGATTAGGAAATGAGAAGCTTAAAGTAGTAAAGGAGTTTTGCTATTTGGGGAGCAAAATAACTGATGATGGTCGAAGTAGAGAGGATATAAAATGAAGACTGGCAATGGCAAGGAAAGCGTTTCTGAAGAAGAGAAATTTGTTAACATCGAGTATAGATTTAAGTGCCCGGAAGTCGTTTCTGAAAGTATATCTATGGAGTGTAGCCATGTGTGGAAGTGAAACATGGACGATAAATAGTTTGGACAAGAAGAGAATAGAAGCTTTCGAAATGTGGTGCTACAGAAGAATGCTGAAGATTAGATGGGTAGATCACATAACTAATGAGGAGGTATTGAAAAGGATTGGGGAGAAGAGGAGTTTGTGGCACAACTTGATTAGAAGAAGGGATCGGTTGGTAGGACATGTTCTGAGGCATCAAGGGATCACCAATTTAGTGGTGGTGGTGGTTGTTGGGATGTTTAAGGGGGACTAAACAGCTAAGGTCATCAGTCCCCCACCAATTTAGTATTGGAGGGCAGCGTGGAGGGTAAAAATCGTAGAGGGAGACCAAGAGATGAATACACTAAGCAGATTCAGAAGGATGTAGGTTGCAATAGGTACTGTGAGATGAAGAAGCTTGCACAGGATAGAGTAGCATAGAGAGCTGCATCAAACCAATCTCAGGACTGAAGACCACAACAACAACAACATACTAGTACGATGAAATCTTTCGTGTATTCTTCTATAAGGGTCTCCTAACCGGTAACGAGAAATCCGTTTTACAGCAGTTTATTCCTGACACACCTAATTCGCTAATGTTTATTCTTGTGATGTTAGTTGTTAAAATAGTCATACTGTGAGTATGCTCCCCGCTGCCGTGGGAGGTTCTCCGTAAAGACGGCGGTGACGTGAGGGCTGTGGTTGTGTGCCAACAGGCCAGCTGCCGGCGACGGGCAACCCGCAGGCGCCCGTGTCGGACCCGTGCCTGGGCTGCATCTGCGAGGCGGTGTCCGGCTGCAACCGCACGCTCGGCTGCAACGGCGACGTCTGCGGCCTCTTCCGCATCACCTGGGCCTACTGGGCCGACGCCGGCAAGCCCGTCATCGCCCAGGACGACCCCAACAGCGACGGAGGTACGCACGGTTCCTGCCCTAAACAACTGCACACGCGCGAGTGTAAACACAGTTCCCAACACTCCTATTGTAAATGGCTTCCCGGGTTTCAGGGATAAAAAAATTGTCATGTACGGCTACTGTGCGAGTTACTAAAACTGTGTATTTAATATTTTTCCTCTTACTGATTTAATGAGTTTAATACATCTGTCGAAATTACATGAATGTTAGGCCTATAAGTCGCTGATCAATATAGTGGAGTAGGTATGAATGTGTCATATAACACGTTTGTCTGCATCACTGTAAGACGATAAATCGCGTTACTTATTTGTTATTAATGCGTTCAAATTTGACTTTGCCTTATTTAAAACGTAGTCCAAGACAACTTTGAAAGTAACTATATTGCTAAATAATGCTATGATGTTACATAATAAGCCAATACTAAAAACATACCCGAAGTAATAGCAGTTGCGCATACATAGTAGAAGTCAGCCGTTAAGAGTCAGCGCTCGACATTAGTTATTTGTTATACGAATACGATTAAAATCAAAGTAATAATGTCTAATTCACCTCTGAAGCGAGTTAAACGGCTGTGTATGTATTCAGAAAAATGTGATAATTAACACATTATTTTAAACTAAACTCATTGACGTAAGTTTTCTGCTTACTACTTGTGCATGTACTTCCCGAAATGAAATAACAACTGACCTTGGTAAAAAAATTGATCTTGTCATTGGTGTCCCTCACTGAGGTGTTGTAGAAGCTGGCAATCCTATGTGAAAACTTCGACTCAACGAAAAACTACATTTATACGGCAACATGAGTATTCATGTTATGATGACAAAAGGTGTCGGGCATTCTGCAAAAGGGTAAGTAGCATCGAATCAGGGAGCGTAGGATTGGAACAACTCAGTGGCAAACGCAAGTGCCGGCCGGGGTGGCCGAGTGGTTCTAGGCGCTACAGTCTGGAACGGCGCGACCGCTACGATCGCAGGTTCGAATCCTGCCTCAGGTATGGATGTGTGTGATGTCCTTAGTTAGGTTTAAGTAGTTCTTCTATGGGACTGATGACCTCAGAAGTTAAGTCCGATAGTACTCAGAGCCAAACCCAAGTAGGTATCCTTTTATTTTCATTTTATTTATCAGCACTATATGATACGTACACAACAATCGTTCAGACTCGCGGTACGCACCTTCTATGCAGATATTTCATCCTCGCACAGAGCTCCGTAACATGCGATAGAGTACAGTCGATGTTGTTCGGACAGTGTCACAAGCATCGAGAATGTTGACAAGGAGATCCTCTTCAGTTTCGACAAATGTTTAGTAGACCACAGTTATCACCGGAGTCCGGAATACGACCAAGCGGGGTGGCTGATTGGTTAGCACAAAGGACTCGCTTTCGCCAGGACAACTGTTCAAATGGCTCTGAGCACTATGGGACTTAACTTCTAAGGTCATCATTCCCCCAGAACTTAGAACTACTTAAACCTAACTAACTTAAGGACATTACACACATCCATGCCCGAGGCAGGATTCGAACCTGCGACCGTAGCGGTTCCTTTGAGAGGGCACGCTTTCCTTCTCGTCCTCCGTCTCTAACCACCTTGATGTCGACCGGACGTTAAACACTGATCTCCTCCTCCTCTGGAAAGTGAGATCAGGTGGATATGGGACTTCATTGAAAGAAGTACTTGAAGTTCTCAGATAAAATATTATTACTTTTCTTTATTCACAACAGCTCTATCGTTGTCGACATATTTCACATCCTCTTGGCCCTGTGGAGTGATACCGCCATCCTGATTCCTGGAATGCTGAATATGCCGTTGTTGTGGTCGTTAATGAAACTAATGTTTTAATGCAACTCTGCAAGCTAGTCTGTGCTGAACACGACTCTTAATCTCTGAGTAGCCTACAGCTGTACCCTCCATCCATTTGAACCTGCTTGTTGTGGTGCCTGTGATTATATGGAAACTTTTACACCAGTCGGAGTCCTCTATACCGCATTGATCTTAGTATCTATTACTTTCTATCATAAATAAATCATTCATTGGACACCCACTGCTGAATAACGGCATCCTCTTGATTACTCCAAATACTTTATTTGATCAAAAGTTGCCAGATGTCCATAGTAGTCAGAAATTGACTACCATTTGTAACGAAAGGCGGACCGGCCAGTATACAAGTAGGGGGGGGGGGGGGGAGTATTGTGTTACTAGTAGAAAAGCAGCAACATATGTCAAGCGAGTTCAGTGGTTTCGAACGGGGAGTAGTCATTGAATGTCGCTCAGTAAATCCATCAAGGACGTTTCAAACCTTATAACGCTGTCCAAGTAGACTGTTGATGATGTGACTGCGAAGTGGAAACGCGTGATAATAACCACAGCTAAACCAAGACAAAGCAGACATGGTTTACTGACGAACAGGAGCCGTCGAACATTGCAGACGTTGGTAATAAAAAAATCGAAGTGAGATCAGCAGAAGGAATCACTCGTGAGTTCCAAAGTTCTACCAACAGTCCAGCTGGCACAGTGACTGTGTGTAGGGAGTTAAAATGGGTTCGATCATAGAGCAATTCCTCATAATCTACCCATACCTGTAGTCAATGGTAAGCGACGCTTGAGGAGGTGGAAAGAGCGACGCTGCTGGACAGCGGATGACTGAGAACTAGTGACTTGGAGTGACGATAACGCTGTGGCAATCCGCTGGATGTCGCGAATGCCTGGAAGACATGACGTCGTGTACGGTACCAGCTGTGAAGTGTGGGGGAGGTGGTTCTATACGGCATGTGGATGATTTCCGTGGTTAGAGTGTGTTCCCCTTTCCGCGCTTAATGAAACGCTAAATGCGCAAGGACACTAAAACTTTTTACAGCATTGTATACTGCGTGCAGTAGAGGAACGGTTCGGAGATAATGACTTAATTGTATCAGCCTAACAATATACCCTGTCATAAAGTAAAATCTGCTAATCAGTGGTTCGCGGACAATAACATTCCTGACAACATCAAAGAAGGAATGACGGAAATAAAAGAAAAGTTGAAGAGCTGAATTAAAATTCAAGTTGAAAGGCTGTCAATGATAGGATTCGCTAATGACATTGCTATCGTCAGTGAAAGTGAAGCAGAATTACAGAATCTGTTGAATGGATTGGTTTCAGAGTACGTAGAAGAAAGACGAAAATTAGAAGTAGCAGACATTTGAACAGCGAGAAACTTAACGTCAGGATTGCTGATCACGAAGTAGATGAAGTTAAGGAATTCTGCTACCTAGGCAGCAAAATGACCCATGACGGACGAAGCAAGGAGGACGCGAAAAACAGACTAGCACTGACATGAAGGGCATTCCTGCCAAAGGGAAATCTACTGGTATCAAACGTAGGCCTTCATTTGAGGAAGAAATTTCTGAGAACGTACTTTTGCAGCACACCATTGTATGACAGACGTGGAGTGTGGGAAAACCAGTACAGAAGAAAATCAAACAATTTGAGATGTGGTGCTACAGAAGAATGTTGAAAATTAGGTGGACTGATAAGAAACGAGGAGGTTCGCAGAATCAGCGAGGAAAGAAATGTATGGAAAACACTAACAAGAAGAAGGAATAGGATGATGGGACCTACTAATACTACGGGAAATAATTCCGTGGTACTAGAGGGAGCTACAGAGAGTAAAAATTGTAGGGGAAGACTGAGACAGCCCCTATCTGAACCCATTGGAACATATTTGGGATGAGTCAGAACATAAATTTCACGTCAGATCCCAGCGTCCATCGCTACCTTCTATGGTTTCTGCTTTTGAGAAAGAATGGTCTGCCATCCCTCCACAAATTCAGACACCTCACCGAAAGAGGCGAGAAGTAGCAGAAATGAGAACAGCGAGAAACTTAACGTCAGGATTGCTGATCACGAAATAGATGAAGTTAAGGGAGCAAAACAACCCATGACGGAAGAAGCGAAGACATGAAAAACAGACTAGCAGTGTCAAAGTCGTCAGAAAGGCGAAAGGAGGACACGTCCCATTTAATGTCCACTAACAACTTTTCTGATACTTTTGGTCGGATGTTGTATTACCTTTTTCATCTATAGGGGTCCATCGTAGTTCCTGTATATTGTTTAATATCTAATGTCTTCCAGTAGATCTTTGTTTCCGTCTGCTCTTACAATTTTTTTACTTCTCGATATTGTTAAGGTTTATGTTTTATTCATCTGCAAGCGGAGAATGTCATGGCCTATTCACAATCTGATCGTGAGAGTAAATAAGGTCAACTAAAGGAAAAAAGTGTGGATAATAACTATGTGGTTGATTGATAAATAACAGGTGAAGGTTGCTTGTCGTCTGGAAGTATTTGCAGCTGACGGTGAGTACGACTGTTAGTGACGGCTGTCTTTTTGCTGTTGCAGCGTACGTGAGATGCGTCACGGAGCCGTTCTGTGCAGCTCGCGCCGTCCAAGGCTACATGTCTAAGTTCGGTCAGGTAAGTGAAAAACGCATGCCCGCAGTTTTTGTGTAGTGTGAAAACGCTATAAGATTACACTAGGCGCCGTCTTTCTGAGT